>NC_135338.1:98811534-99129383 GCF_023851605.1 Tamandua tetradactyla
CTAGGGTACATAACAGTCAAACCAGCATGATCTTCCAAAGAAACAGGGTTGAGGAGGTCAGTTTGCCTGGCGTTTACCTGTTTAAGGATGGGAAAACAGTGTAACTGCATCTGAAAGCAGACTGCTGTGCAGCTGTTCATTTCTGGGGACAAAGTGAATGTACCTTGTCTTGGTTTAGCTGGATCAACTGACTTTAAAACTGAACTAAGCCAATTTGAAATGTTTTATCAGAGGTTGCAATCAAGTTTTAAAATTAGTTTTTATCTCCTCTGGTAGTGAAAATGGATTCGGCCAAGCTTTGAGTTATCTGCTGAAGTTCTCTCCAATGTGAAATTTATTCCAGAAGTCAATTAATTTCTGTTAAGAATATAATAGATCAATATTTTGATGAAATCAGCCAGGACATGAGCAAGTACTATTTGAGAGTTGAAAAATACACTGAAGGCTTTTGGAATGGGAGCTGTAAAGATTCCTATAGGCTATGAAAATCTGGATATAATGAGATATGTTCTTCATTACCAAGGCACAGACGAAGAGAAAATTCTCTAACTCTGGAACAAGAGAAGGATGAATGTCATTTCACAGACAAAGAGAACAAGATCACGAGCTGATTGAGCGCTTACCTCTGCTGGAATGGTTTGCTAACAACTATTTAAAAATTCAGCGCTCCATTGGAAATTGTCACAGATAAATCACAAGGATCACAGCTTGTGAAAGGACTTGGTGGAATTGGAGGTGTCCTCTGATACCGAGCAGACTTCTAGGGATTGGATACCGGGGGGAGACGAGGAGTTTTTGGCCTTGATGACGAGCAGGTAGTGGACATGGGTCTGGCAAACTGTGGCTCACCCTCCAGCACCCGACCCAAGGAGCACACCCTGTGCCAGAGTCCAAAATGGTCCCTGCCTTGCAATTGGAACGTTTTCAGAACTTAATCCGTGAGCCCTGGATAGTGAAAGGAAACCCAAACAAGACTAGACCGCCCCCCTGCACTTTGGTTTGTCATGATGTCAGCAGAGCAGCCTACAACTAAGTCCCTCAGTGCCACTTGGGACTGATTTATAACAGAATCCCTGTTTTCACTTTTATTTGATGGTGAGATTGGTTGCTCTTGTATTTTATGGGGAAAAATGATTTTTTTACCTTCATACATACATATGCAAGAATGTTTTAATTGCTATGAACCTTCAACAGTTAATAGAAGTGAGATTACACTGGTTCGTTTCTTTTTTGTCTTTTTTCCGCATGGGCAGGCACCGGGAGTTGAACCCGGGTCTCCAGCATGGCAGGCGAGAACTCTGTCTGCTGAGCCACCATGGCCCACCCTCGTTTCTTATTTTGATTAGAAAAAAAAATTGCTGCATTTTGCAGTGGCATTTACGTGGCCTTCTCAATTTAGACTGCATAAGAAGAAATATACGTGGTGAAATGTTGGTCGGGAGAGAGGACTCAGTAGCTGCTATGAAGATACTTCTACCGGGACTGGCCAGAGAGGGCAATTTAATTATATAGATACATGTATGCAATGGATTGAGACACAAAATCCAGAGTTCATAATGATTTAAAAAAACTCTTTAGAAGATGCTAGAGAACCAATTCATTCTGAAAACTAGTAAAATTAAGGGAGAATCAACCATTCATCTTTTCCTGTATGGATATTCCTCAAGGTACCCAAATAGTTGAAGGGAATTCTTTTTAGAAGAACTTCTGACCTAAGTGAAGAAGGAATTATAGACTTAGAATATTACCATTTTATAACCACTAATGAAGGAAGAAATCTAGCGGTCCTCAGGTCCTGCTCATCCACATGGTATGTGATGAAAAGCTGAAGAGACACTTCATAATGAATGGGTCAAAGTGGGGAAAGCTAAGTTCACTGATGAGTCTTTACATCACAGAGAGAAGCCCTGATGTGATGTAATAGGAAGTTACACATCGCTTCTGAAATAATCTTCCCCCCAAATTGAAATGGGATCTGATTGACATGTATGCAATAAAAAACACAGAACGTAGAAATTAATTCTGCAAGACCAACAATAAATTGCAAAAAAAAAAAAGAGGGGAGATTCAGCAACTCTTAAGAATTTAAGAGTCCTATCAACTAAATATAATTTGTGGACTTTATTTGGCACATGATTCAGTTTAAAAATGTTTACAGTGACCAGGGAAATTTAAATACATCTTTTTTTTTCTCTTTGACTTTTTTTTATAGACTTGATATTTTAGAACAATTGTAGGTTTACAGGAGAATTTTGCAGACAGTACAGAATTCCCATTTACTATCTGCCCCCTACACACAGTTTTCTCTCTTAACATTTTGCATTGTGTGATGTAATTGTTACAGTTGATGAAACAATACCACTATATTATTAACTAAAATGCACAGTTTACATTTGGAGTCATCCTTTTTGTTGGGCAGTTCTAACAACACAATATATTTTTATTGTGGTGACATATGTACATGAACTTTCCCATTTTAGCTGCTTGTAATTACACAATTCAGTGATGTTAATTATACTCACAGTGTGCAGCCATCACCACCATCCGGTATTGAAACCTTCCCTCCACCCCAGACACTCCCAACTACGCATCAACCCCTTTCCCTTCTCCTCTGCACCTGGCTCCTGGTAACCAGTATTCTCATTTCTCTATTTTAAATTAGCATATTCTAATTATTTCATGTAAGTGAAATCATACAATATTTGTCCTTTTGTATCTGCTTATTTCACTCAACCTGGTACTTCCAAGTCGTTGCATGTATAACTTCACTCCTTTTTATGGTTGAATAACACTCCATTGCGTGTATGTCTGTGCATGGGTATATACTGTGCTCGTTGTGGTTTTGGTGTGCATTTCCCTAATGGCTAATGATAAATATTGAGCATCTTGCCATGTGCTTATTTGCCGCTTGGATATCTTCCTTGGAGATATGTCTGCTCAATCCTCGGCCCATTTCATCTGTGTTAAGTTGTAGGAGTTCTTTATATATTCTGGATATTAAATCCTTATTAGAGATAGAGTTTCCAAATATTTTCTCCCATTCTGTAGATTGTCTTTTTATTTTTCTTGGTAATGCCCTTTCATGAATAAAGGTTTTTAATTTTGATGAAATCCAATTTATCTAATTTTTTTTACTTGTGTTTTTATAAAGTCTGAGAAACCATCTACAAGGTCCTGAAGATATCCCCGTTTTCTCCTAGGAGTTCTACAGTTTTAGTTCTGACTGCCTTTTATATCTTCAAAATTATATTTTAGGTGTGATCATGGTATGCTTATCTGTCAGAGCAGGGTTTCTCAACTTGGGCACTATTAAATTCTGCACTAGATAATTTGTGCGTGTGGAGTCTGTCCTGTGCATTTTAAGATGTTTGGGTGCATTTGAGACCTCTCTCTACTAATATGACAGTTGCACCTGCGTCATGGCAATAAAAAACATCTCCAGACATTGCCAAATGTACCCTAGGGAGCAATATCCCTCCCAGTTGAGAACTGCTGTGTTAGAGAAACATACTGGAGCGGTTGTGATTGAAACAATACTGTATGTGGGATTTGTGTCCAAATAACCCCAGGTGTGGGGAGAGGTGGAGAGGAAACAAGTTTGACAGTGTGGTGATAATTTTTGAGGCTGGATGGTGGACACATGGGAGTTCATTACACTACTCTCTGTTTTTATGCTAGGAATGTTCAATGGAAAAAAGTTAATTTTCAATGAAAAAATGTAATGCCAAATTACTGAAAGAGGTACTTCTGCTTTCCAACAACGTGCTTAGTATATTGGGTTAAACAAGTTGTCCCTAAGTCAGAGGGTTACAAGTATGACAAACTGTCCTTTGATAAGTCTTGGTAAAGCCAAAGCTTCTTTGGTCTACTTTGCAGATCCTGAGAAAGTGCATGATCTAAAGGCTGGATAATAAATTCTTTTTAATTTCTATTTTCTGATTTCAATAAAATTGAAGGGTTAAACCATGTTATAACTTTTTATTATAAATCATTGAGAACCCTCTGGGTTTAAGTTAGGAGTCCTAATAAAAGGTGACACTGTTGTAACAAAACACCTTCCACTTCCTATACTTGTCATTAGAGCTTTCAGAGCTTACATCCACGAAAATGAAAAACAGGAAAATACAAGCCACATCTCATCCTAGCAAAGAATACTCATAAAAGTTTTATGCCTTTATTTTAAAAAACCTCCTTTAACTCATTAAAAATGCATTTTGAATATCTTACTTTTATAATTCTTTGTCAAGACAATATATTACTTTGAACTTTGATCAAATATGCACTGGTAATTATAATGATGAAACTATTTTTCTGGCTTGAGTTAGCCTTGTGGTCACGGGAAATAAAACTAATTTAAAATGTTAATGTATACACACACACACTTAATTTTGTTACAAAAAAAAATGACAGGAGATAAGAAATGTTTAAAAATACTGTTAGAATAAAATTCTATAATAGAAATGGAATAGAAATACGAGCTTAAGGGGAAAAATACGTAAGATTTCCAGCTGACACTGCATCCGGGTCCGCAGGCAGGGAGAGCACTGGGGAGGCCCTGGCACCCCTGTACCGGCTGCACCCGGCACCCACCTTCCTCCCTGAGCATCCCTCCAGGCTCCAGCTTGCTTTCCTTACATAGTACTGTTATACCACGGTATCTTTCTAACTCCCTTGATTCCTTTGCAGGGTAATGTAGAGTGTAAGTTAATAAAATCTAATTCAGGATTCAATAACCAACCACCCATTTCAGAAAGAGAGAACTGAGGCTCCCTGTGCTAACTTTTAAGACCCTGGTGCCAGGCTCAGGCCTGACCCCAAAGCCTTGTCCTTGGCTCATTCTTCCTCAGAGGTCTACAGAGTCATCCCCACTCCCTCACAGGCTTGTACTTTAAGTGTGGCTGCCCTCTGATGGGGAAGACTTTTTTTTTTTGCTCTTTAACTTCCCCATATCCAAATTCTCCCTGCCTTTTCTGGTGACTTGCAGGTAACACAGAATGTAAGTCCTCTGAGGACATTCCATTTGGCTTTCTGAGTGGCACGTGTACTGCTGCTCGGGAAACGTTAATGCCAATGCCATTTTAAACGTTCAGCCATTGGACGATCAGAATTAAGCGACATAAATTTGTTCCCATACACACCTCTTACGTTCAAGCTACTTTAAGCATATTAAATTTTTGGGGGAGGGGGGTATTTATTTATTTAGTATGCTGCATGGCGGGGTTACATTTCATTCGTTTTCCATGTGGGTATCCTGTTATTGCAGCACCATTTGTTGAATTTTTGCTTGTTTGGTTTTTTGTTTGTTTGTTTTGGGGGGAAGTGCATGGGCCAGGAATTGAACCCGGGTCTCCCACACGGCAGGTGATAATTCTACCACTGAACTACCCTCTCACCCCCTACTTTAAGTATATGAAAATTTAAAAGGCTAAAGTCACATCTTAAAATGTGCTTTGATATATTCACTGATTTGATAGCTGATTTGTGTTTGCTCCTTCAAAAGACTATAAAATAAGGGGTTGTTTTCTATTGTGGTTTTTCAAGTACTAAATCAACATTCTGTCTAGAAGGAACTGCTAACAATGAAACTGAGAAAAATAAACACAAACATGAACAAATGACCTTTTATTTTCATACAGAGATACAAAGGCAGTTATTTGTAGCAACATCGATGGGCAGGCCAAATTCTTGAGAGGAAGTAAATCCATGGGAAATGCCATGACAGCTAACTGAAAAGAAGCTCCAAGGAGGAGCAGAGGAGCAGGTGAATGCTACAGCTAATAAATAAAGGTAACGAGAACAACATGATATCAGTACCACCACTTGAGAAGTAGGGCACTACTGTACTATTAAAACCGTAATTCTATATATTTAATCATAAAAATTTCTGAAGTGCATTCTATGCCATTTTGCATCAGAAGTTGTGCTAAGGGAACTATAATTCTTATAAATGATTGAAACATCATATTTCATTAAAGGAGCTGTAAACTTTGCTCATTATCGTCTGTCTTGGAGGTGCCCTTGAGGCCCAACAAGCATTTGGGAAGAAAAAGGGTTGACATTTTAGTTGTTCCCAGTTTTGGGGGGTGACGATAGCTATAAAAGCTTTTTATTTTTTTTAAGTCTGAGGAAAATGCTAATTAAAAAAAATAGTCTTCCAGAATACAACAACAAGGCCAGGGCAGTGGAGAAGGGTTGTGTGCCCTGCACACCTCACTCTTCCCAGCTTTCAGGACACACGTGAACCCCAGACCACTCCCCTGTGGGCTGCCTGGGGTGCGTGAGCTGACTGCGCCCATGAGCTGACCGTGTGAACGGGCGACGTGCAAACACTTCTCTGGTACTGACATCCGTAACAGGGACACACCACATAATTTCTATTAATTAAAACAATTTATTGGCTTTAAATATACATCAGTAAATTTTTAAATTTATGTTAAGTGTTGCATTTTATGATTAAAAAGAGTACTGAACCAAAACAGAAAATGGAGGCTCAGTAGCATGATTGCAATATATTCTCTGGATAAAAAAGATTTTTCCTTTAAGTGTAAGACTTAAGAACAAAAGCTTCCTAAATTCAATGTTTAGAACTGAGTTGTTTTTGACTAAACCCAAAAAACTAGAGTTTATAACACAGAGGCACAAAATGGGGAGCAAGATAAAAGAGGTCAAAGAAATGGCAAAAAATTCATTTTAATATCAAGCGTGACATGGGTTGGCTGGTTTTGCATGTTTTTGTTTTAGACTGTTTAAGGCAGGATTACCTCTCTGCAACTCTGCAGAAAAATCCTAGTGTTTTAGCTATAAGAAAGTTTTAAGAGTTCAGATATACAGATATGCCCATTAAAAAAAATCCTTTTCTTACAGTATTCTAAAAGCCTTTGAAGCATTATATAAATCTTTAAATTCCTATCACCCCAGTTTTCAGACATTTACACTTTAATAAGGTCCTCTGAAGCCGCGAAGCCGAGCTGAGAGCGGCCTGCAGTCCCCGCTGTGCTGTGGGGGGGGGCACTGCCTGCCACCCGCCTCGGCCTGCTCCCAACCGGCCCACCAGCGGGGTTTTATCAGTGGGGACTCTCCTGGCCGCCGGCCAGGAGTTCACAGAATTGCCCCAATTTGGTGAAATTTAAAACAGTATCTTACTCTTATGCTTCTTCTGAATACTTAACTTCCATTTAGTTCTGGACCAAAAAGGAACACAGAACAGAAGGGAAACAATTGCCCCACCCTGATCCTTCAGTTTGATGGGGCAGAGGTAAAGGAGCGTCCCTTTTCAAGGACAACTTAATGGCCGTAAAGAATCTGACATTTTAATTGTGGGTCTTTTTACTGGTGCTGAACAGGTTCCACTTCTAAATGACAAAAATTCAAATTCCACCATCTCTATTGCTAATTAAAGAAACACCAAAGCTCACAATACAGTAATGCAACCGTAAGCCTAAAAACAGAGAAAGAACAGCCACAGTGGACTTTCCACTCTTTCCTTAAGTGACAGAAGAGCCAGAAGGTTCTGACTAAGCCTGAGATACAGTTTTACTAGGAAAAAAGGGACACAAATGCCCCATCAGAGCAGGAGGAGTTAAATGTGGTGCTGGGAGTGTATCAGGTTGAAACGTGGTCCTGGGCTGGGTCTTGGTTTCCAAAGGGTAAGAGGGAGCCTAGGAAGCAGCCATGAGGCATTTCTTTCCTCCATACTTTTGGGCTGGCAGCAAATGATCAATTACTTCCCGTAGAACTTTTTGTTGAGAAGGAAGATCAAGAGGTTGACATTTACTTTAGCTCTATCAAATAATTTCATGACTGCAACTCCTTCATACTGTAGCTGCAGCAGGTCCTGTTCAAAAAAACATTTTGACAGTTAATCAAATCTGTGGAAGAAGAAAAGGGCCCAGTGTAGGGAGGGAGCCAGAAGCAAGGAGGCAGGCCTTGTGTGCCCAACGGGAGGGTGGGAGAGCACACAGTCCCACCTACGCAACTGCCCACTGCACAGCCCACTGAGAGCTCAAGGAATAGGACACACTGGTCAATGGAGTTTTCTGGAGTAATGTGGAATTAAAAAGTCATGCTTTTCATATCAAAATATACCAAACATGGAAAGAAAAAGCATTTTCCATTATCATTTACATCTATACTTTTATTTCAGAAATTATACCATTTTCCCATTTTACCTAAGTGATGGGTCACCAGTTTTAATAAATCTAGAGGTGAAATCTTCTCAATCCATAATGAAATATACTACATATTCAAAATGAGGCCAGGCCAGTGACATCATCCTAACAATAACTATTGAATTCCTTATTTCTATGAGAAAGCTTTTACAGTCTGCAAGCAAGAAAAAAAAGAAAACTAAACTTTTATTGGTGCCTACCATGCACCTGACACTGTAAGGACACTATATACTATCTTTTGGTCCTCACAGACATTCTTCAAGTTACGACCACACTGTTTGATAGACAAAGGTGCTGAAGCCCAGAGATGGTAATGGCTCCCCTAAGACTGCAGAATCTGGACATGGTGACCCAGATTGAAGCAAAGCTCCTGCTCTTCCCACCAAGCAGAACAAATTTAGGAAATCCGAATGGTCTTGCCCTAAACCTTCAAGAGTGGTAACAAGAAAGCAGGAACCAAGGGCTGGAGGGGACTCTGAAAGGCCAATCAATTCATCTTTTGGGAAAATCACAGCAGCTCCACAGGGGGTGGGACCCGAGCTTCACCTGGCCTGACAGCCACTCCCACAACAGTCACCCCGTAGGTGATGAGTGCACGCATGAATAAAAAACCTTACGCAGACTGGGTGGCCTAAAAGAATTTGGTGAAATTGCGGGAATAACGGGATTTTTTTGTGTAAGTTCTTTAGTTACCATGTGTATCACAAAGCCATTTTATATTGTTCAGCTAACACGTTTTGAGGGCCTAGTAGTCTCCGAGAAGAAAACAAAGATGACTAAGACATATTATCTGTCCTTAAGGAGTTCAGAACTTGGGGCTAGGGGTGGTAGGGGAAGAGGCCAACATATAATTTCATTATAATGTGAGACCTCATGGAAAGACAGGAAGGCTCTGAGAGCTACAGAACCAAACAGGAAACCACCAGCTGTGGCATGGCTAGTAGAGGAAGCATTAGAGATAGTAACACACACGCAAGTACTCAATAAATGACAGGAGAATAAAGAAGGATGGGCGCAGAATTCAAATCCAAATCCAAATGAATATTTATGTTCATTTTATAGCTCTTGTTGATTTATAACCCAAAAATGGAACAGACCAAGTGGGAGTAGATGATAACTACAATCTGAAAAACTGATATCCAAGACTGGCTGGTAACTTAGTTACAAGTTCCAGATCTTAACCTTTATATGATGAGGTACTTGAACTTTGAAATACCACAGTGGTTTGGTATTATTTCATTACTAAAATATAGCATTTATGGAATACAGAACTATTGATGAATACTACAGCATTTACAGACCAGAATCAGAGATACCAGGGTTGGGGTCCAGCAATCTAGAGCTTAACAAGCCATCCAGGTGATTCTAATACATGCTGAAGTTTGGGAGGCACTGACACAGCAGCTCCCATGTACATTTCCACCACTAGTTTGTATATAAGATCAAGTTGAAAATGTACAAATGTTGGATATGGAACACTGCAATAATGAAACCCAACCTTTTTATCTATGTAATTTATGGTTAATATAGTTCAAAGTTTTTGTACACAATTTACTTAGTTGTTTGCCATGTATGTTTGCAGGATTATTTATAAGCTACTTTGTATGAGCTTAAAACTTCTACAAAATAAAAACTTTTATAAGTATATTAAAAAAAAAAGGATGAGGAAGGAAAAGAGAAGCGAGGTGATACTTAAGGGGGAAGAGCACATGCAAAAGCCCACATACATGTTCTCAGGACAGCTGTGTGACACTGAGCCAGGAACAAGATAGGAACAGACTGATAGTCTGCCATCAGTATATATGTATATATATATACATATATATATTATCAATATGTATATATAATACATGTAAAACTAAAAGAGGCAAAAAATTTCCTAGAAATCCTCTCAACTTCCTGTTATTTTTTTAATGTGTAAAAATTAGGGGAATTTAAAAATAAAAAAATTAGAGATAATTATGTTACAAATGAATTCCTATGGAGTTCTTGCTGAATTTAAAATGGGATTCAGACTACAAAGATGCAATTTATACACATTTCGTCTGGAATACATCTAACTTTTAAGTACCTATATCAAAGTAAAAAAAACATGCAAAAAAACAGGGTTCTAAGCTACTAGTAGGCTTAGAATTTTATACTGTCAAGACTTAAATTTAATCATTTTGTTCAAGTCCAACATAGCCCAATTTTATGGCAAAACTAAGTGGAAGCTGCAGATAAGTGCTTTTTGAAGATTTACACAGATGCAAAACTTCTCCAGAGCGCACAGGCCAGCCCAGATACCCTGAAGCCCTCCACGTCCTTCCCCCACGGGGAGCCTCAGACTCTTGAACCTGGACAGCTTTCCCGAATGGTCCCCTTTCACCTACTTCTCGGGTCCTGACAAGAACACAGCTACCTTGTACAAAGAGCTTCCGGGTTCCACCTGGCGCACACGCACCTGATAGTGCAGCATGAAGGTCTCCATCTGAACGCCCATGAACTTGGCCTTCACTTCAAAGTCGCCAACTTCTTCTGCTGGACTGATCTCGAAGATCACATTTTTAAACCTGTTGAAACATAACAAATGATCACAGGGGCACGGAATTTATGTTCTCATACAAAAATCGTATATGAAATAGTGAAAGCAGATCAACAAAGTCTTCAAAGGTGGAAAGGAGTAGTAAATATGGGTCCAAAGTTACTTCTGAGGGTGAGGCAACAGGAGGTTGCTACTCCGAGCACCACACGCTCTGGGACTCGGTCAGAGGCATGACAACCTCTCCTTGCAGCCCTGGGATTCTACTAAAGAGGGGCAACTGAGACACGCCACACAGGCCTCTGCAGGGATTTCAGGGGGTTCTCTAGGCCTTCCAAGTGGCCACTGCTAAGACCTAATAAAAAAAGGAGCGTCTGGGTGAAACGGGGCAGGAAGGAGAGAAGAGAGGCTGTGTATGTATGTAGTGTGCGTGTGTGTGTGTGTGTGTATACTCCTGCATGCATGCACGTTTGAGGATTTGGAAAAGTAAATAAAAGGGGGTCAGTACAAAAAGTGCCAAGAGATAGTATAAATGTATTGTCTATATACGACCACATACAAAATTTATATTTTGACTAGTGCATTTCCTAATATAACTTATGTAGACAGCTTAAGTGAACACCATAAGTACATGGAACCTTGAGTAGGACATGAGATTTTGTGGGTTTGTTCCGAGCGATGCCCCGATAAATCCCAGAGTGATATGAACAGTGAATAGAAAAGCAACTGCAAAGTCCCCTTCAGGGAATGGTGAGAAAGGGGGAAAATTCAACTTCCCCAAGTTGAATTCTTGATATTCTCACAAGCAGTGCAGAAAACCAAAGCTATAGGCTGAGCCCCCAGTCTGGGGGGTTGTTCATATGAAACTTAACCCCACAAAGGATAGGTCAAGCCTACTTACAAATTAGGCCTAAGAGTCACCCCCAAGAGAACCTCTTTTGTTGCTCAGATGTGGCCTCTCTCTCCAGCCAACACAACAAGCAAACTCACCGCCCTCCCCCTGTCTACGTGGGACATGACTCCCTGGGGTGTGGACCCTCCTGGCAACGTGGGACAGAGATCCTGGAATGAGCTGAGACCCAGGATTGAGAACACCTTCTCAACCAAAAAGGAGAAGAGTGAAATGAGACAAAGTGTCAATGGCTGAGAGATTCCAGAGTTGAGAGGTTATCCTGGAGGCTATTCTTATGCATTAAATAGATATCACTTTTTTAGTTAAGGCATAACAGAGAGGCTGGAGGGAACTGCCTGAAAATGTAGAGCTGTGTTCCAGTAGTCATGTTTCTTATATAGCTTTTGCAATGTGACTGTGTGATTGTGAAAACCTTGTGTCTGATGCTCCTTTTATCTACCTTATCGACAGATGAGTAAAACATGGATTAAAAATAAATAAATAATAGGGGGAACAAATGTTAAAATAAATTTAGTAGATTGAAATGTGGTGACCGGTGAGGGGGAGGGGGAGGAGGTATGTATGGTATGTATGAATTTTTTTCTTTTTATTTCTTTTTCTGGGTTGATGCAAATGTTCTGAGAAGTGATCATGATGATGAATATACAATTATGCAATGATATTGTGAGTTATTGTTCATATATCAAAGAATGGAATGATCAAAAGGTAAGAATGTTCATGTTTGTATGTTATTGTGTTTAAAAAAAATTTTTTTTTTTAGTTCTGGAAAAAGAGAGGGAGGTAAAAACAGTATCTGAAGATATAATGGGTAAGAATTTTCCAAAACTGAGTAAAAAGAAATTAAAAAAAAATCTCATTCATTCTCAGTACCTTACATGCCAGGCAATTTTATGGCACCAGCAGAGGTGGGAACATGCTGTTACCCAGACGGTTAAAGCACATCACCCCAGCTTCCCAGGACTCAACTCTGAAGCAGCATTACCGCGTCTGAACCAGAGCTGAGAACCATGAAGGCTGCAAATGATGACTGAGAAGCCAAGAGAAAGGTCACCAAATCCACACACTAAAACACATTCATTTTACTCCACAGGAGATCCTCACAGATTATTCCTTAAAGACACTTATTTTACAGGATAAATGTTTTTATTTTAACAAGTTTGGCTGGTTATTTGGTTTCTAAGCTCAATTAAAGAGAAGTAAGACAGCCTAATAGAGGTAGGCACTTGAACATAACGGGGAAAAAAATGACCAAAAAAGGGGAAGAGATAATGTTATGAAAACAGATTTGAAAAATGCATAAAGTGCTCAGCTGGGGAAGGGAAGGGAGGGGAGGGGGGAATACCAAGGTCTCCAATTGAAAAATGGACAAATGACAAGATGGACAAGAGAAAATATAGACATACAGATAACAGAAAATGTTTAAAAGAAAAATCATAAACCTCAACCAGAAGTTTTAAAAATACAAATTTTAAAAATGAAATACTGTTTTAAAAATAACCGAATTGAAAACCATCCAAAATTATTTTACTATTCAATGATGGTCAAGAAGTAGATAAGCACATACTACAGACACTACCATGGAAATGTTTATATAAGAGTTTTATGCTCTGGGAATAGAAGTTTCATTTCTGGGCATCCGTTATTTTTAAAAAAAAGTTAGAGAGGATCATAGATTTTTATCACAGCACTACTTTTTTTTTGGCATGGGCAGACTCCAGAAATCAAACCTGGGTCTCCGAGCATGGCAGGAGAGAATTCTGCCACTGAGCCACCATGGCTGACTCACAAAATTATTTTTAATAATATATAAAGTAAAATCAACTTAAATGTTCTACCACAGAGAATGGTTAAATTTTTGTAGCAATTAAAAGGATGTTTTCAAAGCATATGAAAAATGCTAACAATGTATTATGATAAAAAATTAGATACATGACTATAAACGGCATATCCCAATTTATGTTAAAAAATAATTAGTAGGTGAGTGGTCAATGAGAGGGAAGTGTAAGGAGTATGGGATGCGTGGGGTGATAAAATGTTCTAAAAATGATCATGGTGAAGAATACAACCATGGATGATGTTGGGAGCCACTGATTGTCTACTTTGGGTGGACTGTATGGTGTGTGAAGATATCTCAATAAAATACTAAAAATAAATAATTATTAATAATAACAAGGTGAATAAGTAAATGGGTAGCTAAAAAATCTTTATGTGAATAGAGACAGAAAAAATATGTTAAAATGATTTGGATTATATGTACTTTTTCTTTTTCTTCATTCTTTACCATATTTTCAAAGTTCAATAATGAATATATACTATTTTAGGATCAGAAAAGTGTTAAAATTTATTTCTAAACAAGGTATTTTTTTTAAACTTTTTTTATTAATTAAAAAAATTAACAAACAAAACATTTAGATATCATTCCATTCTACATATACAATCAGTAATTCTTAATATCATCACATAGTTGTATATTCATCATTTCTTAGTACATTTACATCGATTTAGAAAAAGAAATAAAAAGACAACAGAAAAAGAAATAAAATGATAATAGAGAAAAAAAAGACTATACATACCATACCCCTTACCCCTCGCTTTCATTTACCACTAGCATTTCAAACTGAATTTATTTTAACATTTGTTCCCCCTATTATTTATTTTTATTCCATATGTTCTACTCTTCTGTTGATATAGTAGCTAAAAGGAGCATCAGACATAAGGTTTTCACAATCACAGAGTCTCACTGTGAAAGCTATATCATTGTTCAATCATCTTCAGGAAACATGGCTACTGGAACACAGCTCTACATTTTCAGGCAGTTCCCTCCAGCCTCTCCACTACATCTTGAACAACAAGGTGATATCTACTTAATGCATAAGAACAACCTCCAGGATAACCTCTCGATTCCTAAACAAGGTATTTTTAACAGATCCAGGCACAAAAGGCTCAGTGCCTGTGGCCACATGGCTGCCCCTCAGTGCCCACTGTTCGCCAGCAAGGCTGGACCAGGGCCGCGAGCCAGGCATGTGCAGTGCGAGCGGGCTCCGCTACGGGAATCCGTGGTGTGCAGCACAAACAACCGCGCACTGCTGTTCTGATCTAGTCTTGGTTCAGGCACACAAGAAACAGAAGGGATGCCTTCCTGCTTAGAAGAAGAACTAAGAGGGCGGGCCATGGTGGTTCAGTGGCAGAGTTCTCACCTGCCATGACAGAGACCTGGGTTCGAATCCGCCCATGCAAAAAAAAAAAACTAAGACAGGACTCACACAAGCAAGTGTGGACATACCTCAAGACAAATGTTCCACAAACAAGAGATAGCAAAAAATACCTCCCCTTTCATGACAGCTAAATTAGCTCTGAATATTAGATCTAATTCTACACACAAGAATATGCATATATATATATGAAATATAAAAATGACACAAAAGAAAATGACATCCAGAAAAGAGAAATAAAGGCAACAAGATGTAAGTATAATAAATGCAGATGTTTAAAAAAACCAACAGGGTGATGTCCCTCATATACCCTAAAGTTAGTAAAAAAAAAAAAATCTAAAAGTAAAAAAGTGAACACTCACTGATTCACTTGTAAGTCTTCAATTTCCAGAAGAACTCCTTTTTCATGTAGTCTTGCAGCCGTGTATTTCAGGGAAATCTTCTTGCTTTTCTTTCCTTTCATTTCCTTAGGCTTTTTGGAGACCCTACAAAAAAGACATCATGTCACTTCCTATAAATTGCCTTCTATGAATCTTTGCTGGTAAACCCAAAGAGATGAGGCAGGAAAGAAACAAGCTTAATTAACATACAATTCTAAAAAGGCAATCAGATGTTAGGATTACCTTAAGCAATATCTCTTGCAACTCAGGGAAAACATACCACATTGCCTTGTCTTTAATTTCTATTACATCTGAGAATACTCCATCAATTAGACAGTGTCTCAATCCTTCCGTGTCCCTCTGAGAACCAAGCACATCACACACACATAAATGAGGGGGCATCTAACGCTAGCAGAGGGGATCTGACTGAACCCAGGGTTTCAGGAGTCACTCTAAGCCCCTCAGGTCTGAGGAGAAAACTTACAAGTCCTAGAACAGATCATTTCAAGAAGAGTTCAATCTAGGATAGTAATTACAGAGGAACGGGAGCAGAGAAAAGGCTACTGAGATAAGGCAAAAAGTGACAAGAAAAGGAAGCAAGGTACAGAATAGAGATGAATGGGAACCAGTGACCCGGGACTCCCAAAGGAGCCGTCACATCACCACTGCTGGTAGGAGTGCAAAGGGGCTAATCCCTAGGGAAGGCAATTAAAAATATTATCAAAATGAGAGTACACAAAACTTTTACACTAATAATTCCACTTCATGAAATTTATCTTCAGAAATATATTGCCTACATTTGCAAACTGATATGTATAAGAAGTTACTTATTGCGGGATTTTTTTTTTTTGCATGGGCAGGCGCCGGGAATCAAACCCGGGTCTCCGGCATAGCAGGCGAGAACTCTGCCACTGAGCCACTGTCGCACTGCTCTGCAGCATTTTGTAACGTAACAAACAACTGGAAACAATTTAAATGTACATCAGTGGAGAATTGTTTAAATAAACTGTTATATCTATGTGGTGGAATACTACGCAGCCATTACAGAGAGAGAGAGAGAGAGAGAAAACCTAGCTCTCTCTGCCTAGAAGCAATGCTGACTCTAGCCATGGTTTCTAAATATCATTCTCCACCAAAAGGAGCCAGGGATGCTGGAAGAAACAGCTAATTCCAGCACCACGGAAGGGAAATTATAAGTTGATCTCGAAAACATCTGGTGCCAGAAAATAAGGAAATGTTCAAAGAATGATGGGGACATGTCCAAAGGACACAGGAACCAGCTCTGCTAACTGGGTTACAGGAAGAGCTGTTCTGTGTCCCACTGCACCAGCCCAGCTTCACTCCTCCGTCCAGGACACAGAGGTGAAGACAAAGTCCAAATGTGAACGAGAATAAGCCAGAGAGAGAGAGAGGACACAAAAGTGGGAAGATGTTACAAATTGGTAACAGGCAAATGGGTATTTATTGTTCTCTTCATTCAACCTTTCTCAGAATAGTTTTTCCACCCCAATTCTTCCCCGTAATATTGATTCTTATATTAAAAAAAAAAAAAAAAAAAAAAAGAATACTCACTTGCCCTTGCTGGCTAAATTATCCAAGCAGGTTTTGATATAGCTCCTGTAGTAATCCACCTGCTCACCGTAAAAGGTGGCCTTAGAGTTCAGAGCAGCGTACGTTTGTTGTAGTTTCACCAGTTCAGCCTTTCTCCTCTGTCGGTATCTCCGCTGATTCCGAATATCCTGAGATATAATTATGAAAAATTAGGAAAATGATAGAAATCATGTGCTTCTTGAATCATTCTCATCAGACACCTGAACTCAGCAATTCTTAACTCTGCCTTGGATATGACCAGACATACATAATAGGCAACAATTTACCTTCAGAATTAATTTTTTCCTATTTGTACCTTCTACAGGTAGGGAAATGAATTACTTTTACAGACCTAAGTTCTTAGAACTTACTTACCAAGCTGTTTTAAACCCCTTAAGCATCTCGTTAGGAAAAGGAAAATAAGAACTGTGACGCACAGGGGCTCAGGTTCCCAGACCATGGCCTCACCTTGACTCCCAGCCCGCGGGCACCAGAGCTCCTCACTTGAGAAGAGCCACACAAATCAAGAATTGGGTCTTCACCATGATGTGAGTTTAAATCTTAGAGGAATCACTAAGAAGTTCTGGAAGAATTCTTTAAGGTCAAAGGATAAATTCAGTAACAGGACCATTTAATTAGGGTCTTCTCCCTATGAACTTAGGCAGTGGAATAAGCCATCTCAGGGAGGGCAATGTCCTCATGTTGGAAGAGTTCCTCAGAGGGGAAGACACTACTCTGCCCATGAACTGAAGGCATGTTGTTATCTGGGCAGCAACTGCCTCTTCCACAAGCCTCTAGGATAGCTTAACTTTAAGCCAGGCAACGGCCACAGCCCCAGTGCAGTACCCAGGCCAAGGCCACGCCCCCAGTGCAGTACCCAGGCCAAGGCCACGCCCCCAGTGCAGTACCCTGGCCAAGGCCACGCCCCCAGTGCAGTACCCTGGCAATGTCGTTGATGAGTTCCTGGTATCTGTTCTTTGGGTCCACAGTCCCCAGCTCCGTCAGCTTCTTTAGGCCTGACTGAATCTTCTCTTTCTTCTCCTGAAGAGTGAGGTTATTGTCTTCCTTCACAGATTTTGACTTTTTCATCTTGTCAGGAGTTTTGGCGTCACGAATGGCACGTCTCTGCATGGCCCTCTGATGATCTGCTTCCTACAAATGAGAGGGAGAAGTTCCTGGAAAGTTCACACACCAATCGTAACCCTATACAGATACCCACATTTGAATTTAAGTAGTTCTCAAACTCCTCTCTTGGAAACACAGAGAACAAACCTTCCCCTGCCAGCTAGCAGAGAAACTGCATAAAACAGAGGAACTTGCTACGAGAAGGACATCTCTCTTCATTTACAACAGACTTCCATCTATGAAATCACATAGCTTCTCAGAGCTTTTTTTCTGGACTCTCAGATACAGTCAGAACAAAACCTTCCAATTTTCCCTTATCTCATTTTAGGACACAGAAGCTATTACTTTTTTTTTTTGGTATGCTGTATGCTGGGGGTCACATTTCATTCTCTTTCCATATGAGTATCCCTTATTGCAGCACTATTTGCCGAATTTTTGGGTTTTTTTGTTTGTTTGCTTGTTTGTTTGTTTTGGGAAGTACACGGGCTGAGAATCAAATCCAGCCTTCCTACATGGCAGCCAAGAATTCTACCACTGGACTACCTTTGCACCCCCTAGAAGCTATTACATTTTATTTGAAACATGGCTCAATGAATGTTAAAACTATAACAATGCAACAGCAGGGCTCAGCAAATTCTTGCTAATCTTTCTGTCACCTCATCCTGGCTGAATCAGGCTCCAGCCATCCCTCTGTTTATTTGTGATGCAAAACAGTATTTTTAAAAGAAAAGACCTTTCATGACTGCTGCCCTCTTATTTAACCTCTAAGGACCTTGGTCTCCACCTCTGTAAAACCGGGATGAAATAACCCGGGGCCGTTGAGGAAGCCAATGAGAGTACAGGCAGCAGTACCAGCGGGTGGTCAGAGCTCAGTTAGGACAACCTGCCCTTTGGGTTCAACAAGTTCCAGCCGTTGGTGCTGCCTCTTTTCTTGTCCCTTACACACATCTAATCAGTAATCAGTCATAGCATCTAAAAGTAGAGAAATGATCTGAAACGGGTTTTCAAACAGTCCTCTAAGGCCCTGAGGGTTTCCCAGAAAAGCTGGGGACCCAGAGACGTGGCTCCCAGTGGTGGCCCAACACCGGGGTCCCAGCTTTACACACTGGCCTTGCAAGCAAGCAGCCACTGAAGGAAAGGAATCCCCATGCTCAGCATTAGAAAATGAATGATTTGATCACATTTTCTAATTTTATGCGTGTGAGACAGAGGTCTTAGTCACGAAGGCATCTTCCCACACCACCCTGCACCACTGGATGTTAGGCCACCACACCCCCAGGGAACCAGCACCTGCTCTGACCTCACGCTGACTTAGCCAACACCAACCCTCCCAACGCTTACAAGGCTCCTTCCCTCCCTGTCTCTCTGGTGCCAAATTCCTATCTAGCTTTCGGGCTCTGCATAATCTGGCCTCAGGTTTTTCACTCTTGCCCTTCACCCACCTTCCTTCTGGACACGCAGGTCTGGCCCGGCAGGCTCAGCACCTCCTCAGGACCTGTTGTGTGACGCCCCTGCCTAGAATGTCCCCTCTCGTCTATGACCCCCAAATCCTATCCATCCTGGAGCTAAGTCTGACTCCAGTTTCACTTCCTTTATGGAGCCTTTCTGATGACACTGTTCCTTATTGGTCTCTTTCCTCAACTTCTATTATTTTTATAGCCAATACTATAATTAATTTTTAATGGTTTTTCTAATTATTTCAGGTATATGTGTATATTACCCAACTAGATCATGAGTTCATCAAGTTTAGGAACCATTCTGTATTTTTTTTTTATCTGCAAAGGCATTTAATAAAATTCTAACTGTATGGTATCCGATAAATGCTGGATAATGTAGCTGATTTTACCCAAGACTAAATTAATACACACAGGCTCATGCACCCCATGTAAACTACAGTGAGCTCCGTGCCCTGAGAACTTCTCCCTCCAGACCTGTAACCAAACAAGCCCTAGGGACCCGCATCAGCTTCCAGTCATACCCATGCCACCTACAGACCACCACTCCATTAGCCGTGCTCCCCACCTGTGCTAACTGTGCTTCCCGCTCCTCAGACCTACACCCCACCTGCACTGTGCTCCCCGCTCCTCAGACCCGCACCCCACTTGCGCTAGCTGAGCTCCCCACTCCTCAGACCTGCACCCCACCTGTGCTAGCTGTGTTCCTCACTCCTCAGACCCGCACCACATCTGCGCTAGCTGTGCTCCCCGCTCCTCACACCTGCACTCCACCTGCGCTAGCTGTGCTCCCTGCTCCTCACTCCCGCACCCCACCTGTGCTAGCTGTGCTCCCCACTCCTCACACCTGCACCCTCAACGGGGGCGCCCGTCCACCTCACTAAGGTGTATGTTAAACCCCAAACTTTACCTGTTCACTGGTGGCTGGTGTTTCCAGGATTTCAATCAGGGTCTCTCCTGGCTGGAATCGGATGACGTCCACAATTAAACGTTTCGTGCTAAGACCGGAGGAGGGAAGAGTTTAAACGTTATGAGGTGTTGTACGGCTCCTTGAGTGGACAGCAGTACAAACACCACCTCACAGGGGTAACCCTGAGCAGTCACTAAGGCCAGGTACTCAGGGTCCCCAGACCTATTTATGCAGCTTACAACAGAGTGGGAACAAGATGAGGGTTTCCAAGACTTAAATCTCATCTTTGTATCTTATTAAAAAAAGAAGGCAGGTAAGTCCTGTTCCAAGTATAATGCATGAGATAGGCAGAATCACAACTGACTCAAAAGGCCAAGATGATCATTTCAGGTATGAGCAGGTGGGCCTGGTCACCAAAGCCACGGGACCTATCGATGATACACGCTTTACCCCTTCTCTGAATACTCACCTCAGCAGGATGGCCCGGGCATCCATCTCTGCGTTCTCGTCTCCAGGCACGTCAAACTTGTTAGTCAGTGTGAGTGACACTTCTGTCTTAGCCAGAGCCTCCTTATTTGGGTCATTTAAATTGCCTGAGCTTTCCCCTAAAGTTTTGCGACAGTAGAAAAACTCAGTATAATAATAATAATATTATTCTTATAATAAAGGCAGGACATATGGGGAAAAAAGAAACACAAAGATAATATAAATCTAAGAAGATACTTGAATAAGCCAACACGTACACTGTGGCAAGGACATTCTTTACTGAGAAATAAAAGAAAACGTCACACCAAGTCAGACAAGACATAGTAAAATAACCTCGTATTTGGTAAATCATTTCAAGTATAAAATTACAATTGTCTTCCAAAATACCCTGTTCAAACCTTTTATAGGACTTACAAATTCTAATTACATGATTTAAGTATGAATATATGATTTAAGTATATTTTACCGCCTCTTGCACAGAGCTTAAGCTCCTCACAGGCAGGGCTCATGTCTGCCGTTTCCCGAAGCAATTTCAGGCCCGGGTAAGGTGCAGAAGCAGAGCGGTGACAGCTGCAGCACGCTCTTGCGCCCTCCCCGCGTGGCCGGCGAGCCGGGCCTCACCTATGAGGGCTTCGATGGTGGGCACCTCCCCGAGGTCGTCCAGCAGCTCGTGAATCGGATCGTTGTGCTCAGGCGCGATGGCGTCCTGGTGATCCAGCAGGAGCTGCGGCAGACGTCCAGCGGTCAGTCCCACTCACCCTGTCTCAGCCCACAGCCCCCGACAGTTCGCGCACACAGGAAGTCAGACGGCACGGCTCCGACTCAGAAGTCAGAACGGACTGAGAAGCCCATCCTCAGCAAACTAACCCAAAGAAACACTGTACACATAAATGTACAAAGTCCCACACTGGGCCTCTGTTGAATGACCTATCTTATGCAGGGAGAGGAAACAAGGGCATTCTTTTAACCCCCTGGCCAAAAGGGGATTCTAATGTACCCTAAGAACAAGGAAACCCACAGGATTTAATATCCAAAGTCACCAAGGTGCTCTCCTACTGGTTTAAGTAACTCACACTCACACTCAAGGCTTCACTGGCATGGGAGAGAAGAGGGCCCGGGGTCCTGCTGCCACGACCTCGGAAGCCCACGACAAGGCCTCCAGGACGCTGCTGCCCCGAGCTGAAACCACGGGGACTTCATCTACATTCTACCTGTGCCCTCATTTCCTGTTCTTCAGGTCCACAAAGGGAAATGCAATGAACAATAAAACTTGAAAGCAAAATGGGCCACTGAAGGGAAAAATCGCTGCAGCGCAACCCAGAGGAAGAAGCTGGTATTCAATACCACATTAGTAAAAAAGAGTACAGCAAGGAGGGCAAACAGTAAAAATAGTGTGTATCCAGCTGCCAGTTCAGCGCTCCCGATAAGCCCACCGCAGAGGCTGAGGTTGCAGGCCTGGGCGGGCCGGCGATGGGGACCTCAGCACCGAGGGTGTGAGATATCAGAGGAAGAGAGACAGAGAGGCAGAAGTGGTGTCGGTAAGAGCCAAGGAAGGTGAGACAGCTGGTCTTCAGAGACAGCCGAGCAATAGTGGGGAGGGCAGTCAAGGGCAGAGCGATGATATGAAGTCATCAAAGAAGGGCGCTCACAGTGTGGGTGTTGATGACTTCACCGATGGAAATGTAGATGACTGGTTTGGTGAGGGTCACTAAATCCGAGTACTCATCCACATTAAATTTATCCTGAAGCTCTGGGACATCACAAGCGGCTTGGAAAAATCGTCTGAAAACAATCACAGGATTTACTTATAAACAAAATGATAAATTTACTTACTTATAATTGAAATGAAAATTTATAATGTGATTGAAAACAATCACAGGATTTACTTATAAATAAAAATGATAAAAAATGCATATATAATTGATACATGCAGGAGAAGTCTGGGAGAATTCCATAACCTCTGAAGCAGTAAATTCAAGCAAAAACTCAGCAAAGATCTTAAATCTAGGGCAGGTGCTGTGCCTGACGGCCTTGGGATGTTGGTTCTAACTTTTCCCTCCACCTATTGTCTTACCCACAAGAATCATTTAAACATCAATTTAAAACACCTGCTCTGTTCTCAGATCCCTGTACTGTCTGGAAAATCGACTGAGACACTGAAGTCAAAACTAAACGTTAATTTACAAATATTAAAAGCACTCTTCAATTCTTCTCTTGTTACAAAGTAATATGAGCCTAAACAGGGTAGTATGAGCCTAATGCATCACCACTGTTCTTCTGTTAAGTACTGTACATTTAATCTGAATTCTCTTCGGAATGTACTCGTCACACCCTGGTGCACTGAGCACATTAAACTTGTACCCTGCACGATGGCATCCAGGGAAAGCAAGGTGTGGCATTTAGTCCTTAATTTTCCAACACCCACCCTTCCTCCAGAGATAAAAACACTCCCCTCCTTGGACTCCCCCCTCACCTGAATTTCTGGTAGGACTGGGAGAGATACTCATTAATGATGCTCAAATGGGCGTTATCTCCCAGGAACATCTTGCTGGAGGCAGCGTGCTGCAGCATCTTAGCGACGGAGCCGAGGTTGCGGCGCTGGTCCGTGCTGAGCTGGCCGCCGGCCGACAGGTCGATGATGTCAAAGGCGTCCGGGGCCACGATGGCCGGGTTCATGTAGCGGTAGTAGAGCAGGTTTCCGACGATCTGGGACAGAAGCAGCAGAGAGGTGAGCGCCAAAAGCAACACCGCCAAGTCAGCCACAAACAGCTTCGACAAAAAACAAAACCAGAAAATTCAGTCCTGTTGGGGAAAAATAAAAAACCATACATACACATGTGTGCGCATACACTGTTTCTCTCAAGGCCTGGAACTAAAGTGCTCAAACATCCCTCTGTCCGATGAAGAAAAATAAAATGAGAACAGAAGTGGGAATCACTACGAGTAACTACAAAAGGGCAGCTTCAGGAGATACAAGTGACAGAGTTTAAGCTTGTCCTTGAGCACTTTAGGGCATCTTTTTGTTCCTGTATCACAACAGCAAAACAAGGCTGCTGTCACAATGGGCACCTTTTATTTCTGGGTGGGTGGGCCGCATCGTAACAAGCTAACGAGTGTGGCGAAGGCAAGCCCTTCACGAGGACCTGGTCCGCACCGTGGGATCTGCCCAGGCCCCACCACCCTTGCTCTGTGGCCGGCAGAGGCCACATCTGTGCCTCTGCCATCCAAGTCCCTCAACACACATCTCTTCACAGAGGAACTCAAGGACAGTCACAGCATTTTCCCTGGAGTTTCATTCAGGAAGAAAGAAAAAAAATTAATTCACCTGAACAGAAAGTCTAGAATCGAGGCCTCATTGTAGGAAAGCACAGAACTAGGAGAGAGAAGAAAAAAGCGTTCAGATTAAAAAAAAAAAAAAAAAAAAGGAAGGAGAACAGCAGAGTAAGAGTCACCGGCCACAGCCTCAGCAGAAACCACGGGGCTCGCCACCCTTCACCTGGCGCCAGCAGAGGGAGCAAGTCTCCAGGGAGCAGAGAGGCCCAAGGCCAAGGCCAGCTTCCTCTACTGGCCACTCAACCGCATGGGGGCTGCTTCTACCAGGCATCATCCACTGTTTACAACTGCTTTCAAAAGCTCACAATCAGTGCAACCCAGTACCAGAACCTGGGCTCCGGCACTCATTATCGGTGCACGTCCGCACACACCTTGTTCCTCAAGGGGTTGTGGGAGGGCGGGGCCACCAGCGTGCAGATGCTCACCTTCAGCAGCTCATCCTCACCAGCATCAGGGAACTTCTCATGTAACGAGTCCTTCAGCACTTTAGCAATGAAGCGCATCCCATAACTGTGGGGTGGACAAAGCCTCAGTGAGAAGGGCCAGGGAAGGGGGACGCTCATGCTGGGCTCTTCGGGGTCAAGACACCTGACAGCACTCACGGGATTTTGTCCACAGAGCTGATGATGGCTGAAAGGAACTTGTCTGTCACGGACCGCATGTTCCTGATGGAGTTGTCCAGCCTTGACTTGACCTCCTCATGAGCCAGTGCCTGCTCAGGTGTCACATCATAGGGCAGTTTGCTGGAAAAGAATAAAGAAGCTATCCCCAACTATATTAGACCAACAGGCAGGAACAGCTTGAGGAAGAGACCTTCTCTTTCATAAACAGAAAAACCTAGAGAAACTGGGTAACTTGCTCATGCTCACAGGGCTGGTAAGCAGTGGGGGAAGAATTTGGAAAGTTTTCAACTGTGCATTAGATGGCATGAATTATGTGCCAAGTCCTATGAGAAGCAGTAAGGATTAAGATATATAAGGAATGGTATCTTCTTTTGAGGAACTTATAGTCTGGTGGGAGAGACATACAAATAGACTATCATAAATATGTCGTACTATAAATAAGGAGTTGAACAGTGTGCTACAGGGCCACAGGGAAGCTGGGGGGGGGGGGGCGGGCAGTTGTCTACAAACTAGACGAATCAAGGAAGGCTTCCAAAAGATGGGGCACCTGAACTCAAGAAATAGGGAGGGGAAGGGTCTGGAAGTCATCAGGAAGATCAAATATAAAGAAAGAGAAGAGAAGGGAGAGATGGGGTAGAAAAGTAAACCAGGGTCAGGCCAGGGGCTCTGTTACTTTTTAACATGAGAAGGTCTGCACTTTAAGCAAGACTGTCCTGGCCCACCATGGGGAAAGAATTAAAGATGGATAGTCACAGATGAAAGGACAGGAAGCTAGCGCCACAGCTGGATCAGGAAATGATGAGAACTTGAACAGGGATACAAAGGTAGGGGCCAAGAAAAGGAGAGGGATCTGGCAGCTATTAGGAAAACCAATCTGTCGTATCTGGTGACCCTTTGTCACTGACGGGAGAAGTCAAAGTCATGCACAGGAGCTGAAGATGCAGGCCTGCCTGCAGGATCACTCAGCAAGAGGGCACTGAGATGGTCAGGAGGTTCAAGGACAGAACTCTGGAGAGAGCAGAAGCGTCAGTGCAGCTCCAGGAGATGGCCAGTAGCACAGCCTGGGGTGGGGCAGACGACAAAGAGCTGAACTAGTTTCAATGCTGGAACTGTGTTGGTGGGCAAGGGAGCTGAAAAAAATGGCAAGGGAATAGCAGATTGATAAAACATGAGGGCCTAGGTTAATTGGGAAGGAAATGAATTCAGAAAGGAGCTGAAAGATAAAAATGAAATGCAAGGGCCAAGATGCTGGGTATTTATAGTGAGCTCAAAAAATATTAATAAACCAAGGGAATCAAACTGCTAACGACAATGGTTGCAGTCAAAGACAATATTAAATTTCCAAGACTTTAGAGATGAACATTCCCAGGAAGTGACAAGGTCCCAGTTTCCCTCATGGTTGGCGAAAGAAGTAAAAGAAAGGAAAGCTCACAGGACAAGTCAAGGAGCTGTGATGCTTGCATGTGGGATGGGCTCTGACCTCAGTTATGATGGTATCAAAAAACTGAGCTAAAATGAATTTACATTTTATGAAAACCTAAATGAAACACCCGTTTCTTATAGGTACTCATAAGAAAAAAAATCCTGAAATTTTTATTTCAAGTGACTGACTCATGGACCTTCAAAAGAAGTAACTGAGAACTCTTCAGCCAGGGACCGTGGGGATGTCACCTGGGGATGCCCTGGGTCACAGGCAAAGCCTCCCCAGACAATGCTGAACTTAGCTGACCACATTCAAAGATATAGGCTTCAGCTGTGCAGGCCAAAAAAAAAAAAAAAAAAACGAGCTTTTTCATCATATCCAGCAATGGATTGCCTCCTGGTGACTTACATAAGACTGAGGCCCAACTTAGATGCCAAAAAACTACCAGAAGGGGTCATAAGCCCTTTCCAGGAGTCTCCACCCCAGGCACACCTCCTCCTCTGCCTGGTGCCCAGGTACACAGGCAGCAGGTGACAGAGACTTGTGCCGCTCAACCCAACGATCAGAGCCAACTGGCAAGCCTTGGCTTCTCCTTCAAACCTCAGCGAAAGGAGGTCTCACCTCCCTCGACACATTTTCCCTGACCACCCTAACTGGGCTCCCCCTTGATGTCCCCGTTAAAGTATTCTACACAAAACTTCATAAAACTCTCCGCAATGTGTAAATGTATTTTCTTTTTTATGTACCTGCTGTTCTCTCTCCCACCCAATAAACCATGAACATAGGAGAGGGAACATCTCTTTTCATTCATTATTATACTCCAGCTTTAGCACCATGCCTGGCACATAGTAACGTCTCAATAAATATTTGCTGAATAAGTGAATACATTACAAGGTCAACAATTTAAAGAACAGTTTTCTAAGGAAAACCTACTTAACCCCTTATTCATTTGTAAATCGAAGATTAACTGCATAATAAAAGAAAAAAAGAGATGAGGAAATAAAAGCAGAGGAAAAGGATGCCATGGTCTCCTACCTGACCTCTCCAGTCTGGGACTCCATCTGATTGACCCAGGCCTTGTAGATGTCCACGGGGTCGGTTTTGATGTTGAGAGACCTGTCGTCCATGATCTCCTTCACCACGGGGCCCAGCAGCTGCCGGAGAGCATTCTGGCCCCGGGCACCGCGGTTGAAGCTTACAACCATCTTAATGACTGTAGGATTCCCGGTGACAATCTCTTGAATCTGATCCACTTTAGACCTACAAAACAGCAAACACAAATTCTGTTTAAACCAATCTTAGAATCCATCAACTGAAAAGATTCTCCCCAGATCCTTCCTACTCAAATATCCTGTCTCCTAGAAACAAAGTCAGAAAGGGGTGCATGTGCTTTCTCAAAAAACAATTCTGAACACTCTCATCTGAGCACAGGATAGTCTCATTTTTTTCCTATTTTAATGTTTTATTTTGATATAATTTCAAATACACAGAAAATGTGCAAGAATAATATAAGGAGCCCCCATACAGCCTTTACCCTGGCCCAATTTTTATTTTGTCTTTCTCTTTTCTTGATGAGTCTTACTGGACTTTATCAATTTTATTATCTTTTCAAAGAATCAACTTTTTGTTTTCTCTATTTTTTTTGTTGATTTTCTTCTATTTCACTGATTTCTGCTCTTGGTTTTAATATTTCCTTTCATCCCACTACTTTGAAATTAGTTTGTTCTTCTTTTTCTAGCTACTTAAGGTAGAACGTTAAATCACTACTTTGCAATTTTTCTTCTTTATAAGTATTTAAAGCTATAAATTTCCTGCTAAGCACAGCTTTACCTGCATCCCACAAACTCTGACATGTTATCATTATCATTTAGTTCAACATTATCTTTCAATTTCCCTCATGATCTCTTCTTTGAATTTCTTTATGGGTTATTTGGTAATGTGTAGTTTCATTTCCAAATACTAGGGGCTTTTCTAGATTCTGTTGTTGCTGTTATTGTTCCTAATATAATTCCAGTGTGGCCAGAGAACATCCTCTATGAGATGCTAGTTCTTTTTTATTTATTAAGACTTATTTTATGGTCCAGCACATATTTTATGTCAGGGAATAGCCACATGTACTTGGTACAAAAGTATATTCTGCAACACTTGCTGGTGCAAATTCAATCATGGAGTTATGATTAGGTTTTTTATTAGGTAAAAATGTAGTCCTCATATTTAGCTAGTCTGGAGGTTGCTCTTACACAAGCTTCAGGTAGACCTTGCTACCTATCATAACCTGCCAACACCCAATCAGGACCATTCCAGCCAATCCTAAAGAACACCTAGGGCAATATATAAGATTCCACAAGGGTTCCATGCACTCGAGTAACTCTGCAGAAACCTACAACCTCCAGATGGGTCCCTGGTTCAGATCAGTCCTGAAACCTAGCCCAGCCTCTCCAGAACATCAGCTAGTTCCATCTCCCTACCCCATACTAGTGACAGACCCTCCCAATATGAAAAATTTAGAATGGTCATAGCCCAAACACCCCTAAAGAGAGGGATGGAAAGATTAAGGGTGATGGTGGCGTTATACAGAGAAAATAGGATTTAACCAATGAATATGAAGGCTGAATTATTAAATTGATATCTCTTTTAGTCTCCAGTATCTTAGAAGAGCTAGAAGTAAAACCCTAAAATTGTGAAATTGTAACCCATGTCAAAGTCTGAAATATGTTCACAACTAATTGTGGTGCGATACTCTGAAATTAATCGTTTTGTATAGATGCTATTTTTCACAAAAAAAGAAGAAAAAAAAAGTCAACTGTGATGATAAAAAAAATATTTAAGCCCTCTAGCCTCCTATATTCTGGAGCAGCTAGAAGGAAAAATATGAGAGGATGGTATAGGAGTCTATGACAAACTCTGGGATCGGTTTTTAACTACTTTTTGAACACTGCTTTGAAAACTATTGCTTTATTTCTTTGATTTGTATATATGTTATACCACACAATAAAAAAGTTAAAAAAATTTCAAAGAAAAATGTAGTCCTCATATTTAGATCAGCTTTTTAAGCTTTTATCTTATTGCCGAATATTCCTAAAGTTACTTAGCTATTATCTCATTTCTTATTCTACCCCACCCCCAAAAGCAGCACCACATTATAAAGTGGATGCGTCTTCGGAGTCCTTCACATACATCGTGCGATCAACTAAGAGCGCGAAGCGGGGCGGGCAGGCCTGAGTCTCTCAGGGGCATGCACTCGATGGGCAGGGCTGACAACACCCAAGGGCCCGCGCCCACCAAAACCTGCACGTACTTGATCTCCTCTTGGAGCGCCGTCTTAAAGAGCCGCAGGAGCAGGTACTCCTCTCGCTGGTTGGACGCATAGTTGTAGAGTGTGAAGATCACAGAGTCCATGAACTTGGTGGACTTGTTCTGGGGCATCTGAAAAATCAGCTTGGCCAGATAGGTGGGATTGGTCTGAAATAAAACCAAGGGATAAAGGCTGGCAATGATATCCAAGTTTTTTAAACTTGGAGGATTAGAAAGTATGTAAGTCATAAAGAAAAATAAAACAACCCTTCAGTCGTGCCTCAGTGGAAATCAGAAGTACTTCCAGAGATATCTACAAGTAGGGTTTTCTTAGAGAAACTTTTATAACTAAATGTACAACTAATTCCAGGAGCCACTTACCTGTAATAAATAAAACAGGTGTTGATAAGCTTCCAACTTCTCTCTCTTCTCCTTGCTCAAAGCCTTCAGACCACCCTTCTGCTTATTTAGCATCATCATGTCAGACAACTGTTCCTTATTTTTTTTGGTAAGTTTTTTACTATGGGAAACCACATCCTGTAAATAAGAACCAAACATAAATCAAACACCTTTCATGATGAAAGGTTTTTCTTCAAGATGAAACTCTGGGCACTGTGGGAAGGTCTTAAAACATCTGCAAACTTGTATGTAGGTCTACTGTTCAACTCTGCTAAATATCTGAGAGCCCCTCCACTGTATCCTATTTTCACTATACCAATCAAGTCCCTACCTACTTTCAACTTCCTCTAAAGAACATGAGGCATAAAAATGTCCACTGATGCAGGAAATCAACTTCCAGGAATCTATGCGAAGGGAAAAAAAATCTTCTAAGTATACACTGAAATAGCTACAATATTATTTATCATGAAAACATGAGAAACAACCTAAATGTCAAATAATAGGGAAAAAGGGAGGGAAATCACAGTTTATCTTTTAATAGATTATTGTGCTACCATTAAAAATAGTATTTATAACTACTTGATCACAAGGAAACTGCCTTATCCTCTAGTGATCAGTAAAAATATAGGATACAAAACGATTATGGGTATTGGAAGTGGGAGAATTTTATCTTCTTTTCACTATTTAAAATTTTGTCTATTATATTGCTTTATTTCTTATACAACTTTGGAAAAAATTATGGCATTAGCTGAGAAGAATGTCACCTCCACCCTCACCACAGGTCAGACAGGCTAAAGGAGATGTAACAAAACGAGACAGAGGTATCCGAGACCCCACTGGCACCCATACCTGCAGCGTAATTTTATTTTTCACTAGCAGTCCAATTTTAATGTCCATGAGATTGAGGTCATTCTCCAGCTGTTGATTAGAACGAATGAGGGTGATGACCTCTTCCCGCATCTTCATAAGGTCAAGCTCCTCTTGAAAATCCTGGTCACTCTGGTCCAGCAGGTGGACAAATTTTCGAACCACAATCATAGGAGGATCCTCAGCATTGACTGACAGAAAAATATGCATCAGACTAAGAATGGAGTCACTAGAAAAAAAGGTCCAAGTCTCAAGAAATGTCAGTGTTGTCTTGAAAAAGTAGCCTATTCACATATATTTATTTAGTTTTGAGACGTGCCAAGACAACCACCAAGTGTCATCTTCTTGATCATGCTAGTGCTATGTTACAACCAAGGCTGCATGGCAAGCCACGAGGCATGCAGCCACAGGTTAGCAGAGGGGTTAAGCCACAAGTGGCACCCTCACCCCCAAGCCTTGCCTTCAGGCAACAGAGGTCCGTGACACCCAGAACCTGGCGGCTCTCAGCTCCTCACTGCAGAGCCAGTTACTCACTGAGAGTCTTGTAGTCATCACGAGCTTTGTTTGCCCGAATAAAAGCCTGGATTTTGATAATGTCATTTATCTGAACAAAGAAAAAAGAAGAAATTCCTTTGTTCATTTGTCCATAAAAACGACAGCAAAACTGATTCTACTGGCTCTTAACACTGCAGTGTACTTACATGGTCTCGGAAGTACTGCAGGCGAGCTCTATAGCGCTTTCTGGCTTGGTGCATCCTTGCCAGAGACTGAATCTGGGGAAAGGGGGCACTAAAGATTAGACAAATCCTTCATCCCAGCAGGGCATAATTTGTACCTCACAACCCTGCTTTGGCTACCATACCTTTACAGCTTCATCTCTGTGTGAGCGCAGGTAAGCTAAACGGTCCTGGTACTCCTTCTTCTGCTTGTACCCCCGCCACTGTGACTGAAACAACAATTAGTACGGACGATAGATTATTTCCCAAGGACCAGGGGAAGCTGAAAACAATATCATTTACATATATTTTGCAGGTGCAAATCTTGGTGCATTGAGAAAGATCACTTCCCACAGTGAGACAACTTGGGAGTGGGCTGAACCTCCACCAGGAGGAAATATTAGCTAACTTCATCTCTGATATATGCACAGCACGTCCCTCCTTTTAAAATGGATCCACACAGATTCTCTTATTTGCTCCTTACAACAAATTAGGTGAGGAAGATAAGATAAATCAGTACCCCCATTTTACAGAAGAGGAAGCAAATTCAGAGAGGTTCACTGCTATTTGGCAGCGATGCAATATAATTCCTGACTCAGAATTGTTCCCATGACATCATACTACCTGTCACTGAAGCAAAACCACAGCTGCTTCCCTCAAGGATCAAATCTCATGCAAGCAATAGTCTTAAAAAAGCAAATGAGGTCTCCAGGAAGAACTGCCATAGAGCGGAACAGTTCAACATTAAACACCATAAAGCATGCAATGACCACAGAGACGAGAATAAATACTTGACAGAAAAAGGACAGGATTAAGAGGTCGGACATTCAGCTGTAAAGCTGACTGCTTATCACCCCTGCCCTAGAAGCCCACTTGCTGTCTGTAGAAGAGGTTGAAATACCTGAATGCAGGTGATGGCAGGGATCTGTTTCTTCAGGAAATTCATCCTGGATCGGAATTCCTGTCGCACCAGGTACCCACGGCAGCAAGCCTGCAGCTTGGTGATCAAGCCTTCGTTGGCCAGCCAAAGCTGCTCTCGATTGTATGCAGCAGTCACTCCAGAGATGGAGCTCTGAAGGAAGCACATGGCCACATTAGAACACACATAGGTTGTAACACGTCATCATTTACTGTGCACAAACCAACCCTCACTGCTTCCTACGTCTATTCTAGGTAAGCAATGGGGATAAGATGAAGCCTATTCTACAGGGCCAGGTTGTTACCCACCTGTCTACCCAATACTGCCTGCAGGACTGTGCTAGGAGAGGCAGAGTGCTGCTGATGGGCACACAGAGCAAGAAGCACACGCCCCAGGCACGGAGGGCAGACCCGGGAGTCCCAGAACACCACACTGAGGACCCCACGGGGAGCGGACAGAGGCAAGGTTGGGAGCCACATCCCCAGATGGCCTGCAAAGGTTTGGAGAAGCAACTAAAGGTTTGGACTGTGAGCGCAGGCCCTAGAGAATCAGCAGACTTTCAGGCAGAGGACAGATCAAATTTCTTTTTAGAGGCGAGTAGCTGACAGACTATAGTGAGAAGAGACTTGAAGCAAGTGGGTGAACTAGAATTCTGCTACTGTAATCACGGGGGCAGTAACTAGAGCTGAAACACAGGCAGCAATGAGACTTTCCACAAGACATCTGGTTACCTACCCAACATCCACGCTCCCCCTTTCCCTTGGTATCAGAGCCTGATTTTTATGGACAACAATGTGGCCAGTTAAAAGACTACATCATCTAGGGATAGCTCATGAGACTTGGCTGCCTGCTAAGACTTTTGAGAAGCTCCTGAAAGGAGAGACAGAGCACTGACAACGTGCCTTTTCCCTCTCCTTCTCCCGCTTCCTGCCTGGACTGCCAGCTCCAGAGTGAGAAGTGCAGGCTGTAGGTGGGGACCTCAGGGCGAGCTTGGGAACGAGCCGCAGCTAAGAGTAGTGAATGGTAAAGGAGAATGAGACTGTGAGGGGCAAGCCTGTCTCTCGTGGCATTTAGCAACAATTTATAGGCAAGGCAAATCAGAAAAGTTCTACGGGATTTTAACATTCTTGTCTTTTTTTTGTTTAAGGTGAGGGAGGCACAACGTTGCTGCTAGCTGCCTCTTGCAGGGGCCGTGCGTGCCTGTCCCGGGAACTTGCTCGTGCTGCTCTCCCAGACCCCACCCCACGCCCCACTCAACCTAAGAGCTCTCTTTCACAATAGCCCCAGGGGACACATACACAACTGAAATTCTAAAAAGCACTGATCTGGCTGACATACTAGAATAACAGAAAATACGAGGAGAGGAGAAGAACAAGGTCTGTAAGGAACTGAGAGAATGATAAACAATGAGCTTTGGAAAGGAGAGACTTTCTTCCTCCAGGAAAAAAAAATGATGAAGCATTTGGTGAAAATCTAGGTAGAGCGAAAGTACAAAGACTGGAGAGCAGGAGAAACCATCTTTGATTTTTTTTTTAATGAGACAGGAGGCTGAGTCTTTAACTGAAACAAGGTCACGTCCCTGTTTAAATTCTGCGTAGGCCCACATGCACATACTATGCAGCATGAGTGTTTCCGTGGAGGTTAATAAGATTCTCAAAGGTGGACATGACCCAGAAAGTTAAAAATCACTCTGCTAGAAGAGGCAGCCCAGAGTCCTCCACCTCGAAGACCCCCGCGATGTGACCTGAGCCTGCCTCTCTGGGGTGCCCTCCACACACCGCTCGGCAGGACACCTGCCTTTCCGGAAACCGGCCACGCTCCTCTGGCCTTTGACCACACCCACCTTTCTACCTAGCAAATGCTTTCCCTTTTTTCTCACCTGATAAAATCAGTGTTATCTGTGCTGTCTTCTTCCAGTACAAATTTAACTGCTCCCTTAACAGTTTCTCTATTTCACAGTGATGGGAGCACCTATTTCTCTCTAGCTGTGCCTTGCTTTCACCACAACAGCATGAACAACTGGAAGGGAGGGACTCTGATTCTCTGATACGTCTTTATATCCCCTCAGTGCCCAACACAGAGTTCAAGGAGTTGGTTAAACTTAATCACCTGCGAGATCACTCGGGGTGAATATGGAACGCCAGGAAGGTAAGAGACTGAGACTCTCCGGAAGAGGGAACCACTGAACACAAGATACACGCTCACCTCTGAATAAAGGGATCTGGGGAATCCTGTGTAGAAGAACTTTTGATAGTCCTTTACTGTCCTTTCTCTCTAGGAATCTCTGGTGCCTATCAATAATGAATTCGAACACCTTCTTTCAAGATACTTTCCTCTCCTTTTAATGTTCAATAGACAACTTCAATTTAGTGAACGTGAGCTCAGCACCAGGTAATGTTAAAATTGCTCAACAGCCCATCAGTGGCAACATAAATGATACACAAGCTCATCTTAAACTCTAGTAGGGGCACAAGACAAGTTAAAAACGTGGCAGAAATTCAAATCTGAATTGGTTAAATTCTGAACCAAATACAGAATTCTTTGGGGGTGTGCTGGTTTGAAAGGACGTATGTACCCTAGAAAAGTCATGTTTTAATCCTAATCCCATTTTGTAAAGGCAGCCGTTTCTTCTAATCCCTATCCAGCATTGTATATTTAAAACTGTAATTTGATCATCTCCCTGGAGATGTGATTTAATCAAGAGTGGTTGTTAAACTGGATTAGGGGAGATGTGTCTCTACTCATTTGGGTGGGTCTTGAATAATTTATTGGAGTCCTATAGAAGAGGAAACATTTTGGAGAATGAAGGCAAAAAGATTCTGAAAGCAGAGCAGAGCAGAATGACATAGCCACAAGAAGCAGAGTCCACCAGCCAGTGACCTTTGGAGATGAACAAGAAAATACCTCCCCGGGAGCTTCATGAAACAGGAAACCAGGAGAAGCTAGCAGATAATGCCGTGTTCACCATGTGCCCTTCCAGATGAGAGAGAAACTGTGACTGTGTTCGCCATGCGCCCTTCCACTTGAGAGAGAAACTGTGAACCTCATCGGCTTTCTTGAACCAAGGTATCTCTCCCTGGATGCCTTTGATTGGACATTTCTATACACTTGTTTCAATTGGGACATTTTCTTGGCCTTAGAATTTAAACTAGCAACTTATTAAATTCCCCTTTTTAAAAGCCATTCCGTTTCTGGTATATTGCATTCTGGCAGTTAGCAAGCAAACTAGAACAGGGGGCTTCAAGGGAACATGGAGGTAGGGAGAAATGGGAATTAAAAGGAAAAAAAGAAGTGACACTTGAGATGAGTGTGCCGGGAAGGAACGAACTGACAGATGCAGAAGGCAGGAAAGGGACGTCTCAGGATAGCAGGGCCTTTGCTCATGGCTATGCCCAGCACTGGGAAGAGGGTCTCTATACTCACGGGGGGCTCAGGAAATAACTGTTGGATGAACGAATACATTCCAGTAAGAACGACAGCATAAACAAATACACAGCACATAAAAAAAGCATGGTAAAAGCCACTATACAGATGCCAACTTTATTTGAAAGTGTGGGTTATATTCTGATAGAGTGCAGTTTGACTGGAATTTGTGAGAGTCAGAAAAAGATATTAAAAATGTAAATTTGGAGAGATTAATAGTAGCTGCATTTAATGAAGAGTTGGAACAACTTTTCTGGGCATCCAAGTTTTCTTTAATATGCACACAATTTAATCTGACTTAATTCTACAATTCAGGCATTTACTAATTCAGACCTTAGTTGTGTTCCCTCTTGCCTACCCCCCCCCCCCAAAACAGAGGAACTCTCAAACCATTCGCTTCAGTCTGGCTCGCTCCCTGCACCCTCTGAGGCGCCTGCCCCTCCGCCCTACACCCCCCAACACCTTTCCCTGCCGACCTGAAGAAGGGCGGCCCACCTGGATCTCCTCCCGAGAGAGCTGCACAGAATTCTGCACAAAGTCTGGGGGCTCGTCCCATCCTCCTTCCTGGGTTTCCAGATTGTGGTAATAGTGATAGCCGCCTTTCACCCAGTGCTTCACCCACTGGCTGCTATTATCACCTGGGTGAAACAACGGAAAGATAAAAGAAACCCAGAGCCACGCTTCTTCCATCTACATGTCTAATAACTACAGGACTAGTCTAGTCAAGTTTAAGAGTCTAAGTGAAGACCGGGACAAAAACCTGTTCCTTGAACTGTTGAGAACAAAAGGAACCCTGAGTCTTCCCTTAAATTATGGCTTAGCTCATTTATGCCTTCATCGTAAAAACAAGTACCTAGGAAGTCCCATCGGGGAGTTAACCATGACTAATTCTGGTCCTTGCAAAGCCTACGCCAGGTACCTTCATGTCAAAAAATGCTCTGACAAATAAAAAAAGCTATGAAACGGGATGAGAAATCTTATCTTCATTCCCTACTTTTTGCAGATAAACTTATAGGCTTAGCTAATCCAAGTGACTGACCTCTATAAAGATAAACTATCAAATATGTTAAGTCCTTTCACTTTCTCAGAAAATTGACCTTGTTAACATAGCTGTCCACAAGGAAGAAAAAAAAAGAGTATTTTCAAAAATGGGGATACTATTTCCTCAGGGTCTTTAAAATGAACCTAAGAAACTACATCTATGCTAACATAATTCTCCTTAAAGCTTGTCTCCTTCTTCTCTGTCCTCCTGTCCCCAGGTTCATAGCTTCAGGATACATATTTATCTCCCCACAACTCACCTGCTGCCATTTTTTTCTTCCTGGCCTCTGCAAGGTCCCTCTGATAAGTCTCCCCACACTCAGGGATGACGCCGTACAAGCCGACATCGGGGGAGCGCAGGGCACTCAGAGTTCCGCCCACACTGCCAGTCTCCACTGCCTCGTTAATCGCGAAGATACCTAAGGCAACTGTCCCAGGGGAAGAGAACTGTTAGGGGTGGTGGAGAAGGCGTCTAAGTTCACACACTACTTCACCTCCCTGTACCTATGGGCAGCCCATCCCTGAGATCTCTCTGTCTTGGGCACGGACTACCTCACCTCTCCACCTCCCACCAGAGAAGAATAAAACGATTGATACATACACTTCTGTGCTTCTTGGGTGTCTTTGTTGGACTGCCAGATTCCACCCTGAATCTCATCCAACCACAGCACAGCAGACTCATCCTGGGTTTCCTACACACGTTGGAACCAGAACAATATTCAAGTCATGAAATCAGGATATGTGTGATGAGCATGTGATGAAAGAGAGCTTCTGAGGCTCTACTAGATATGGAGGAAGAAATTTGCAACGTTCAAACAAAGACAGGCACAAAAAAACCCGTAAAAGGTTAAAGAGAAGTGCCTCCAACATGTATGAGGGAGTCCGAGGTGAGCCACACTGCTCAGGCGGCTGGGAGCAGACAGGAGGGGCCCTGCGAGCAGGGCCAGGGGGTGTGTATGAAGACGCAGCACTTATTCTAGAAAGCCCTTTGCCAGCAATGTTCAGGGAATGTTAACATTCTCTACGACACGAGTGTTATTAAAGCTCTCCAGACTTGCTCTAACCAGAAGCTTGGCATTATCACATTTAAAACCTGATGGCACATTGATTGTATAATACGGTTGGACTGTGTGTGTGCAGATACTTCTCAATAAAAACAATAAAAAAGAAAACAAACCTGAAGGCACTACAGCCAATCTAAACTCACCACTAGCTTACATCCTAAAACTTGATTGTTAGATCATTTGTGGGAACTTATTTAAAAGGCATAATAAATGGCATTTCCCTTCCTCTACACGGATAACAAAAGCCTCACTAGTCCACAGTAGTTTGAGCTGAACACTGGGGACAGAGGTGAAGTACAAGCGGCTGACTTTCCTCTTCCTAAATATGGTCTTAGATAATGCTTTTTTTAAATAGCTTATTGGTGCCCATTTGCTCTAAGAGTCACTTTAAACAGAAGGGGATTAGCAAGAAGCTCTTCAGCATGAAGCGTCTTCCAGTCTTCAAGCAGCTGGCCTCCATCCTCTAACTTAGGAAAGCAGCTGTTCCACCAGGTAGCCTTTCTCGTGTGAGACACAGAACCGGAAGCTTCTGCCTGATCATGTAAGCCTAGTACCCAGCATCATTTGGTTAAATGATCTTTCTTGCTAAAATTCTGCATTTGAGAAAGATCACATCTTTCTATTTCAGATGTTTTACTTTGGCCTTACCTTATCACCCTGTTGCCAAGATGCTGTATAAACTGCAGGGATATGTGGTTGTCTAGAGCTCCTGAGAGAAATGCTACGGCTCTCCCAACAGTAGGGGAGCATCTAAAAATGAAAGCTGCAGTTTTTCTCAAATGCAGAGTTTCAGAAAGAAAGATTATTTAACCAAATTATGCTAGGTGCTGGGCTTATATAAGAGACACTGTTCCCAATCTTAGGAAGCACACAGTCTTGGGAAAGGAGAAGAGTAAACAGATAACTAACATGCAAGAGCAACTCACCTAACAGCTGCAGAACCTAGTACCTTTTGACCACAAGTCACTGCCTAGGAGAGGAAACGGGCACACACAGTACCCGGGTCATATAAATAAATACTGGACACGCTAAGCAGCAGTTCCACCATGAGACAACACAAAAGTCAGCGACAGCCTTGTGAGAAAAAGTCATAAACGAGAGGGATAAAGGTTCCGTCACTAAGAGTAGCATAAAAATTCCTGCATCATAAAAACAGAAGCATTTTCCACAGAATTTAAGCCAATTTTTATTCTCTTTTAGGCTAATCACATGTCAGCTATCTGGGAAGGCTTAGTACAACTTTCCTTGCAGTGAGAGAAGAGAATAGCTTATTAAGAATTCTGAACACTCAGGTTCTATGTTCTCTACCCCATGCAGATGAAAGTAAAAGGATGAAAGCAAAACCTCTCACATACCCTCCTCCAAGAAATAAGTGATGCAGCCATAGTGTGAAAGGCAAGACAGAGAATGGGTCAGTGCCACAGGTGTGTCAGGTAAACATGATATTCAAAGCCCTTCACCAGACCGAAGAAGGAGAGAGAGAGATGCACACCCATCCCAGCACAGAGCAAGAAAAGAACAAGAGCTCTCTGGTTTAATTAGATCAAATAAGACAGCAAATGGGACATGACTCCCAGGGGTATAACCCTCCCTGGCAACATGGGACAGAAATCCTAGAATGAGCTGGGACTCAGAATCAAGGGGTTAAGAAAATCTTCTCGACAGAAAGAGGTGAGAGAGAAATGAGACAAAATAAAGTGTTTCATTTTATTTTGTCTCAGTGGCTGAGAGATTTCAAACAGAGTCGAGAGCTTACCCTGGAAGTTATTCTTACACATTTTATGGATATTTTCCCTTTAGTTTAAGGTGTATTAGAGAGAGAGAGGGAAGTGCCTGGAACTGTACAGCTGTGTTCCAGTAGACATGTTTCTTGAAGATGAATGTATAATGATACAGCTTTTGCAGTGTGATTATGTGATTGTGAAAACCTTGTGTCTGATGCTCCTTTTATCTACCATATTGACAGATGAGTAAAAAATATGGATTAAAAATAAATAATAGGGGGAACAGATGTTAAAATAAATTGAGTAGATTGAAATACTAGTGAACAATGAAAGAGTGTGGTAAGGGGTCTAGAAAAAAAACAGGGGGAACAAAGGTTAAAAACTATTGAGTGGATGGAAATCCTAGCGGTCAATGAGAGGGAGGGGTAAGGGGTGTGGTATGTATGAGCTTTTTCGTTTTTCTTAGTTCTTTCTCTGGAATGATGCAAATGTTCTAAAAAACGATCATGGTGATAAATATACTAATATGTGATGATATTGTGAGCTACTGATTGTACACTATACACAGAATGATTGTATGTTAAGAATGTTCATAGTTTAACTTTCACAATGTGACTGTGTGATTGTGAAAACCTTGTGTCTGATGCTCCTTTTATCTACCTTATCAACAGATGAGTAAAACATATGGAATAAAGATGAATAATAGGGAGAACAAATGTTAAAATAAATTCAGATTGAAATGCAGGTGATTGGTGAAGGGCAGGGGTGGGAGGTATGATATGTATGAATTTTTTTCTGTTTTCTTTTTCTGAATAGATGCAAATGTTCTAAGAAATGATCATGATGATGAATATGCAACTATGTGATGATATTGTGAATTACTGATTATATATGTAGAATGAAATGATCAAAAGTTAGAATGTTTACGTTGGGTGTGGTTTTTTTTAGTATTTTAAAAAGAATTAAAAAATTAAGGGCAAAAAAAAAAGAATGTTCATATGCTGTTTTGGTTTGATTATACAAAATAAATTAAATTAAAACACAAACACACACAAATAAGACAGCAAAATCCAAAATCCTCCTACCAAAGATTGCTCTAAAGATATCATCCAAGATAAACGCATAGCACTGAGAAATGCATTAAAACCCTGGGTTATATACTATGGAGAATACAGAGATCAAACATTTAATAATGTGAAAATGCTATACAAAATACAGTAAAGTACAGCCCCCTAACAACTCTGACACTTAGAAGCATACAGCATGAGAACGATGTCTCAGAAACAGACTATCAATAAAGAGATGGAAATTATAAAGAAACAAAAAGAAATTCCAGAGTTGAAAAATTTAATAGCTGAAATTTAAAAAACCCACTAAAGGGGCTTAACAGCAGGTTTGAGCAGGCAAAAGAAAGAACCAGCAAACTTGAAATTTGGTCAATAAGATTGATTATTCAGTGAGGAACAGTAAGAAAACAAATAAATAAAATTGAACAAAACCTCAGAAACCTGTGAGACACCATTCAGTGTACCAATATTGACATAATGGAAGTCCCGAAGGCAAAGAAAGAATCAAAAGGGCAGAAAGAATACTTGAAAGAAAACCTGAATAAACCTTTAATAAGTAAAGAAATTTAATTAATAATAGAAAATTTTCCCAAAAAGAAGAACTCAGGACCATAAGGATTCACTGAGGGAATTCCACCAAACTTTTAAAGAAGAATTAACACCAGTCCTTTACAAACTCTTCCCAAAAAAACTTAAGTAGAAGAAAACTTCCCAACTCATTCTATGATGCTAGTTAGCGCTACCCTGATACCAAAACCAGACACGCAGACAGCATAAGAGAACGATGAATCAAATGTGAATTAGGATCTTTTGACTGTTGAATTTGGAACTTAGATATTTTTAAAACCAAGATGACTCAGAGAAACTTAAAAGCTAAGGTGATGCCTAAAATAAGGCGATTACACCTAATGTGCAGTCCACGTGGCTGGGCCTGGCAGTGTCCTCTAACCACCCCGCCCTCCCCCTTTGATGAACTCTGGAAAGATATTTCACTGCGAAAGGAAATGCTTCAAATTCTAGTCACACTCTCTAAAAGTTTAACTCCAATGCCCCAAACTAAAGGGGAGGAAGACTTATCGTTGAAGTGAGAAGGGGTACAAGATGAACAGTCAACTGACTTTCAATTTTAGACGTGGAACCCAACCTAGTTCATTCTCCCAAACTGCACTCCCCTGCAGTCGAATATAACTCCCTCTGGACAGTCTTAACACTACTAGCAATGGCTTGCCCAGAACCTCTGCAGCCAGGCCCCACCTTAAAGATCCTGAATCAGCAGAATTAGAGTTAAAGCTTAGCAGTCTATATTTTTAAAAAGGACTCTTAACGTGTCAAGTTTGGGAAGCTCCAATGCAATAAAATGAATCAAAGACAGACCTCTACTTCTGGTTTCCATGGCAGACCACTGCTTTTCACCTGAGTGAGTGGAATAAACTGATCCATTTGTCTCGATTTCCTGGCTACAAAATAGGAGCGGTGATGTAACCCTCTCCACAGAATCAAGTGACATTTACATAACAATGTAGAAAGTGCCTCTTAAAAGAGACTTGGTACTTATTACCAGAGGCGACATTTACAAGGTTAGTCCAGGGTAAGGTCAGCCACTCTAGAGGTGTTAGAACAGGGGAGATCTAGCAACATTTTACCTTACAACTCCTCTACCTCTGACTCAACCTTCAGAATCCACACATGGGGGTTAATGTACAAAAAGCTCCAATCCACTATAACCCTGGTCTGTTTTTCTACTGTGGCTTCCCAGAAAGCATCTGACCCCATGAATTAAGAATTTACGTTAGCTCTTCCACTTGCCACAAGAACCTCATGTTAGGAATTTTCTAAGTCAGGAAAGAAAACTATGCTCCTCTCTATACAACTGTTGTTACTTAGGAAGAATTTAAAAGAAGAACAATCACAATTAGAAAACCAGATGCAATTATGTTTTATTTTTTATTTCTTTTTTTTTTTTTTTTTTGGCATGGGCAGGCTCTGGGAATCAAACCCAGGAATCCAGCATGGCAAGCAAGAACTCTGCCACTGTGCCACCGTTGCCCACCCAATTATGTTTTAATCACTTAGCTACTATTTGAAGACCTACTATACGCAAGGCAACTTCTTAGACAGCAAAAGGGTAAAAAGAGATAAAAATCTTAACATACTAACTGTGGAGGTAAGATAAATAAGCATTTAAAATGACAGGTTAAATTATAATCACTTTGGGGCGGGCCGCGGTGGCTCAGCGGGCAAAGTGCTTGCCTGCCATGCCGGAGGACCTCGGTTCGATTCCCGGCCCCAGCCCATGTAAAAAAAAAAAAACAAACAAACAAACAAAATACAATAAAACAAGAAAATGTTTAAAGATGTTTCCCTTTCTTCCTCTCTTCCATCCTTCCTTCCTTCTCTCTGTCTTTCCTTCCCTTCCTCCCTCTCTAAAAAAAAAAAAATTATAATCACTTTGGAAAACTTTACACCCAAGAAGCATTGTTCCTAAAACCAAAAATTGGAAACAACAAAATTGTCCATCAACTGATAAATGGGTAAATAAAGTGTGGTTTACAGCCACAAAATGAAATATTATTTGGCAATTAAAAAAATGAAATATGATACATGCTACAATATGGATATGGATGAACCTTGAAACATTATGCTAATAAAAGAAGCAGGAAGCAAAGGACCACTTAAATATATGATTCCATTTATACGAAATGTCCAGCATAGGCAAATCCATAGATTTGGGGGAAAATATGAAGTGCCTGCTAATGGGTATGAGTTTTCTTTCTGGGGTGATGAAAATATTCTGAAATTGATCGTGGTTATGGTTATACAATTCTGTAAATATACTAAAAACCACTGAATTGTATACTTTACAATGATTAGTTGTATGGTATGTGAATTACATCTCAATAAAGCTGTTATTAAAACAAAAAATTTAGGCAATATCTATTAAAGTCGAATAATTCCACTCCTTAGGTATATACCTAATAGATATGCATACATACATTCACCAAAAGTCCTATACCAGATTATATATAAAAGCACTATTTGTAATAGTCAAAAAGTGGGAAACAGTAAAAGACTCACTCACCAACAGTAGCATATATAATCACACACTGGGGTAACAAGTCATAATGGTAAATGAACTAATGAACGATCGTGACACACTGCCACACAGATGGATATTACTAATGTTATTTTGTGCAAAAGCAGCCAGACACAAAAGAGTACTTATAATGCATGATCACACTTTAATACAATTTGAACACAGGCAAAATCAACTGTGGTGACAGAAATCAGGATACTGGTTGCCACGAGATCCGAGTGGATAAAGACAGAAAGGGACATGAATGGGCTCCTGGGATGCTAGCAATGCTTTTACTTATCTGTGTAAGTGCCAATTACACAGGTACGCTCATTTTTGAAAATTTATACTACTGTATACTTACATAATTTTTGCATTTTCCTGGATTGCATAGTTCAATAGAGAACTGACTTGGAGAAACATAAAAGACATGTCTACAATGATAACCACAAAGAAGTACCAAAGAATCAAATGTCAAGCAGCATGACCTCCTGGAAGGTGGAATCTATTTCTCTCATCCCTTTGCATCCCTCCAGCTCTGAATCTAGGAAGTATTCATTGAGGAATCAACAGAGACATTCTTACAGACAGCCCTCTGTTCTGGGAGGGCTGAAGTCCTCTGAAGAGAAAGAAATAATTCCAGCGCTGCTTACCTGGGCTTTTTCTCTCTTTGCTCTGATTAGGGTGTCCTGATAATGCTGGGCCACTTCTGCCTGGACCCCTTCAAGTTTAGCCGCAGGAATCTGGAGAGCCTGCAGAGTTTTTCTGGCATCACCTTCGTCCAAAGCTTCATTAATTAAACCAATGGCTAAAATCCCTAAATATTAAGGAACAAAAGGTTATTTTTCATTAAGAAATTATGTAAACAAATCAATATTTAAGCATTCTATCTGATCATAAATCCACCTGAGAGTTACCATGATCCAAACTATAATTCATCATTCATAACGTTAAGCAGCACTGATTGTTCGAATTTAATTAGGTTCACCTAAATTAAATCCCCTGGTGCCCCTATTTTAAAAGTTCCCATTCAGAACAGAATTCTTTTGTTTTATTTACTTTAAAGGGGATGAGGATTTTGATGAAATCAGCTATATGGTGTAGCATTCAGGTGTACCCCAATGTGTAATCAAACCCATTCTTGATTTACAAAAAAGTCAGAATTCAAGGGATCTAAAAAAAAAATCACCTAACTAAACACTTTTATAGAAGAAAGATGACTTCTAGTTCAAGATCACACAGCAAACAGATGGCAGCCCAGGGCTCACACTGCAAGCCAAAGCTCTTTCCACTCAACTAGTTCAATATTATTCACAGGAAATACAATTAACATTAGAAACATACGATCCTCAGGAATCTTAATGCTGTGCTATTTTTTGTAAGAACTTCCTTGAGTTTAGTTTCAGGAACCTGGTCTGGGGACCAAGGAGAAAAGTCACTTGTAGCACAAGCTACTAGTTATAATAATAATGGCAGCATTTAAAATATCAGATGATGTTCTATTCACCTCCAGAAAAGTTTAGTTCTTATTAAGTATATACTTTATTATTAAACAATTGCCTGGTGTTTTGTAAACAATTTCCAACCTTAGCTTTTGGAGTTATAGATGTTTTTTTCAATCTCTCAGTCAAAAATCCTTCTAGGAGTAGTATTTGGAATCAGTTCATGGACTCACACAACCATTCTCTAACTGTGATTTATTTGGGGAGAAAGGGGAAACACATGAAGTGGGTACTCACTCTCATGTTCCTCTTGTACCACCAAGTTCACGTGGTCCACACACGCTTGAATATCATTCCACGTAATAAATTCATTCTTCTCTGCATGTGCCTGGGCTTTCAGTTTCATCAACTCATCAAGATACCTGTCCCAACCCCCAAAGAGAGACAGTAAACATAAAAAAGGACCCCAGGATGAGCACTGAGGATAGGAATGAGACAACTAAGGAGCAAAGTATCCAAGGAACAAAGCTGACTAAGATTCTCCAACATTCTGATACAGTCGAGGCCAGCCTTGAGACTGGGAAGTGATCTTAAACAATGCAAAATGCAAAGGAAACATTTATCCTCAATAACACGTTACACATTCTAAATTCCAGATAAGAGCACGTCCGGAATCAGAGGCAGCAGCTAAAGCAATTCCACTAAAGACAAAAAAGAAGGCCATACACAATCTAAAATAAATGTAGAAGGAAAGAGAGATTCACAAATCATCACTGCCCAACTCTTACTGAAAGTATTGATTTAGACAAGGATTATAAATTGGTTAAAACTATTAGGTGGATGTCGGTGAAGAGCTGGACATTGTGATGGTGTAAAAGGAGATTATGTTCTGGTGATAACAGAAAAGCACGGCTATATGTTGGAGAGATGGCTGTCTCCATAAAAATCCAGGGTTCAATTTTAGCATCTCTAATGGTGGGGCAAGTAGATTTTACATGGCTTTTGATATGAGGCAGTATGAAACGCACACAATCAGTAAAAATAATTAACTGAATCTTGATATGCCTTTAAATCTAATTTCCAATTTACAAGAAAAAGCCAAATATGAAGAGGGAACCACGACTCTCCAGAAGATATTTTAGAAGATGATGGGTCGAGTGTCACGATGAAAGGGGCAATTATAGAATAAAAACCAGCAAGGTACACACACAGCCAGTTGAAGACGTGGTCCTGACCTGGATCCTGGTTTGAACAAACCAGCTACAAAGGAAAGTTTTGGAGAAACTGAGGAAATATGAAAACAGACTATGTATTAGATGATCCTAAGGAATTATTATCAGAATGTTATTCAGCCATAAAAGAATGAAGTTCTGATACATGCTACAACATGGATGAACCTTGAAGACACAAAGTAGAATGAAATAAGCCTGTCACCAAAGGACAGATATTATGATTTCACATACAAAATAACTAGAATTTACAAATTCGTAAACAGAAAGGAGATTACAGATCACATGGGTGGAGGGTGGGGATGGGGAACTCACGTTTAAGGGATAGAGTTTGTGATGGAAAAGTTCTGGTGATGGGTGGGGACGATGGGAGCACGACACTGCAAACAGCTCTGAACTGCGTGTATTTGAATATTATTACAAGGGGAAATTCTAGGTTGAGTATATGTTACCAAAATAACAATGTTTTAAAAAACAAACAAGGATTACAGCACGGAACAGCGAACCCCACTGTAAGTGATGAACTGTAGTTAATAGTATAATTATTAAAACATTCTTCCATGAATTGTAACAAACGTACCACACTAATGTAAAGTGGCAATAATATGGTGGTATATGGGGACTCTCTATTCTATGCATGATTTTTTGTAAACCTATAAGTTCTCTAACAAAAAATACATACATTAAAGAAGAATTATTATTAATTTTGTTAAGGAATGAGAAAGTATTACTTTGGCTATATAACAGACATTCTCTTTTTTTTTAGAGAGAATCATACAGTCAGGAGTGGAATGTCACGATAACTGCTTTTTACTTTCAATGTTTGGGTGTCATAAACAATAAAATGAGCCAAAAAAGGAAAAAAAGCTGACCAAAGGAAATCCCAAGGCCTTCGAGGAAAATGGAGTGTTGACACACAACTGAGGGAACGTCTGCATAACGGACCCCTGGCACCCACCTCTGCGAGTTTTCTTCTTCAATGTTGGTGAGGCCCGTGACGGAGCTGCTCAGCTGCTTCCACACCGTGTTCATGTCCCCTGACTCCAGCGCCCTGTTGATGAGGGCCACTGAGGACAACATCTCCACCGCCACAGAGAGCTCAGGGTGCGTGAGGCTGTGCTGTGAGCAAAGGAGGGGAAACAGTGAGGAGAGACACGCTGAATGCCACGGAGGTTATCAGTTTAATAAAGCCACAAACAGTCTAAGTGGCTGGTAAGAAAGGTCCACCCAACCACACTAAGAAGTGGGAACTAAATTCCCTTCCAGCCCATTCTACTCACAAACAGGACAGGGTCAGGAACTTACTCCAGGACTCTGCTGCTGCAGGGTGGCCAGTTCTTTCTGATAAAGATCAGCAGCAAAGGGATACACCTGGGGCAGCTGGGCTTCAGGATTCATTAGTTCCAAAACAGTCTTCTCAGCAACACCCTTTTGGATTGCAGCATTAATTGCAGCCACTGCTGCCAATCCTGGGTAGAATACAGGAGGACAGAAACACAGGAGGCTTAGAGAGCCCTGGGGGTAATGAGATGCCAGCTTTTGTAAAGAAAGTTATGTTCTATGGATAAACTATTAGCCATGAAGTTTGAAGCAAAACTTTCATCTTTAAAAAACCACCTCCTAACTGTTCTCCTCCCCCATAATTTTTTTCCATTCCAATTCATCCTGTATGCCACCACTACTCTCCACCTAAAACATCTCTTCCCTTCCACTGGAGCCCAGCAAAAAAGTACCATCTTCTCAGGCTGCCACTCAAGGCATTCCACAATCTTTACAACCCTCTATCTTACACAAATCAGACCAAAACATCTATAAAACATTTATTCTAAGCACTGTTACTTCAACATACCTTTTACTTTTGTACCTCTGCTCACACTTCCTTCTTTTTATTGTCACACATTGGGAATATCCACCCATCTCCTCATTCACCATTCCATTCTTAACAATTGCTCAAGTCTCACCTCCTCCAGGTGTGGTTACTGGCCAAAGTGAACCTCCACTCACTCCATGGCTACTTTTAAAGGGGATGAAGTCTCAAGAACTTACTGCCAGCAAAGGGACCTGGTGGTTGATTATGGCTGGCAGGCCTGGAGTGGAGGGAGTGGGGTGGCAGCAGCTAGTCTCAGACCCTGCACTGACAGACAGCCACAAGTCCCCTCCCCGATGACACCTTCTAGAGGGCACCACTGAGAGGACTCTTACTTCTCTGGTACTGCTGGGCAGCGCTGTTTGCAGCATCCACTCCTGACTGCAGCTCCTCCTTCTGCAGGGAACCACCCTGGCCACTCTGAGAAAAGCAAAGAAGGTTCACGTGGCGTGCTCGTGGCCACGCCTCGAGCCTTCCCAGCAGTTCCAGGGACACAGAACACAGACACCAAGGACGGCACAGGCTCCGTGCAGCCAAGGTGGCAGCTCCAGCTAGAGCCAAAAGCCAAATCTGGGGCAGAATGACTTTCCAGATTCTGGTACATTTAAAAGAATATTTCATAAAAAGCATCAAAATGTCCTGAGATAAAATGTTTATACAATTATTAGCAAACTAACACTGCTTAGTCTGGCCAACATACTCCAAGAATTCATAAAACGTATACTTGCCTTTATTTAGACAAAAAAGAAAGTCCCTCCTGTTTGTTCTAAAAAAATCACAAAATACAGTCCCACACAGTCTACTTAGTGGACATAGAGTACTTTTCCAGTGTTGGCCAGAGGAAAAAGTGAGGTGTGATTTTTCTTAAGTGGAAATTCCTGAAGTAAGAGTGTAAAAAAATGTAAACTTCCCCTAAAGCTTTTGTGTGTGTGTGCCGGGGTGGGGGTGGGGGTGGGTGTAAAACAGGGTGGTGAGAATGAAGGGATGGCTAGGTTGGCAGAAGGAGGCATGGTAAGTGTTCACTTTTAAAAAGGATTCACAGTTCTAAAAGCAGAACAGGGCTGAAGACAATGTGTACTTTACCTAAGGATATAAAAAATTAGTTTATATGCAAGAGACAAAGTTATACTGGAGAAGAAAAAAAAAAAGGTTCCATAAATATCTTTAAATGACAGCATGGGATTCAGATGGAGGCACATGAACTCAGCCCAGAGCACCCTTACCTGTACCCTCTGCTGCTTATCACTCAGGAGCTGCTTGAAGTACCAGTCACTATTCTCCTGCTGCAGCCCTCGAAGACCCAGAGCTGGTGCCTGCAGGGCCTTAAGCAATGCCAGGGCAGAGCCCTGCTCCAAAGCCAGGTCCACATTTGCTAAAGCAGAACATGCTGAGGAAAAACAGCAAAAGCTTAAAAAACGACAACCATGTTAACACAACAGCCCAGAGCACTTCCCTCAGTACTCTCAATTCTGAGATACATGGGATTCAGACAACCTTTTTTCTCTGTTATTCCAGAACACAGGGCCTTGGGATTGGAGGAGAACCTAAAAGCCATCAGGTCCAGGCCTTCCTAACCAGGCTGTCCATCAGGTTTTAAAACAGATGCCAAGGCCACACTCCAGGCCCGCTGAATAGCCTCCACGTGCAGAGCGCTTGGCACTGACAGGCCGCAGTGTGAAAAAGCCTTCAATCCAGACCAAGAGACGCGTAATTTCCCTCCAAGAGACCAAGTAGGCCAGACTGTGCTTACACAGCACTAAATAAACTAAATAAGAGAAACTATTTCACAAGACAACGTGCTGTATCTCTGGACAATTTTGTTTCAAAGAAAACGTTAAAGCTCCCACCCTTGAGTTGTGGGTACACCACACACAGCCAGCCCCCTTCCTGCTCTGTCTACCCTGACTAATTACCCTCCAGTTCACCCTGATTCATCAGGCCCCATCTTGCAACAACCATTTCACAGCATCATTTCAGCTCATCAACATCCTGCCAACTCCTGAACACACTCCAACCATGCGAGTTAGTGCACCCGGCAGGGTGGCTAACCGGTGCTCAGGGGGCTGTCCTCCCCTCCTGACAGCCCCTACTTCTAGCCCTAGGACTTCAGACCACACAGGCTCCTGCCCAGAGCATCCGCAGTAAGAACCAAGCTGCTCCTCCCTCTGTCCATGACAGTCAAGGACCCTCCTCATAGGGTTGTTTTAAAGATGAAATGAAACCGTGTACATCAAAGTACTTCATAAAGTGTAAAATAAATATATATTAAAAGATTGAAAGTCAGAATAAGGTAATTTCTGATTTCAGAAATGATAGTTACTGGGATACTGTAAATATTTTATGATTTTTAGCTTCCCAGTTTTAGAAGAGGAAATAAGAGTTTTTCCCCCTCACAAGACAAATAACTGATTTTATTATAAATGTAGCAAAATATCAATAATAAAATACAAAAAAACCTAAATATTTGGGGTGTGACAATACTTGCCCATTTTCAACGTTTTCATGAGAAAAAATTAATAAATGCTCTTAGAAAGAAAAAACAAAATAGCCCAAGGGAAAATAAAATCTCAAATAAACTAGAAAATGGACAGTAGGGTAGCAGAGAAGAGTAGAATTAATAAAAACAAGAGGTGAAAGGGAAAAAAGGTTTTAGAAGTTGCCCTGGCTTTGTGGTCTCTCCGCAGGCCCCTAAGAGGCTGTTTACGTCTCCGTTCGATTGTGTCTCCAGTTCAACTGACTGAAAACCACCAACATGGTTTTAGTGCATAAAGAACTCCACTGGGCTAGCAATCTGCATTTGGTCTGGTTAAGTACTAAGGAACCAATGCAGGTTCCTTAAAGGGCACGACAAAATTAAGACAAAACACAGGGTGAAAGAATGAAACTATAGACAAAAAGACCAACCAGGAATCGACAGAAAAAATGCAGGCATGGGGTGAGGGTCAGCCCAAGGACATGGCAGCTAAACAGAGGGGATACAAGCAAGTCCAAGAGACTGCAAGAAGCAGCAGTCCCTAAACAAGTCCACTAACTAAGACAGAACAAACCAGGCCACACGTCTAAGGCCAGGGCGCGCTCCCGCTCCTGCTCCCGTTCCCGTGTACCACGTATGGTGGGGGCTTGGGGGCGTACTCACTGTTGACTTTGTTTATGTTGCCTTGAATTTCGGCTTGGGTGAGCAGCTCCTCATACACGTCCCGCTCCCTCTCCGAGTTCTCTGTCTGAGGAGGAGTGAAAAGTGTAATTAGCTCAGGAGCTCCTGCTCCACCAGAAGAGAACTAAGACAAAGTATGGATGTGACATAAAATCCCGTATAAAGAACAAAAAGGAACGCTATATGAATAAATTAAAAAATGAGAGGCAGATCCACTTGGACACGACAAGCACAGGGGTCCCTACGGAGAACTGAGCAACGGGAGGACACCATGGAGGAGGGACAATGGCCTGCCCCCTCGTGAGCCCGCAGGGGACGGAGAGCCCCTCCCTGTCTGAGACTGCAGGGGATGAGCCTACGGGACACTAGCTCTCAGCCTTGCACAGCAACGCAGCAGGGGCCAAGCAGCAGCCACAGGCCTCCAGGTCAGTCTGACTGCTATTTTGGGGGTATAATCCCTGCTCTATAATAAGATATACAGAGAATATTCTGAGAGAGGCGATGCCTTCATTTTGCCATAATCTGGAAACCTGCACACAGAATGGAAATGTTTCAATTGCCAATTTCAGAAAGAAATGAATAAATTCGTAAAAAGTCTTAAATGAGAGTTTCAACTCTAGTTTTTTCAAGTCCAAATCATTCAACTAACTTCCATATACCCATAACAACAGCACTCAAGAACATTTCATCCCAGAGAAGCTGGTAAAGGAGAAGGACTACACTGACATTTAGAAATCATCTTTCAAAACAGCACATTAATTTTTAATGGTCACACTTTAAAACTTTGCACAAAATTCAAGTCAGCAAAAGTCAAAATGGAGTCTCATACCAAAAGACTATGTACTGTGTAATTCCATTCATATGAAATTCTAGAGAAGGAAAACTTCATGACAGAAAGGTTGGTAGCGGTTAGAGGCCATGGGCAGAGGCTTGGGGGAATGGCTGCAGAGACACACCAAGAAAGTTTTGGGAGTGCTGGTTATGTGATCATATACGTTTGCCAAAACTCATTAAACCAAACACTTAAAAAGGGCAAATTTTATTGTAGGTTAAGCTATACCTCAAAAAAAAAAGATTTTGAAAGTGAAGCCCTAACAATCAAATGACGAAAGAACACAAATTAGAGAGCAGATGATTCATTTTTACCCTGTTTTTAGCATTCGTCATTTTGTCTTGTTTGGCCTGGTAAAGAACATCCTGGTAAGTGGAAGCCAAGGGCTCTTCAAGATTTACAAGCATAGCGTTGGGGTTTTTCAAAGCTGTGAATGTGTCGGCTGGGATTCTGCGGTCCACAGCTTCATTAATAGCAATAACAGCAGCATGTACTAAAAAATATATCAAAATATACAAGATTGAGGTTACTTACAGTAAAAGAAGTTCATTATACATACAAAACAACATCGCAAACCCATTACAGAAAGAGGTTCCTTTTCATAGAAAAATAAAGAATGGGGTTAGAAGAATGGCTCCCCAATTCCTAAGAGACTTCTTTTCTTTACAATGCACAAACCACCACTCTGCCTATGATGCATATCTGGGATCTTAAATTTGGAATCTCACTGGGGAATTCATAAGACCTTGTAAAGAGCCTCTCTTATGGAAAATCTCACATTATAATTATCAATCAAATAGCATAAAAAATAAGAAACTCAAAAAGGTACTGAAATAATGTTAGACTCACTTTCTAGATGCTTTTAATTAAAACTAATCACCTATTTCTACACAACAATGACATGGAAGACTGTAGCAGTATTTGAAACTGTATCTATTTATTTCCTAACGTCCTAATGTTGCTAACAGAAGTGGTGGTAACAATCCATTTGGACCCACAAAATTTCTCTCTTCTTACATGCAGCTTCATCCACTGAGAGTTCATTGGCCAGGATGCCCCCAATCTTGCTGAAGGCAGGCATCTGGATCCCGTACTTCTCCAGCTCAATCTTCATGTTGTTGATTTCTTCTTCTACAGGAAAGAATCAAGACCAGTCAAGAAAGCACCCTTTCCATAACTCACAGAAAGAAACATTTTCTTCGACTATAAAATATGATAAAATGGCATCTATCTCTTAGGGCTGTTACAAGAATTTAATGTGATAATACATGAAAAGAACTGAACACAGTATCTGGTCCATAGCATGTACTCAAAGCACGTTAACTATTATTACGCTTAACAAGAGCAACAAAAATAACTATAACATGAGTATGGCCTTACAGGAAAAAGTATTTCAAAACTGCTTCTTATGGCATTTCCTATAAAGCTCTTATGAATGAAACAAGTTTAAAGGGAGCTCAACAAGTAAATCAGAAACTAGTCGAACTATCTCAGTCTGCACAATCCAAATCAACAGCTGCTATTAAACAATTTCCTTTCTACTAAGGATAGCCAAGTGATAAAGAAAAACAACATGTAACCCTTGACCCCTGCCCCAGGCCTAGTGAACAACTTCCCTGAAAGGAAAAATACCATAGATAAAAGCTTTATTACTAATTTTTGGAACCTCCAGAACTAATAAAAAATCATCAGATTCAAAAAGTGATTTGAATCTATTTTACCTCCAACCAATACTATCACTGCCCTTTTAATTCCAAAACCCCCATCTCTTCCTCCTGTAGCATCATAAGGCTAGAAAAATATAAGCATCTGCGATGGTTGGGTTCAGATGGCAACCTGGCCAGGTGGTGGTGTCCAGTGTCTGGTCAGGCAGGCATTGGCCTGTTACTGTGAGGACATTTCATGGCTCCTTGATAAACCAGAAGGCTAGTTTATTAAATCATCAGCATCTCTGGCTGATTACATCTATAATCAACTAAGTGCACATCTTCCAAAAAGAGAGAATCCAATCCACTGGGCCTAATTCAATCCGTTGGATTTAATCAAATCAGTCAAAAACTTTTAAGGGGGAAGAGAGCATCTTCATTTTTTTAATTCAGCCAGCCAGCAAGCCCCTCCTGTGGAGTTCATTCAGGACCTTCGCGGAAGTTGCCAGCCTCACAGCCTGCCCTGCGGATTTTGGATTCTTGCATCCCCACGACTGTGTGAGACACTTTCATAAGTCTCATAATTACAAATATCTATTGTTGGTTCTGTTTCTCTAAAGGACCCTGACTAATAAAGCATCAGTCTACAGAAATAAGCGTCTAAATAAGCTAATAAAGCTAAAAAAAAAAAAGTCATAGAATGGAATGATCACGTTAAGAATGTTTTTGTTTGCTTGTTGATTTTTTTTTTAAAAATTAATAAAAATAAATTAATAAAAACAAAGACAAACAGAACACACTGTCATTCTGCATCACCTCCACCCTGCCCGCCCTTCCCCTCCCCACCCCTGGCCTCCTTGTCCATAGTAAGAGCTCATCAGCTGGCAGCTGGCAGGGACAGGGAAAGACTGTTACAATACTTTTTTCACCATACATGAACACTTAATGGTAGATGTTAAGAACAGCATGTTATAAATATATATATTAAAGTATTATCTAACACATAACAGTATATGTTAATATTATCCCCAATTAAGAAAACTGAGATTTACTAATCATGCCCATGACATAAGTGAGAAAATTCCCGTTTAGGGTTCTGTCCACCACTCTAGGAGAAGCATGTTATTTTACACCTCTTCTATCTCTGTTGTCAGAGTATCTTTAAAGCCCTAGGTCTCTAAAATCGATATCCTGATTCTCCAGGTTATTTCCACCTAAATCAAGCATTTCTTGCCAAGTTTAACTCTTTACCTGTGAAATCAACTTTTCCATATAGATCTTGAATCTGAGGAGCAAGGCCTAGTTTGAACAGGTACAAACTAGAAGACAGAATATACAAAATAGTTAGGTCTCCCGGTTGTACCAGCTGCTGTGCTTCGGAAAATCAGCATGAAGAATTGAATAGTTACAGCAGAGATAGTCCAAAGAGAGAATCCCAGTATCCTACAGCATTTCCCCTTTGCAGTTACATACAATATTTTACCTCAGAGATTTTTTTAGTTTTACATAATGTTGTCTTAAAAAATCACATAATGAAATGCAAAAAAAGCACTGAACTATAAATCAGTAAATACAAATCCAAGTCTCAGTTCTGGAACAAATCCAATGTGTGATTAGATATTATTAGACTGTTAATATAATTATTATTAGTGAAGTCTTCACCTCTCTGTTAAGCCTCCCATGATCAAGAAGATACTTTAGAAAAGTTTCATGAAAATGATTCAGATAGCAAATTTTATTTAAGCTGAATTCATAATACTGATGGAAAAGTTTAATACGGGTAAATAAAGAATTTTAATTAAAGTATATATGTATTTACAGCCTTTTTAGAAAGACTTTTATTGTGAAATGTAACACATACAAAAAGTAAAAAAAAAAAGTGATAATTTACAGAATACATTTTAACAAGTAGGTACAGAACAGATTTCAAGGTGTGTTATGGGTGACCATTCCACAACTTCAGGTTTTTCCTTCTAGCTGCTCCAAAACACCAGAGGCCAAAAGAAACATCAATATAGTGATTTAGCAGTCACACTCATTTGTTAAATCCTATCTTCTCTATTACAATTTCTCCTTCTCCTTTGATCCTACTCTCAACTGATTAAACTTTTCATGTTGAAAAGGGGTATAGACAATTTAAGACAGGGGATGGAAGTAGTTGATATTCTTGGAGAAGCTGGCCCCTCTGGGTTTCAGGACTTATCTGGTCTAGGAACCCTCTGGAGATGAGAGGTTTCAGAAAAGTAAATGTGGTGCATGAGACTTTTATAGGATTTCAGATAGGGCCCTCCTGTTCTTCAGGGTTAACAAGAATGGTTTTCCTTGGGGTTTAGCAAACCATGATAATCAGCGTTATCTGGCTGAAGCTTGCATAAGAGTAGCCTCCAGAATCGCCTCTCGGCTCCATCTGAATTCTCTCAGCCACTGATACCTTATTTTGTTACATTTCTTTTCCCCCTTTTGATCCAGAAGGAACTGTTGGTGCCACAGTTCAAGGGCCAGGCCCACTCCTGGGAGTCATGTTCCATGCTTGCAGGGACACTTTCATCCCTGGTTTACCGCCTTTTTAAAAAAAACAATAAATCTATTAGACTCTAAGCTCCAGGAAGGCAGAAACAAAAATGTCTTGTTCACCAAGGCACACCCAGAGCTCTTATATATTAATATTTCACAAATGGATGGATGATGGAGAAACAAATATCTGCACATCTGAGTTAGGCTGACTGAACTTTAAGAGCCTAGAATTTCAGAATTAATAAATTAGGAGGATCAGAAGGGTACTTTAGAGGCACAGACATAAGTAAGATATTGACAAGAAGGGAAGAAATAAAAAATATGTAAGAAAATTCGCAGAAAGTCAATAAAGTGCAAATAAATCTATAAAGCTCAGTATTGCCGAAATACAAATAGGTACCATGCATATTACATTACAGAACTTAACATACCTTAAATTTTATACAATAAACCTGTGTAATCAGAAAAAAAAACCTTACACACATTAAGTGTTCTGAAAGCACATATGAATTTATATATCCACAGCAGCTACATAATCATTTTTTGAAGTACAAGAATGAATCATATGAATATAATTAAATACTTCTCTCTAGAGTAAAACATTCTATATAAAGTTCCTCTCAGAAAAATTCAAACCTCTCCAAGAAATAGTCCAAGGCAAAATAGCTAATATTCTTTTATAAATGTAATACATCTATATATTTTTCCCACTAATAACGCCCCATCTGCACTCTAAATTTTTCTTCAGGAATTTCTTCCTCTTTTATTCCTATTTTGAAAGAGGAAAGTAGCTGCCATACTTAAAGACAGTCCAAGAATATCGTTTTTGTAGCTTCATAAAGTGTGAGTTAGCTTTTTCCCCCTTTATTAAAGAAGTTGTGGGTTTACAGAACAACCATGCATAAAATAGAGGAACCGCACACAGTACCCTGTTACTAACACCTTGCACTGCTGTGGAACATTTGTCACAATTAATGACAGCACACTTTGTAACTGTGCTATTAACTACAGTCCATGGATTAACTCAGGGCTCACTGTATTATGTAGCTCCGTGGGTTTTTCTTTTTAAATTTTTATTCAGTTACTGTATATACAATCTAGCATTTCCCCTTTTAATCACATTCAGATATATATTTCAGTGCTGTTATTATGTTCATCATGTTGTAGAGTTAGTTTTTATTTAATTAAAGGTGTTAATAAGGATAAAACTAATTGCTGAAAAAAGTAGAGAAAAGGTAAAACATGGGCACTACCTTTCCTTTCTCTCTTTAATTATTAGGTAACTGCTAGGAGTATTTTAAGGAGATACTGGAGCTACGAATGGAATCATAATGGCCACTTAGCTCCTCTTGCCCAGAATCAAAAGTGCTTAACTTAAAATCTGTAATGTAAAAATATTAACAGAAACCATCACTTTCTAATGTTTGTTCCTGCTTTCCGAAGCCTACTGTGCCAGTGTGAAAGTGTTGTGTACCCCAGAAAAGCTATGGCCTTTAATCCTGATTCAGTATGGTAGGGTGGAAACAACTCCCAGCTGTGGAGTGTTATAACTCCAGGAGGATGTGTCACACACAATCGTGAGTGTGGCCTTTTGGTTAAATGGAAATGTGACTCCACCCATTCCAGGTGGGTCTTGATTAGTTCACCAGGGTCCTTTAAAAAGGGAAACGTTCTGGAGAAACTTCAGAGAGAGCAAATGCAGAGGAACAGCTGCTTCAGAGCTGACAGAGCCAACACGAGACCAAGGTGTTTGGAGATGCAGGGTCCAGCAGACGTCGCCATGTGCATTCCCATGAGATGCTAAGCAAGTCAGAACCCAGAGTTGTGTCCGTGAGGAGCTAAGTGAAGGCCACAGATACCAAGTGAGGAACCCCCACAGGAAACAGAGGCAGAAAACAATGACATCCAGGAGCAAGGGAACAACAGTTGCTGGCCACATACCTTTCCGGCTGACAGAGGTGTTCCAGATGGCATCAACCTTTCTTGAGCCAAGGTTATCTTTACCTGGATGCCTTAGTTTAGACATTTGGGGGGAAAGGGAGCACTAGAACTATAAATTTGCAACTGATTAAATTCCCTTTTTAAAGGCTGTTCCACTTCTGGTATATTACATTCCAGCAACTTAATAAACTAAATCACTTACTTTTACAAATGAGCTGTTATGTGCCTTTAAGGGGTCAGCCTATAACTGAGCTGGAATTTCTTTTTCTTTTTCTTTCTATTTAAGCTTTGTAGCAATGGAGAGAAGGAAGCTGTGTTAGCCTATGTGGATTCAAATTTTCTTTGCGGATTGCTGAGTAACCTAGAGGAAGTCACTATTAGGAAACAGAATCTAATGTAAGTTTACAGTTCATTATTTAAATTCTTTGGGCTGGTATGTTTGAATTTAGAATTTCTCAGATATGTAAAGGATTTTACAGGGTATATAGTATTATAAAATACCTCCAGCAAATCCTGGGGTAGCAACCCTAATCAAAAACATTACTTTTCTGCAGAGAAACAATGAATCATATTAGTAAATAAAGACTATAAATAAGCTCATATTAAGTCTGATCATATGTTGCTAACAAATGAGCTTGTACTAAATAAAATCAATTTTCAGAGCTTTTAGGATTTCTGAATTAAGGATAAGGGATTATAGACCTATTTAATCCCCCAATCCCAGTTCTTAGAAAGATAAAACATCAAGGGAAATGGACAGTATGCCAATATATTCAGAATAATGGAGAATCAAGATCTTATCTGAGAGTGGAATGGAATCTACAAGAGTAATTTAGCCTGACTAAAGTAAAATAACTCTCCCTGGAGTAATGCCAGTCAAGACTTAAAACAAAGAAGAGGGGGGAGGCAGAAAGGGGAAATCAGGGAGATAATGCTCGTCTGGCACTGCTAATCCAAAAGGGAGGTGAATACACTGGAATGAAGAACAAGCCTTAGACTCTGCTGTCCTTTAGAGTAAAAGGAGTATCTGAGCACAGTTATAAACACTTCCTACACATTATCAGGTGTCACCAACTTACCCTTCTAGAAAAACACCCTAAGGAAGGAAAGAAACCATACTTTACCAACCACATTACACCGCTCTGTATCTAACTTCTAAGCACAGGCTGTATACTCAAACGACATGAGAAACAATAACAGATTTCTGCCCTTTCTTCTTCTGATTCCATCATTAAAAAGGCACAGTTAGGGCGGGCCACGGTGGCTCAGCAGGGAGAGTTCTCGCCTGCCATGCCAGAGACCCGGGTTCAATTCCCAGTGCCTGCCCATGCAAAAGAAAAAAAGGCACAGTTAATTCTGCATTTCTGTCTGGGAGAATTTGAGGGCTGGGGACACAGGATACAGCACAGAGAGTAGTGGCTACAGAATTTACAGAAAGGAATTCTGCCAGCTCCAGACATCTCTGCAACTGCCAAGTTCAGATATCCATTGTAGGTGCAGCCTTCATCAGGCTATCAACATAAATGAACCTCAAGTAACACCAAACAATCACAATACTCAGAATTAATCTGATTTTGGCTCAGACACATACATTTGAAAATGCTACATTCTAACATTCCCCAAGAAACCACCGATTCCTAACACTTCTTTATTATTTTTATTTTGGGAGGGGGGATAAAAAAGAAATATAAGGCATGACCTCTAGCCCTAAAATGCTAATAATCCAATTATGGAGAAAAGATTAAACACATGAGAGAAATAACATATAACAAAAAGATAAAACAGGAGTTTAGATAAGGAATAAACTGAAATCACTGAAGTAAATGTCACTTAGGTGGGAAATGGCCTAAAATTGGGCTGGATAAATGTTGGCTTGTCTGATAAAGAAGAAACAACACTCCTCTTTTTCATCTATAGGACAGACTAACATCCCTCTGAGATGGTGAGGAGAGATAGAAGCTTGTCATAATGTCTGATCTTAACACAAACATTTACTGATTCCCTACTATATTCCGGACATCTAAGTATTAGAGATACAAAGATAAAGAAAGTAAAGGCAAAAGTTTTCACCCTAAGGACTCTACAAAAAGATATAAGAGAAAGTACTACACAAGAAGTAAGAGGCATGTGCAAAATGCTGGGGGAGGGCAAAGGTGAATCAGTGGCAGAGTTCTCACTTGTCATGCTGGAGACCCAGGTTCAATTCCAGAACCTGCCCATGCAAAAAAAAAAAAAAAAAAAAAAAGCTAGGGGAGCATAAAGACAGAAAACCACAAAATTTTGCCTGAGAGGAAAAGATATCAGGGAAGAGGTAGCACTAAGGTGGCACGGGAGAAGAATGTGAGCTAAACCAGTGGCATTTCAGAGCATTCCAGGCAGAGGAAATAGTACAATCAAAGGCTAAAGACAGAAGAGTATACATTATGTCTGGTGAAAATACCAGAGCATGGGTCCACAGAAGGGAATGGCTGGAGACGAGACTATAAATGAAACTTAAAGATGCTAGAAAGGAGCCATCAAGATACTTTATGGAGGGCTGATACATTCGAGGCTGTTTTGAAAAGATGGCTCTGGTAGACACATGGCAAATGAGCCAGAAGGAAGAAGTCCTGGGAGGGAAACTTCTTAGGAGATTAACACAATCGTCCAAACAAGGGGCCTCCTAATTCTCAGTTATGTTAATTCTTTTGTGTGCTTCAGAAGATTTCAGTGGTTCCAAAGATCTGGCACATGTCTGATAAAGAAACTGGAGACAAGAGGCTTCCCACAGGTCAATATTATACATACGTTCACACATATAATTAACACATATTAAGCACACATACAAAATTCTATTTTTTTAAAAAAAAGCTATTTAAAAGGGCATCCCAAGCAAATAAATCACATACACAAGTCCAACTCATTTCTGCCATCTTCTCCTTCAGTCCTATGACCGCCAAGTAACTGCACCCCTGTGGCACGCTGCACTCCTACTCCACACCGCAGGCACCCACCGCACCCGCCCCGCTCTCCTGCCACACAGATCACCTTCTCCTTCCAACTGCACACCGTGTTCATTCTAAGAGCCAGGGACCCGGAATTAAATCATTTTTTTAATTTACCATGAAATTGTGAAAAAATCATACTCTGTTTCAGTGCAGTTTATAGCCATGTTGGTATAAAATTCTTTAATGAATGAAAAAATAGTTTAATAATGGCAAGGGCCTAGATGACTAAATAAATTATAAATTGATCTTTTGGTATTCACTAGTATTATTGAAAACACTGACAAAATTTGATTATACTACTATGAGTATCAAGACATAGCTTAAGTTTATTTTGTAATTCAGCTTCTCAGCTTGAAACAAAATGAGAAATAAGTTTTCAAATATATATAGTTTTTATAATTTTTAAGAGATTTCAGTTAAGGAGGAGGGACTATTCCTGAGTGAAACGTACAGCCCAAAGACATACTAGCTTAATAATGAATTACACTATGTTTTTAGAAACAAAATGATCTATTATGGAAATTAATAAATTCCTACTCCTGACTCCTTAAGAAAACACAGCCGTTTCTTACCACTTTGTTAAGATAATGGCATTTTATCCTAATTGAAAATTCAAAAGCTAAAGAAAAAACTTTTTCATTCTTACCTAATGAAACAGTCTACTTATTTTACCAAGAAAATCTGATTACCTCAGTGCATGGATACAGTAGATACATCTTGGCATATTCTTTCGATCATAGATATCTGTAGTTTCTGGGTAAAAAATCTAGGGAGAAATAAAAAGTAGAGTAAGGCAATTACCCACTGGGGTTCATTTGATCATTCACCAATCATCAATAACACAAATAAAACTTTGGACAATTAGAGAACATTGTAGACATTCAGCAAATAACATCATTAGGTGAAAAGACATATCATAAGTATTGCAAAGAATAAAATGCTACAACACAGAATGAAAAGCACTACTTGGTAGGGAATTTTTGATATTCTCACCAGCAGTGCAGACAACCAAAGCTATAGGCTGAGTCCCCAATCTTGGGGGTTGTTCATATGAAACTTAACCCCACAAAGGATAGGTCAAGCCTACTTAAAATTAGACCTAAGAGTCACCCCCAAGAGAACCGCTTTTGTTGCTCAGATGTGGCCTCTCTCTCTCAGCCAACATGACAAGCAAACTCACTGCCCTCCCCCTGTCTAGGTGGGACATGACTCCCAGGGGTGTGTGCTTTCCTGGTAACGTGGGACAGAAATCTTAGAATGAGCTGAGACTCAGCATCAAGGGATTGAGAAAACCTTCTCAACCAAAAGGGGGGAGAGCAAAATGAGACAAAATAAAGTGTCAATGGCTGAGAAATTCCAGAGTTGAGAGGTAATCCTGGAGGTTATTCTTACGCATTAAATAGATATCACCTTGTTAGTCAAGAGGTAGTGGATAGGCTGGAGGGAACTGCCTGAAAATGCAGAGCTGTGTTCCAGTAGCCATGTTTCTTGAGGATGATTGTATGATACAGCTGTCACAATGTGACTGTGTGATTTGAAAACCTTGTGTCTGATGCTCCTTTCATCTACGGTATTGACAGATGAGTAAAAAATATGGATTAAAAATAAATTGATAATAGGGGGAACAAATGTTAAAATAAATTTAGTAGATTGAAATGCTAGTGACCAATGAAGAAAGGTGTAAGGGGGATGGTATGTATGAATTATTTTCTGTTGTCTTTTTATTTTTTTTTCTGAATTGATGCAAATGTTCTAAATGCTCATGATGATGAATATGCAACTATGTGATGATATTGTGAATTACTGATTACAAATCTAGAATGATCATATGTTAAGAATGTCTGTGTTTGTTGTTACATATATATTTTTAATTTAATAAAAACAATGAAAAAGAAAAAAAAGGGAGAGAGGGACAGCCATGTGACGGAGGCAAAGAGGGAATTACGCCCCAAGGCACACTAAGGATGGTCAGTCACTAGCCACCGCCAGAGCCCACAAGCTCCCAGGGAGGCGCAGCTCCACCGACACCTTGGTCTTGGACTGCTGGTCTCCAGAAATATGAGACAATAAATTCCTGTGGTTTAAACCCAAAAAAAAAAAAAAAAAAAAAAAATCCAATGAAGAAAATATCTCAAGGAGGAGGTAGGTAATAGTATCGATTATAATAAAGATTCAAAAAGGATAAAAAAAATATTGCATTAAGTATCTACAATCAGTCTGTATATACCATTTAAACAGATTAAGGAGACATCCCAAAATATATAATATATGTACTGTAAATGATGTATCATATATTATAGGCAAACAATACATTTTCAGTCCACATGTCTTTAGTCCTATAACTCAGAAATCTTCGGGCCCTAAATCACACAGGCTGTATATTCCAAGGCTGATTTCTCTGGTATCTAAGTTGCCCCTGAAAGCCTCTGGGGAATTGCGTATGTGTTGCGACTGTGGTCCAGGACAATGTATTACTGCTAGTAAACAAAAAAAGGTAAGAGAATCAAATCATTAAAAAAGCCTGTTGTAGTAAACAATACTACTATCAGCAATAGCAAATATTAACAGAGCTCTTAGTACCATTCAAAAGAGGTAGATTGTCACTGCCCATTCGACACACTTATAAAAAGCAGGAACAGGAAATCACAGGTGCAGAGAAAGCCTAGTAACTATAAGAACTCAATATACTGCATTTCCTGATATTTGTGGGGCCTAATTCTCAAACATACCACTGCATTAAAAAAGAACTTCAGCATTTTGCTCTGGAAAAGAAGAGGACAAAGGCTAGTATTCTGTGAAGACTCTGGTTTTAACCCAATTCAACAGATATTTATGCAACAGTGAGCTTGGTGCTATGGTAAACAGCCAAATAAACTCATTTCCAAGTGGTTTCAGCAACTTTTTCATACTCCACAACTCACCTTTGAAATCTACCTTTGGTTGAAAAAAGTGTGGACTTTATAGAAAAGTATTAAAAAAAAAATTAAAATCACCCCTCAATCTCATCACACAGAAAGGAAAACTATATCTCCTTACAGATTTTCCCCAAGAATACCACTTTATTTTTACACAAAACCAGTGATCTCATCTTTGTCAGAAGACAAACTCTTACAACCTTAATCTGTTTCTTTCACTTAGACATCACAACTTCCTTTGTCAGTACAGAATGATATACATTATTTTTTACTCTTTTTTCTTTTTTTTTTTTTTTGGTTTATTATTATTATTGGTATTATTCTTTTTAACGGCTGCAACATAATACCCCTAAGAAAGATACGTAGTTTGCTAACAATTTTTTCTATCGTGAACAATACTTAAAACTTCTTATGTATAAATCTTTTTGTACTTGTTTTATTGTTTCTTTGGGATAAATTCTTAGTTCAAAGGCTATAAAATTAAAAAAAAACAAAATACCTGCCACTAAAAGTGACAATACAGCATGGCCTTTAATGGATTCAAGGTAGGAGTGGGTAATTTAGAGATGGCAATTTCATTATGAGCAGCTAAATAAATTTCCAAGCAAAACCCTTAAGAGGATGCACAATCTCATATCAAAACTACAGCCATCACCAAAACCAGATACGGAAGATAAATGTCATTATATCAACTCTAAATCACAAAATGATCCTTCATGCTCCTGTAGATGTGGTTATTCTGAAGTTGGAAAATGACATTTCTAAAATAAATTTCCTAGAGTAAAACTTCAATGGAACAACTGTGAATAAATAAAAACCACTAATTATATTCTTTAAAAGGATGAATTTTGTGGTATATAAATTATATCATGATTAAAGTCTAGAGGGCAGTGCCACGGTGGCTCAGTGGCAGAGTTCTTGCCTGCTATGCCAGAGACCCAGGTTCGATTCCTGGTGCCTACTCATGCAAAAAACAAACAAACAAACAAAATTTTTAATATAAGTCTACAATTTGATGTACAAAAGTGAATGATGGGGGGTGGGGTTGGCAATGGTGGCTCATGTCATGCCAGAGACCTGGGTTCGATTCCCGGTGCCTGCCCACGCAAAAATAAAAAGCGAACGATGGGTACATGGGTGGTTCAGAGGTAGAATGTTCGCCTTCCATGTGGGAGACCCAGGTTCAAGTCCTGGACCATGCACTCCCCCAGAAAGTAAATGGTATCACAGAAATTTCCCTAGAGTGAGGTGAATCAGAGATGAGAAATACAAAAGAAAAGAACAAAAGCATTCCTTAAACAGAAAAAGAAGTAAGATGGAGAGTCCAATTGAGAAAAACTGTACAGCTAGAATGAGAACTGCTATGCCAAAGCAGCCACATGCACGCCAGAACGACAGCTACCACCTAAGTTACCTTGGGCAATCCGATCTCGTCCATGGCGTTCAGCCACTGTATCACATTATCAGTGTGTCTGAAGTGGAGGCCTGTTGCCTAGAACAAACAAGGAACATTAGGCACTGGTGGCCACACTGAAGCAAATATCAAATAAAAATTCTCTTTGTAATAGTTCCCTTGTAAGACTTTACAAAGTCACCTTAAATTTCAGGTCAGTTACAGCATCATACTCCAATCCCAAGAAGCCAAATCTGCATCTCAACACAGCCGGTCCTTGTCAGCATTCCAAATTCCTTCACCAGTCTTCTTTTTTTTTTACGGCTTGAACCAAAACCCTCTCACTTATCTCTGTCTTCTGAGATTGTACAGCCGCCTCCATTTTACCTTGCTTCCCATTTGCTAACAAGTCTCAGTCCTTGATTAAAATTAGATATAAACTTGTAATTCCCTTAGTTACTTCCCATACCTTCTAAGAAATAAAAGAACTGATCAAAGACCATGAAAATAAAAAAATAAAAAAAACTGATCATGAGGATGTATGCACAACTATGTGATGATACTGTGAGCCAGGGAGTGTGTACTTTGGACAGTTTGTGTGGTGTGTAAATATATCTCAATAAAATTGAAGAAAAAACAAAAGACCATGAAAATTTGTAGATAAACTGTCATAAGAATTCTACCAGAATCACAACAGCTGACGTTCTTTTACCATCATATCTTGCCTTGTCACCATGTCCTCCACTCTGCCAAACATTTTAAAGGTTATATATCATTGGAAGAAAAACACCTTTCTCAATAACTCTTATACAGAATAAATACACTAGCCTTTCCTCTCAAGAAATTTTACAGAAATCTAAGCTCCAAGCAGGAAAGGACTCACCTTGTATCTGGTCTGCTCTCGGTCATAGATCTTTTTCAGGGACACCACTTTGGGAGAGAAGAAGTTTCCCAGTTTGGCAAGGTAGACCCCATTCCTGAGTCCCTCTTCCAGCTCCGTGGTGGGAGGCAGCTCCTCCCCTAGGCATGCTTCCATCCACCTGCACGAGAGGAGAGGGTGTCAGAAGAGATGGGCATCTGAACTCTGGCTTAGAGATTCTAAGCTTCATTTTTACACTCCTCAGGGAAGTTAAAAGGGAATCTAAAAATACTGGAAACTCCTGAAGAAGCAGGATAATAATGAATTCTTAAATGTTTTCCAGAGAGGGAGAGGATGTTGTAATGTGGAAACGGGGGGGAAAAACTGCCATCTTTTCCCTTTAAGTAGTTTTCAAAAGATTTCAGGGAAGCCGAAGATGAAGATAAAGATAAAAACAAAGTTTAGTTGCATGTATTTTCCACCAACAGAAATGGAGGTAACTAAAAATCATTTAAGATGATGATTTTTAACCATTTTTGAATTTCAGAATCCTGAGGAAAGCTTTAGACCTTTTCCCATTAAAAAGTACATAGACTGTATTGGGTAACTGGAGCTGAAGGGATACAGACTGTGCAACAGGACTGGATACAAAAACTCAGAAATGGACAGCACAATACTACCTACCTGTAATATAATTATGTTAAAACACTGAATGAAGCTGCATGTGAGAATGATAGACGGAGGAGGGCTGCGGACATAAATGAAATCAGAAAGAAAGATGTTAATGATTGAGATGGTATAATCTAGGAATGCTTAGAGTGTATAATAATAGTGAAATGTACAAGGTACAATTTCAAAAATGTTTTTGCATGAGGAAGAACAATGGAATGTCATTATTGGAGGGTACTGAAAATAGATGATAATTAATATTTTAAAATGTCACCTCCTGTGTGAGACTAAAGCAAAAAATGTTTGTTACAAAACTTATATTTTGACTAGTGCATTTCCTAATATAACTTGTGTAGATAGTTTGATTGAACGCCATAAGGACTTGGAATCTCAGGTAGGACATGAGATTTTGCTGGTTTGTCCAGAGTGATGCCCTGATGAATCCCAGAGTGATTCGATGAGTGAGTGGAAAAGTATCTGCAAAGCCCCCTTCGGGGAGTGGTGAGAATGGGCAGAAATTCAACTTCCCCAAGTTGAATTCTTGATATTCTCACAAGCAGTGTGGACAACCAAAGCTATAGGCAGAGCCCCCAGTCTTGGGGTTTGTTCATATGAAACTTAACCCCACAAAGGATAGGTCAAGTCTACTTAAAATTTAGGCCTAAAAGTCACCCCCAAGAGAGCCTCTTTTGTTGCTCAGATGTGGCCCCTCTCTCCAGCAACACAACGAGCAATCTCACCACCCTTCCCCTGCCTATGTGGGACATGACTCCCAGGGGTGTGGACCTTCCTGGCAACGTGGGGCAAAGATCTTGGAATGAACAGAGACTCGGCATCAAGGGATTGAAAAAAACCCTAGAATGAGCTGAGACTTAGCATCAAGGGATTGAGAAAACCTTCTCGACCAAAAGGAGGAAGAGGGAAATGAGACAAAGTGTCGATGGCTGAGAGATTCCAAACAGAGTTGAGAGGTTATCCTGGAGGATATTCTTATTCATCAAGTAGATATCATCTTGTTATTCAAGATGTAATGGAGAAGTTGGAGGGAACTGCCTGAAAATGTAGAGCTGTGTTCCAATAGCCATGTTTTTTGAGGATGATTGTATGATACAGCTGTCACAATGTGACTGTGTTATTGTGAAAACCTTGTGTCTGATGCTCCTTTTATCTACCTTGTCAACAAAGGAGTAGAACATATGGAATAAAAATAAATAATAGGGGGAACAAATGCTAAAATAAATTTAGTTTAAATGCTAGTGATCAATGAAAGCAAGGGGTAAGGGGTATGGTAGGTATAATCTTTTTTTTTTCTTTCCTGTGTTCGTTTTATTTCTTTTTCTATTGTCTTTTTATTTCTTTTCCTATTATCTTTTTATTTCTTTTTCTGAATTAATGAAAATGTTCTAAGAAATGATGACTATGCAACTAAGTGATGATATTGTGAATTACTGATTATGTATGTTGTTTTATTTTGTTTATTTTTCTAATTAATAAATTTTTTTAAATTCCATGAAAAAAAAAGTACATAGACTCAAATTTTAGTTATCATTTTAGAGATTTCATTGGCTTCCTAAAGTCCATGAACTCCAATTAAGAATCCAACTTTAAATCATTCCCTCCACATTTTACAAGGCTGACATTACCCCCATATTCTTCACCACAATGGAAAAAATTCCCGCAACTCTAGCTGTTGCCCAAGCTGTTTCCCCTAAGTGCTAAATCTTTGAAAAGCCAAATGAAATAAAAATTCAAAGATGCAACAGACTGAAATAAAAATTAGATTTACTAGCCAAACAGGACAGGACCACATAAAAATGAAATACTTATAATTTTTATTGATACATAGAAATGTAAATAAAAAGGCAAATAAAACTGCAAGGAACATTTAAATATAAACACACACACGCATACGCATACTCTTCCTTCTCTCTCTCTAAAGCCTTATGAAAATCTGTAAGAAAAACACTAATAAACCAATAGAAAAATAGGCCAAATATTATATAAACATATTTATAATCCTATTTGAGTGTTTTTATATTTTTATATCAATAAAACTGCTTAAATAATACACAGTAGTTTCAATTTATCATGCATGTGTAAACTTTTATAATTCAGAATAAAATATTCTATATTAATTCTATCATCATTTCAAACTAAGACTACTACTAAGAATCTTTATTTTAAAAAATAAGGGAAGACAGTGGCAGAGTTCTCACCTGCCATGCTGGAGACCTGGGTTCAATTCCCAGTGCCTGTCCATGCGGAAAGAAAAGAAAAAAAAGGGGGGGGGGGAAGCGTAGATATTTAAATACCAGGTGGATACACGGTTGTAAGAAACAGCCAGATAATTTTCTGCTTGTTTTCTAAACCCAAAGAGAGAAAGCTTTCTCTGCTGGCTTTTCTCTCGAGCAGTAGAATTTATATATCAGAGGGGAAAAGAAAACAGTTTTCCAGAAGAGTTGCCATAGTAACCAAATTAGATACCAATTTGTAACAGCCATAAAATCTAAACTATACCTCTGAAAGAGCCTAAAGCACAGAAGAGCAACATGGAAAAGATGGTGATTGCTGGTGAGGAAAACAAAGTTACAGTCCAAGGAAATGGCTCATATAATCGTCCCTCTAATATTTTACTGCTAAACGGACACAGATAAAATCATCCTGGTAAACAGCTCCTAGTGACCGCAGCTCTCAGGAGACAATCTGATTTGGTTCTCATTAACAGAGACAAACCTAGAACAATTCAAGCCTAAGCCAAATCCAGCCCTCTTAAAACATAACCGCATGAAGGGAAAAAATGTACTTATTTTCTTCCACAAAACGGGGTGAACACATAGGAGAAGACTTTATGACTAATCAGCATAGTAGTTGCTCTTACTTTCAATCAGAGCCGGCTGTCAGATGTGTGTAGGTCCTTCTCTCTTTGAGACCACTATATTAAAATAAAAATCAAAGGAGGGACCACAGCAGCATTTCCCACATCCTTTATCTTTGCCTTCTCTAGCCTGTTTATAAAACATTCCAGATTAATGACTAGACTTGTAAGTTTTCTATAGTTGGGTAGAAGCCCTTGCACATCACACAAGTGTCAACCCAGAGGAAGAAAGGGCAACTGTGATTTGGTAAAAAGAAATAAGCAGAAGAGAGCTAGAATAAATAGAGAAAGACAAAATACAGAACAGTGCTTCCAAAGAGCTGCACAAAACCCAAAGCTGCCCTCTAAGACTCGACAGGTAGCTCACTCTCCACTCTAAGCTCAGTTTCACTTGGTTTGTTTATAAAAGTAAAACAAGTCAAATAAGGACCAAACTGCTCTGAAAAATTAAGAGCAAGAGGGTGCTATGTTACTGAAATTTTTAATGCCAGCAGAAGTTTACATTCTACTTGAATTCTAAGAATACAAAAAAAAAAAATTTTCCTTTCTATTTCCTCTGCTATAACCCATCTGACACTTTCCCTCTACTGCAAAGTCTGAGAATCATAAATGTGAGAGCCAGGAACCTAATGTGCTTCTACAACAAATTCCTTTGATTTTTCTTTAACTTTTTTGTTGCGAACTATAACATTTATACAAAGAAAAAGCAGTAATTTTCAAAGTACACTTCGACAAGCAGTTGCAGAACAAACTTCAGAGTTTGTTATGGGTTACCATTTCAGTATTTCAAATTTTTCTTTCTAGCTGTTCCAAAACACTGGAAGCTACAAGAAATATCAAAATAGTGATTCAGCAGTCATACTCGTTTGTTAAATACTATTTTCTGTTATAACTCTTCCTTCTCCGTTGATCCTTCTCCCAGTCAAGAAGGACCTTTGGGCAATACCTGTTCTGATCTTTTCATGTTGAGAAGGGGTGTTGAAACTAAAGGATAGGGGGATGTAATTAGTTGATAATCTTGGAGAGGCTGGTACCTCTGGGTTTCAGGATTTATCTGGCCTAGGAACCCTCTGGAAATTATAGGTTCCAGGAAAGCAAACTTTAAGTATGAAGCATTTACAGAGTCTCAGTTTCAGCCCTAGGTGTTCTTAACAGTCAACAGAAGTGATGTTGGTTGGGGTTTAAAAAGCATGGCAATTAGCACTATCTAACTGAAACATGAATAAGAGTAACCTTCAGAATAGCCTCTTAACTCTATTTGAACTCTCTTAGCCACTAATGTCTTATTTTATTACATTTCTTTTCCCCCTTTTGGTCAGGAAGGCATTGGCAATCCCACTGTGCCAGGGCCAGACTCATCCCTGGGAGTCACGTCCCACGTTGTCAAGGAAACTTCCACCACTGAGTGTCATGCCCCTGTAGGAGGGTAATGATTTTACTTGCAGAGTTGGCCTTAGAGTGAGAGAGCAACAAAAGAGATTTCCTGGAAGCAAAACTTATGCCTCATTATAGGTAGCCTTAGCTTCTCCTACAGAAATAAATGTCATAAGGGCAAGCCTCAAAATCAATGGCTTGGACAATTTGGGGGGGAGTCCCCAATGGCTGAGAGGGTTCCCAGGGTTTCCCAGTTGGGGAATGTCTTTTTGTTGTTTTTTTTGTTTTGTTTTTTTTTACAAGGGCAGACTCCGGGAATTGAACCTAGGTCGCTGGCATGGCAGGCAAGAACTCTGCCACTGAGCCATAGTTGCCCGCCAGATGGGGAAGTTTAATAGTTCCTTTTTTTTTTTCCCCTTCGTACCCTCAAGGGACTCTACCAATACTTTTTAATTATCAGCCTATCATAGTCTGAGATGTATCCTGGTATTACATTAAGCTATACAGAATTACAAGTTTCGCATTCTGGACTCCAGGAATCTGGGTTGTTTAAATGAGCTATCTAGACAGATTGATTTAGATAGTGCATTATCAAAAATTTAGGTTCCAGACACAATAAAGTTCTCTGCCTTTGGTCTCAGACAGTAGGTGAAGATCTAGAGTATATACACTATCATACTTTACCCTGTATTCTGATTTACCTTAGTCTCAGCCAGACTGGCTTCATTTTTATCTCTAATTGAGGCCTGATCTCTTTTTCAGTTACTTTAACTACTATTGTATAGAGCTATGCTAACTTTCAGGGCTACAGCACTGATTTTTTTTTTTTTTCTCTTCATGGGCAGGCACCAGGAATCAAACCTGGGTCTCCGGCAATGAGAGGTGAGAATTCTGCCACTGAGCCACCGCCGCATCGCCCTGCAGCACTGATTTTTAAATTATAATACATATCCATTAAAGAAATTTTAAAAAGACAAACGTTCTTTAAATCCCTATCCCTTAATTTCATAGTTTATGAAATTGCTAAATTTCATAAGCAACCTGGTTCCTTTTCTCGTCTTTTTTCTACACATGATTGGTTTTGTATTGACTTTTCATTGTATGTGTGAATACATAATTGCGTATCTTGTATCTGCCTTTCTCTCAACATTTTATGAAAATTGTTCATATTATATAGTTTCTGAACATTTTAACTTGCGTAACAATTCTGTTACATGCTTATCAGTCACCTACATTTAGACATCATGTTGGTTCTAAAACAGTTCCAGCCATTACACAGCACTGCAAGGAACATCTGTGCACAGTGCTCTCTGGTATTTAGAATTAATTCCTAAGGAGTGGGCCTTAGAAGTAGAATTTCAGGTTAAAAGTGATAAACATTTTAAAGTTTTAATTGCTCAACAGTTTTCCCAAAGGCTATACCTGTTTGCATGATCCCCTCATTTTACAAGTAAGAATGAGGTCATCCAAGGACACTGCTAGTAAGTGGCATCCGTGGAATAACAGGACCCTGATTCCTAGTTCAGGATTCTCCTCACTATCCCGTTGTTTCTTCTGACCAAATCACCCCAAAAGCCAAGGGAGCTGCGCTCTTCAGGGCAGTCTACACAGGGCAAAGCCTCATATATCCCACTCAGGGAAAAGACTGGTATCTCCCCATGTTCTGTCCCACTTCATTGAGTTTAAGTATCTTACTTTAAGTCCACTGGTGAGTCTCAACTCACAAACAAAGCTTTCTTATAAAACTCAGGTATTTAATTTCACTTTATAAATACATTTTAAAATAAATCATGCACAAAAGAAAAAGTCATTGGCTGACATAACATTCTTTTTTTAAACCAATTCTCCCCATGTTTAACACTGTCCTAGCAGCATTCATGGAATCTAGAGGTTGGAAGGCTCGTTGAAGATCTAGTCCACCCTCAACTTCTGCATCTCCTCCCCCCCACTCCTTCCCCACTGACGCCTGAACCATCCCGGCCAAGCGGTGACCCAGGCTGACCTAATCACTGACGCTGAGATTCACATTCCAAGTAATGCATTTCATTTCAGGTTTGTAATAGCCAGAAAATTTTTATCGAGCAAACATCAGTTCCCCGCTGGCGCCCTGAGCTGCCTTCTGGAGCAAGAGAACATATGCGATAAAAAGCACAAGGGGAACAGCCCTGACCATGGACTTAGAAAGACCTGGATTTGTGTCCTGTCTCTGGCACATATCAAAACAAAGTCACTTGTTCAGTTTTTTCACTTGTTAAAAGAGGGTAATACCAACCAGTCTTCTCCAAAGAGAATGCAAAAGGTGAGGACCTATTGTTTTAATTATTGAGAACATTTTTTGGTTTTGAGATGGGAGTATGGTCAAGTATGCTTTGGGGATTTTCTGTTATTTAGGAGATACTGCTTAACTGTTGACCAACTCTCAGAAAAGTAAGAATCGGTATAGTCTGTAAGTGTTCTAAGTTTACAAAGAAATGCTATGCTCTGCCCCATTCTTTTGCACACGCTTGTGCTACTGAAGGCGAAAACCCTTAAAAGAAAACCTTGCAAGGGTACTAATGATTCTTTTAAGTAAAATGCTGGCATTGCTACTAATTCATATTCCAAAATCTGATACAGACGAAGTGCTGTAATGGGTAAATAATGTATATCCTGGGCAGATGAACTCAACTTAGAAGACAGAAAAATATTTCTTTGGTCACAGTTGCCTAAGAATATGAGTTTCAAAACGAAGTAAGACAATTTAGATTTTCACTGTGATTTAAAATCATCACGATTTACTGTTTACACATCTATTTAAGTTCTCCAATAAAAGAAAAACGCATGTTCGTGGCTTTTTGTATAAAAAAAAACAAAACAGGGTAATAATGCCTCCCCCAAATAGGTTTGTTGTTGAGGATTAAACAGGCTACAGATGGAAGTGCTAGCACAAGGCTGTCTGGTGCTGCCTCTCTGCTCAGCCCTCACTCTCACTTAATGGGTGTAGTGAAAGTGTGTCCCATTCCCTCAGTGTTCTTCTTAAAGATGCAGTGAGACGGACTCACAGGATGGCTGTAAGGATTAAGAGATAATATAAGTCAAGTGCCCAAAGCAGTGCCTGGCTCAGAGGAGGCACTGAACGCTGCTGCTACCAGCAGCAGGAGATGTGGCCCGGGCTGGCAGCCCCTTGCAGCTTGGTGGCTCAACTCTGAACGGCCCCCACCTGGAAGCTGGGTCTGAAAGAGTACAGGGTTATCACCACCCTCATTCTGAGCACTCCAGAAGTGCCAACAGAGCCTCAGAGTAAACTACTTTGTCAGACATGTTGCATTTTTCCAATGAATCCTTAAAATTTTTTTCCAAATATGAAGCTACTAACTCATATCCTACAATTCCACACTAGAATCATTATTTTCATCCACCCCTATTATATTTCTTCTTGTTAGATGTCTCTAATGACATCTTTTCTTTAAATGCAATTTTGAGATATATTCACATCATATAATCATACAGTCTACAATCAGTGATTTACAGTATCATATAATTGTGCATCCATCACAATTAATTTTTGAACATTTTCATTACTCAAAAAAATACATTTAAAAATAAAAATATAAATGAAAAAGAACACTAAAACATCACATGCCCCTTAGCCACACATCCCCCACTATTTATTTATTTTTTGTTCTTATTTCCTTAATCATCTGTCCATACACAGAATAAAGCTCTGGAGTGTCAGCCACAAAGTTTTCACAATCAAATGGTCACAATATAAAAGCTATGGAGTTAAATAATTGTCTCCAAGAATCAAGGCTACTAGATTATACTTCAACGGTTTCAGGTATTTTTCTAATACACTAAAGACTAAAAAGAGAGATCTATATACTGCATGGGAATAACCTCTAGAATGACCCCTCGACTATCAACTGTTTGAAATCTCTCAGCCACTAAAACTTGATTTTGTTTCATTTCTCTTTCCCCTTGTGGTCAAGAAGGTTTTCTCAATTCCATGATGCCAGGTCCGGGCTCATCCCCGGGATTCCTGTCCCATGTTGCCAGGGAGGCTTACACCCCTGTGAATCATGTCCCACATAGGGGGGAGGGCAGAGAGTTCACCTGTAAAGGTAGCTTAGAGAGAGAGGCCACTTCTGAACAACAAAAGAGGTCCTCTAGGGGTGACTCTTAAGCATAATTATAAGCAGGCTTAGGTTCTCCTTTGCAGGAATAAGTTTCATAAGGACAAGCTCCAAGATCAAGGGCTTGGCCTATTAAATTGGCAGTCCCCAATGCTTCCGAGAATGTCACAAATTCCCCAGGTATGGAAGTTCAATATTTCCACATTTTTTCCCAGTCCCTCAAAGGGGATTTGCAAATATTTATTCTCTGCCCAAATTACTCCAGAGTGTATCAGGGCACCACACCATCCTAAACAAACCACCAAGATCTCACTCTCTATTCAAGATTCCATGTAATTATGGTGTTTGAATTAACTGACCATACAAGTAAAATTAGGTATTGTGCTACCAAAAATATAAGTTTTGCACCAATTAAACATCTCTTCCTTTGGTCTCACACGGAAGTTGAGTTTTAAAATACAGTCAATATCATCCTTTACCCTTTAGTCTGGTTTATCTTAGTACTAACCGGATTTGCTAATGACAGCATCTTTTGGGATAGGAATTCTGTCATCCACAATACCAACTTCTCTTCTACAAACACATCATCCACAAATACTAATGGGTTTACAACATGAAAAAGTTAGAACAGGCATTCCCCAAAGATCCCTATCCTGGGAGCAGAATTTAAGGAGAAGGAGGAGGTGTAACGCGAATGAACACGGCTGCTGAATCACTATATTAATATTCCTTTTAGCCTCTAGTGTTTTGGAGTAACTACAAGGAAAAATCTGAGATGATGGGATGGTAGCTCATGACAAACTCTGGGATGTGTTCTGTATCTAGTTGTTAAAGCATGCTTTTAAGATTATTACTTTTTTCTTTCTTTGTTTTGTATATATGTTATATCATACAACTAAAAAATGTTTCAAAATTAAATATATATATATATATATATATAAATGGGCTTAGAAGAATGAAGGGGAGTTTACCAAATGGTCAAGGCAGAGGTCTCCAACCAGAAGACATACCATGTACAAAGCGAGTGAGGCATAAGCAAACATGATGCGTTAAAGGATAGCTCAATGCTGCCACTGATGGAAGATAAAGTGCAATTGGGAGGTGAAGATGGAAAAGTCAGCAGGCTGGACCATGCAAGGCTTTGTGAAGTCATACTAAAAAACCTTTGGCTCACCCTAGTCATCAGGAAACACAGAGGATTTTAAGAGGGAGACAGTATGATCATATGTATTTTTCAGAGTCACATTGGCAATAATGTGTTTTTTATAGTTTCTTCATCAGCAAACAGTTACAAATGTTTAAGTAGCTTCAACAGATGGATGGATAAAAAAATATGGCTTATCCACACAATGGAATATTAATCAGCCATAAAAAGGAATGACATTCTCATACATGCTGCAGCAAGGATGAACCTTGAAAACATTATGTCGAGTGAAATAAATTCCCTCCTCTTAATTACTACAATTCTCCTTTAAAAGTAATAATGCAACCACTTATTGAACACTCACTAACAAAAGCTCAAGTTCTGAAGCTTCAGAAGAGCACCCCACAAAGCACATGACCTCACTAACAACTCTTACTTAACTATCAAGCACCAAGGAAGGCATTGTATTAAGTATTAAACATTGGTGAAGTTGACACTTTCAACTAATGCTTATATAAAGGTCTGCTTTTAATATAATTCCTACATATATTTCAGGTTTAGCCTATTCTTATGAAGTTTTGTTTTATACATATTTTAAATCCATTTTCCAAAAGATTATTTATCTGCTATGACAGCTACATATTCATCCACGAAATATTTCTAATCAGCTGCTCTGTGCAAAGCTTATCAATAGTACAGATCGTGCTGAACACCAGTGCCCACCTTCAAAGAAATCATTCTCTGGGAACACAAATGCTTAAATAACTAGCTATAACAGGAGACGATATCTGAACTAGGCTTGATAAGATAAATGACCATCAGAGAAGTGAAAAATGGGAAAGGAGACCTATAAAAGAAACAGCATAAACAAAGGGCAAAAAGCCAGGGAAACGCGCGGCATGTTCACAGAATGATGGCTCACGGTGAGCGAGGAGCGGCTGGAGACGTGGCTGCTGAAAGACCGGACTGCCAAAGGCCGTGAGCGCCCTGCTAAGGACAGTGCTACTTTAACCTGCAAGTCACACGGGTGACAGGTGTTGGAGTAGAAGAGTGGCCCGGTCAGAGCTGAGGCTCAAAGTGGGAACGAGGATGGCAAAAAGAAAGCAGATATGAGGAGGAGCATAAAGCAACTATTTCAGGAATACAGGCGAGAGGTAAGAAGATCTTTAATCAGGGTGATGGTGGAAAGGGAAGAAAACAAGCTATTACACAGGGAGGATGGACATGATCTGGCAATCTGCTAGAGGGTGGAAGAGGGGGTAAGGGACAGAAGGAGGTGAAAGTTTCACCAGTGCCTGGGGGATGGGGTTGGGGAGTGTTAGCTCCTGGCCTCACATTTTACAATTAATGTTAAGCAGCAAGTGGATTAGAGATTTTTAAAAAGGAGGAAAATATGTAGGGTGAATGTTGAATCCTGGAATGCGAAAGGCCTTTCCAAACATGACTACAGAGGCAGAAAACATAAAGGAAAAGATAAACCCGCTACATAAAAAGTATTTAAACTTCTATAAGGCAATTTTTAAAAATATCTCTACTGAAATATCTTCATGCACCACACAATTCATCCAAAGGATACAATCAATGGCTCACAGTATCATCATGTAATTATGTATTTACCACCATGATCATTTTTATAACATTTGCATCGCTCCAGAAAAAGCAATAAAGAGAAAAAAGAAAAAACTCATACATCCCATACCCCTTACCCCTTCCTCTCATTGACCACTAGTATTGCAATCCAACAAATTTTGTTACCCCTCTTCCCCATCCCTATTATTTATTTATTTTCTGTTATTTTTTCACTCATCTGTCCATACCCTGGGATAAAAAGAGCACCAGACATAAGGTTTTCACAATCACACAGTCACACTGCTAAAGCTATATAATTACACAATCATCTTCAAGAATCAAGGTTAGTGGAACACAGTTCAACAGTTTGAGGTACTTCCCTCTAGCTGTCCAGTGCACCATAAGCTAAACAGGAATGTCTATAGAATGCATAAGAATAACTTCCAGGATAACCTCTCGACTCTGTTTGAAATCTCTCAGCTACTGAAACTTCATTTCATCTCATTTCTCTCTTTCCCCTTTTAATCAAGAAGGCTTTTTCATTCGGATGATGCCAGGCCCCAGCTCATTTTGGGATTTCTGTCCCACACTGCCAGGGATATTTACATCCCTGGGAGTCATGTTCCATAGAGGGAAGGGTAGTGAGTTCACCTGCCAAGGTGGCATAGAGAGAGAGAGGACATATCTGAGCAACAAAAGAGGTTCTCTAGGGGTGACTATCAGGCATAATTATAAGTAGGCTTAGCTCCTCCTTTTCAGGGATAAGTTTCATAGGGGCGAATCCCAAGATCGAGGGCTCACTGAGTAGATAAAAAAATACTAGCAGTCAATGAGTGGGACAGGTAAGGGGTACAATATGTATGAGTTTTTTCTTTTGTCTTTTATTTTTCTGGAGTGATGCAAATGTTCAAAAAAATTATCATGGTGATGAATACACAACCATGTGATATTGTGAGCCACTGATCGTACACCATGTATGGAATGCATGTGTGTGAAGATTTGTCAATAAAAATATTTTAAAAAAAGACAGAGAGCCCAACCTATTAAACTAGTTGTTCCCAAGGCTTGTGAGACTATCACAAATTCCCCACGTGGGGAAGTTTAAGTATTGTCTACTTTCTCTCCAACCCCCCCAGAGGGCTTTGCAAATACTTTTCTATTCTCTACCCAAATTCTCTGGGATGTACTGGAGCCTCACACTGGCCTGTGCAAACCAACAAGATCACATTCTCTATTCAAGATTCCATGTAATTACAGTGTTCGAATTAACACAAGTTTAATTAGCTATTGTGCTACCAAAAATATAAATTTTGCACCAAATACCCATCCCTTCCTTTGGTTTCACACAGAAGTTGAAGTTGTCAAATACAGGCCATACCATCCTTTCCCTGTATTCTGATCTACCTTAGTCTTGTCCAGATCAGCTTCACTCATATCTCTAGTCAAAGTCTGATCCCTTTTTCAACAGCTGCTATATGGGATAATGCCGACTCTCACAGCTTCGGGACTCTAGCTCTGAGTCTCACTTGTCACACAAATATCCAAAGTTCCAGAGAATGAGCAGAATACACACAAATAACTCAGCAGCTCAGAATTCAGAAATAACAGTTATAACTCCGGAATAGATAGGATTGGTGTAAGAGCTTACAACCTAGGACCCTTTACAAAAGGACTTAATCTGATAACCAATGGTTTCTATTTCAATTCTCCAAGTTTGTATATTATAGTCAGTCCTTAAGAGTGAGGTATGATATGATTTTTCTGTAAACCTACAACTGCTCTAATAAATAGAAAAAACATTAAAAAAAAAAGTGAGGCATGATAATATTTATCTTTTTGTTTCTGACATTTCATTTAACATAGTGTCTCTATAAGGCAATTTTTTAAAAGTACATAAATTCTTTAAAGGAAACAAACTGGAGGAACATTTTTGCAAACAAGCTAATTATAATCTTTATACACACATAAATATACAAATATGCACACATATTCTTAAATACTGAGATAAATAACAAAGGGACAAATATCTCACTAGAAAAAATGAGTTAGAAACACAAACAGGCAATTCTCAACAGAACAATAAATGGCCAATAATTCTCTGAAAAATTCTCAATCTCACTAATCGAAGAAATGCAAATTAACAATATCACCATTTTCATATATTATACCATCAAAGGTCAAAAAGAATGAAAGTTAATTTACTGTCCAGTGTATAGGGAAACCCCACATTCTCACACAGTGCTCCAGAAGAAAATCTGGAAACATGGACTGTCTACGGTAAGCTTACAGAAACTTCTATAAAAGAAAAAAAAATCGTTTTTGTTTTTTTTTAAAGATGATTTGGGTCAAGCTGAATATGCAACTATGTGATGATATTGTGAATTACTGATTATATATGTAGAATGGAATGATCAAAATAGGAATGTTTGCGTTTATTTGGTGTTTTTTTTGTATTTAAAAAATAATAAAAACGGAATGATACGTTAATATTTTTATTTGCTGTTATTTTTAATTAATAAATAAATAATAATAATAAAATTTAAAAATAAAGATGATTTGGTGACTTCTAGCAAGGAAGACTAAATAAAAGATGATACCATTAAAATGAAGACTGGGATAGCAGAGGAGGATGGTAAATTCATGCTGGAAACATGTGCAGCCTGAAATGCCAGTGGGACATCCAGGTGATGGAACCCTGCAGTCGGTTAGAAGTAGAGTCTGAAACTCAGCTGTGAAGTCAAGACTGGAGACCAAGATGTGAGACATGGCACCATGGGAGGGGTGAGCTCACAAGGGAGAAAAATCAAAAAGGCCAAGTACTGTGCCTCAGAGACCATCGATGTCTACGAGGAGATACTCAGAGAGAAGAGGCACTGTGTGGGACAAGCACCAGGAGAGCATGACGGGACTCAAGGAGGGAAACAACTTCAGGAAGCTGGGACAGGCCATCAACCTCAAATGCCACAGAGACGGGTGGAAAATAGAATGGATGCATCAAATCCTGTGACCCCTCCCCCCATGAGGGGAATTATTGGATGGTTAGGCAGGAGTCAGAGTACCACAGCTAGAAGTAGGGAGGTAGACAGGTCTGATTCAAATGGAGGAAAAACCTTTAAGATTTAGGATGGGGGAGAGTGAAAGATCATTTGGTATAGACTCAAATCCTTTGTAAAAATTTTACTAGTGAGTATAAATTAGAGTTAGAACATTTTGTTCCAAAAAATTGTTAACCTTTAAAAGACTGCTGCTAAAAAAAGAGTGCTGTTACACTTAAAGAAAGTTGGTGCCATGTTTTGAGATAAGATCTTGTGCCATAAATGCAGCTGAACTAAACATAAACTTTAGTTCACAAGTTAATGCTGTCAAGGAAATGAGTAAAGTAGAAAATAACCAATGACATAATTTCATTCTAAATTATGTAGTGTGAGCAAATTTCATCATCTAGAATGTTATATTTTTCTTTGTACAGAGGCTATGTATTCTGGAGGTTTTTAAAAAAGGAAACATTTAAAATTCTACAGTTAACACTTTGTATCAATCTACAATGGGCTAGTCTTTTTTTTAGTAATCTCTTTAAGTGCTTTAAATTATATACTTAAAAGCAGAGAAATTGGATTGCTTTTGTATATAAGACTGCTTCCATTTGAAATGCTATATCACAAGTATCTGGAGAAGATTTCTCTTCTATACGATATTCTTAGAGGTAATAATGCATGATCTTATTTCATAAACTCTTGAACTATGTATTTGACATGTAAAATATGTACAGTATTAATATCAACCATCTCTTAAAAAGTTAGCCGAGGGTGGGCCACAGATAATTATGAAAATTGTTGCATAATTTTCCTTGGTCAGAAACATTTGGACTAAAATAGTGCCACTTGGGTCAGGATTTTCTTCAGTGCCATTTAGCCAACAATCGTATTTTTAGTCTATGCAACAGGCAATGTTCCAAGGTCTTCTATTTGTATAATGCAACAGAATACGTTAGAGTTGTCACACTTTAAATTTGTGGGGGAGTCTTCTTGAACCCAGTTAAACAAAATTAGAGGGAAGGCCCTAAGGAAATGTATTTCTCCTTAGAGAAAAAGCCAATATTTTCAAGCTAAGCAGTTGAACCTACCACAGATAATAATGTCTACTATCTCAACCCTCCGAAGTTTGCAGTGTTGGGACCGTCATTCGTGCTTTCTGTGTGATAGCTGGATAAAATTGGGCAGTTAAATTGTTCAGTCCCGTGCACCTCCTACACCCGCCGAAAAGAACAGTTATTGTAAAATAAGACTTGCAGACATAAGGTATAGAAACTGTCCTGCATGTTTTGTAAACAGGTGACATTTTCCACCGAGCACATGCCAATCGGTTTTCTGTTGATTATACATACCACTATATAAAACAGCAACACTGAGGTGGGGCAAATGACTGTTATACACCCTTTGAATTATTACTTTGCATGGTCTCATTTGAGATAATTGGTGTAAGAATCTTTGACTTTTTTTTTTTACATTTGGAAACATCAAATAAAAATGAAATTTATGGGCAGGCCATGGTGGCTCACTGGCAGAGTTCTCGCCTGCCATGCCAGAGATCCAGGTTCGATTCCCGGTGCCTGCCCATGTTAAAAAAAAAAAAAAAAAAAGTAGGGAGGTAGAGACAGCAAATGTAGATTTCTCTTTCAAGAAGGGAAAAAATTAGGGGAATGGGAAAAGGGTTAGCCTGAGATAGTGGCAGGTCCCAGGAGGGCATCTTTTTTCCTAAGACTGAGGAGAAAGCACATGTTTGCAGCCTGTAAGAATAGAGCAAGTGAAGGAGGAACTAAAGACACAAGAAAGAAAGAAAAACAAAAGAAAGACTCTGAGGAGTACAGGTGGCAGCTAGTTATAGAAAGGCACATATCCACTTCTTCCTTGAAAAAAGAAGGAAGGAAATAAGAATGAGCAAGAATAACAAGTTAGCTAACTAGCTTCTCTAAGCTTCCGTTTCTGGTATGTAACACAGAATTAGCAACAGGACCTACCCTCATAAGGTTGTGTGAAGATTAAATGAGATAATGTGTACCAAGCACTAATGGGCTTTAAATAATGGTCTATAGATTTGTGCATGTATATATGAATACGGGTGTGAGCTGAATAAATCCCCAGAGATAAACCTGCTTTTAGAGTTTGACACTCAGTAACATACCAATACCCGTCTACTTTGTCATGAAAGCGTTTTTCAAAGGGAGTAAATACTTGGCCCTACCACTCTACCACTCAGCAAGGCAAAGCTGTGACTATACTGAGCTCTGCATCGTGGTGAGCCTCAAAACAAGCCCAGACCAGGAACAAATGTAGAAAAGATTCAGGGTAGGAATCTGAATGAAGGGTCTGTGAAGAGGAAGCCAGCTGAACAAGCTCTGCGGAGCACGTGCCTTCAGTGGTTTCCCTGCTCTGTGCAATACAGAAAGGGAACAGCCCAATGCAGGAACTGGCTACTCCAAACCACTGAGGTTCAGTTCCTCAGAACAAGGCCTCTGGCACCACACCCAGCTTGCAAAGCAAATGCCAAATGTCGGGATTATTCTCTGCTAAAAATCTCCCAAATTTTGCTGTTCTTTCCCACAATTAAGGGTCTACTAAACCACCAACATATCTAAGCCCATCTAGGCACTGGAAACAGTCTAGTTATTTCAATATATTGTGTAGGTCCAAGTCTTTAGAGAAAGGAATGCAGAGTATTCAGTAAAGCCTTCCTCACCCATAAGAAGGAGGGGAAATCAGGACTGATTTCCCAGAGAAAATGGGGTTTAGGATAAACCTTGGAGGACACGGGTATGGTGTTGGGGCAGTACCTCTCAGACAGAGCAAAGAGAACGTATGGACCCTTTGAAGGATCTGAAACAGGAATGAAATGATCAGATTTGATTTAAAAGATCACTCTGAGCAGTATGGAATAGGAAGAGGAGCTAGTAAGGGGTGGGGAAGTACTAAATAAAGAATTGCAGTAATCCAACTATGTGATGATATTGTGAATTGCTGAGAGCATGTGTTGGGAATGTTTGTGTTTCTTTCTTGTAGTTTCTTTTTTTAATTAATAAAAAATTAAAAAAAAAGAATTGCAGTAATCCAGGCAAGAAATGATAAAGGCTTATTTTCTAAGCTATATAAGCAAAATGAGAGATCTTGACAGCATTTGCTTTAAAAGGAAACTTAAGAAAATTAAGCCAATGTTAACAGCTATAGGAGTAAGTGAGAAACAGAAGGGCATTTTTTCCTTCACTGAAGGAACTTATTTTACCTCTGTGTTTATTTATACTTAATACAGATCCATCCTTGAGCAAACCATCTCACAATGCACTGAACTGAAAAGGGTATGTCAAGTGAATCTGCTAAAATTAAATGTCCAACTGTTACATCTCAAGACCTCCTGGACTTATTGTGGAGATGGTAATGCTTTAAAACTGGACTCTGCTGATGGTTGCAAACTCGGTAAAATTTATTAAAAATCATTGAATTCTATATTTAAAGTAGGCACTTTTATGGTACGATAAGCAAAGTCAAAGTTAACTTGATAAAGTTAAAATTAAAACTTTATAAAATTTGAAAAATTTAAAAAAAAAAAGGCTAATCAAATCTTCCAATTCAGAGCCAGATGAAACCCTGCTAAGTTCTATCCATCTATCTATATATCATGAAAGCATTAAAGACCTTTTAATCTTCAATGAAAATTTCCCAAAACTGGGTTAAACCTAGACAACGGCTGCATCTCAGCAACCACAGCCTAGCCACTGCTAGTCCTGAGCAGTTCTTGAGGAATGAAACAGGTGAGAGTCCCGTGCAAGGCAGAAGACAGGTACATATTTAAAGAAATATGCAAAGGCAAAAGCAATTCCCTGAGTCATTGTCTTTTGGCAACTGCTGGAGCTCCGTGAGAACAGTGTGACCCTGGATAGCAGGTATATGTCAAAAATTTAATTTTTCAATCTAGTACATTAGGAGGAAGGGCTGACTATGATATCCATTAGAGACGTGCTCCTAAACCGCTAAGGTTTTCAATGTATTAGGAAAGAGAAAACCACAAGACACAACACACTGTGAAGGCTACAATAAAGACACGTTGAGGAGGCTATAATAAATACACAAGACTGAGGTAAACTTCCTGGAGGAGGTGCTGCCTCGATTTATTTTTCTTAGATGGGCAATATATTTACACATGCCAAAATTCAAAAAATATAAAAAGATACTCACTTAAGGCTTTGAAAACTATTGCTTTTTCTTTCTTTGCTTTGTATATATATTATACAATTTTTAAATAGTGAAAAAAATATTCACTTACAAGGAAAAAAATGTCATGAAGCAAATGGACAAGAACGTCATATGCCACAGATATTAAATAAGTACTAAAAAATTTCCCCTGAACACGCAATTAGGTCACTGGTGAGCTCAGCAAGAGAAATTTCAGTGGGGGGGAAAGGAAAGTGCACAAGTTACCTTCACATGAGCTGATATAAAGTAGTGGATATAGGAAGTAAAGATGCTTGTGTTTCCTTGAAGGAAAAAAGAGGGAACAATAATCAACAAAGAGTCTAGGATGGAGGGAGCGTACCTTGAATGAGGATGTCCACGTAGGGAGCAGAAAGAACCAGCATAAAAAGCACCAGTTATAGGCAGAAGAATAGTACTAGCCTAAGGGCCTTGGAAGACAGGCTGAGAGAAGATACAGAGCACAAACAGAAGGCTGAACCTTGGGGGAAGGCAACCCCTCCCTCAGCTCAGGGCAGGAGGGCAAGGTGAGTGCATTTAAATAGAATGGGGTAAATTAGTTGGGGCCAAAGCTCGACTACGGAGGCTGTGGAGAAAATGGAAGTCAAGCGTGGAAGCTAGGGATGCAGCTGCCTAAGGAAAAAGGGTTTGTTAAAAACTTTTGATCAGCTTCACCCCCTCTGCCAATTCAAATGTTTCCTTCAAAAGTCATCTCCTCCCTGAATTCTTCCATGATCCTTCCACAGAAATAATCTCTTCTTCCTCCAAACTTCCTCTGAACTTCCCCATGGTGCTTTGTATCTTTCTAACTCTTAATACAGTTATTTATGAACATGGGGGGATCCCTTTCTGATTTATTTTTGTATTTCTCATAGCACAGCACTCAATCAATAAGTGCTGGGTGATAATGTTCTTTATTTCTTGCTTAAATTAAGGACCATAATCTTGGTCTCAATTACAATCACATAATGAAAGAAAAATCATCCTAAATTCTCATCATTGTGTAATACTGAAATCTTCCCCACATTCTGTTAACTAATTAACAAACAATTTTGTGAAAAGTACTGTGGTAAAGCAGCAATTAGGTACCTAGGAGTAAAAGATAATACAACTCTGAAGTAGCACAAGGGAATAAGAAAATATATGTATAGTTAGGCTTTCTCCTTTCTTATCCCATACAATTTCAGCTTCTCTTTCAAAACCCAGGAACAAAACAATCCTTTCCTCATCAAAACTCTCACATATTAACTGTTTGCATCTTTTCCTTGGCAATCATATACTGCCCTGTGACATTAAATCTTTCATTCTCTGACATCTAGCTTTTTAAATGTTTATGCCCTATCTGTCCAATTAACCTGTAAGCCCCTAAGAGCAGGGCTGAGTTAGAATTTTTCTTCTTCTCCAGTTCTACTAGAATGTCCTAAACAATGAAGGAGCTCAAAGCTGTTTCTTTAACTTGTTTTGAAGTAATGATTTACTTTATTGGAGTTTTTTCCCAACTATTTTTAGCCACATCACAAAAAATGAACAATGGAACATTACCAAGTCATTCAAAATAAAAGCTTTTAAGAACATAGAAAATGAAAATAAAAAGTTTATAAATAACTTGAGAAAAAAACGAGATTATATCATAATCTTACATTAAACTGTTACACAGTCTGTGCTTGAAAAGTTCTTCAACATGGTTTTCCCAAAGACATTTTTCTGAAATTCCTTATTGTTATATTTAATAACTTTTCTCCCTATTCTATTCTTAGCCACCCTGTTTTTTGAATCCCAGTGTTGGATAGCACATCACTATTAAATTTCATAATTAGATTCAGGACATTTTGAAACCAGAATTTGGGAAGAAGCCAAACCAAATGTAATCAACTCATCTCTGACACCCTAAGTCCCAATAAAAATATCATAAATACATCATAATCTAAAGATCTCTCTGAAGAGTTAAAAACCTAGCAGTTTTTTTCAATGAGACGAAATTCACATAACAAAATTCACCATTTTAAAGTACACAATTCAGTAGTTTTTAGTATATTCACAATGCTGTGCAGCCATCATCACTTCCCAATGCCAGAACATTTGCATGACCCAAAAGAAACCCCATACCCATTAAGTAGTCATTTTCTATCTAGCAATTTTAGTCAGTTACAAATAAATGTTCTTAATTCCACTACAATCTAGCCCACACTTATCCAACCTGTCTACAAAAATACAAGACCCTTTCAAATGCCTTGCTGAAATCTAGACACACTGTGTTTTCTTTGATCTGGTGACTCTGGCCAAAAGGAAATGATGTTACTATGACAAGACTTTTTTTAGGGTCCGCATTGGCTCCTAAACCTCACTTCTCTTCTGAGTGCTCGTAAGCTATCTGATAATCTGCTCTGGAACTTCGCCAGAATCTAATATCTTACCAGCATTTGCCTAGCTCACTAAACTAGAATTTGTGACATTTATCTTCTTTTCCTTTTTAATAATTAATACATAGGTACTCTTCCACTTTTAAAAACCAGACTTCGGAACTCCACAATGCCTCAGAGGTCACTGACTACAGTTTGGCAATTAACCTACCCAATTAGTATAATTAAAACTTTAATTCAAACACTACAAGGTTTGAAAGGCAAAAAAAGTATGGGAAAAAACTGGCGCATTCTAATATATTCCTGTGGATATAAGTTCCAAGATTCAACAGCAAATGTAGGGCGGGCCATGGTGGCTCAGCAAGCAGAGTTCTCACCTGCCAGGCCAGACACCCAGTTTTGATTCCTGGTGCCTGTCCCAGCAAAAAAAAAAAGAGAGAGAGAGCAAGAGAATGTACAGTAGGCCTTCACCTCTAAACAAGTAAATAAAAGTGATTTGTATCCATATGCATAGAATATCTCTGGAATACTGTGATGGTGCTTCCATCTGGGGAAGATAATTAAATAGATGGAAAAACAGGACTCTTAAGACAGACTTTTTCACTGTACACCCTTGCATAGCCTCTAGATTATGTACCACATCCTTGTACTACCTATTTCTTTTTTAACGATTAAGACCAAATTTGTTTAAACAAATATATTTGTGGGGATTTTCAACTTTTTAAGGGAAAACCCCCTGTGGTAGTTAGGTGTGTGAACTCGGCGAGGTGAAGGTGCCTAGTTCTGTCGCTGTGGACATGAGCCAATGGTACATGAACCTCATCTGTTGCTGATTACATCTGCAGTTGGCTAGGAGGCGTGCCTGCTGCAATGAATGACATTTGACTTAATTGGCTGGTGCTTAAATGAGAGACTCAATGTAGCACAGCCCAAGCAGCTCAGCACAGCTCATCTCAGCACTCGCAGCTCAGCCCACGCCTTTGGAGATGCAGAAAGAAATCACCCCGGGGAAAGCTGTTGGAACCCAGAGGCCTGGAGAGAAGGCCAGTAGAGATTACTCTGTGCCTTCCCACATAAGAAAGAACCTCAGCTGAACGTTAGCTGCCTTTCCTCTGAAGAACTAACGAAATAAATCCCCTTTCATTAAAAGCCAATCCGTGTGGATGATATTGTGAGCTGCTGATTATAGAGGTGGAATGGAATGATCACATGGTAAGAATGTTTGTATTTGTATGTTGGTATGTTTAATATACAAAATTAATCACAAAAAATAAAAGCCAATCCGTCTCTGGTGTGTTGCATTACAGCAGCTAGCAAACTAGAACACCCCCCAATGGCAAGCCATTGTCAAACACTACCATTTCAAAGAAACAGTGATCAATAAGCACTGTCCAAACTTAATGATGAAGCAGTATCTTCAGGGCAAAAAAAAAAACATTTCGTTTTAACAGGCATCTAAGTAGAAGGTAATTTTTGTTTCCTTTTAGCTGTTTTAAAAGTCATCTGAATAAACTTTATATGTATGTTATTTATTATAAAATGTCTTATTAATTAATGATAAGTGCTTATCTGTGAGACTTTTCTATTTAAATTTTATTTCTTCTTACGTAATTTTTCTATCTTTAAAGATCACAGACTTTTTTTTAATAGAGAAGTTGTGGATTTATAGAACAATCATGCGTAAAATACAGCATCCCATATACCACCTGGTTATTAACACCTTGTACTAGTAGGAAACATTTATTACAACTGCTAGCACATTTTCATAATTGTACTATTAACTATAGTGCAGGTTTAACTCGGGATTCACTGCTTGTGTTATGCAGTTCCATGGATTTTTTTTTCTCATAATCCTTTTCCTCTTTATTCAACTTTTTCTTCTCTAATTTTGCCCCATTCCCTCCTTTTACTCCTCAGTTCCTTCTCCTCAGTGTTTAGGAACAGTGAATAATACTATTGAAGAAAACATTTTTAGCTTCCTATGCTACTGATTAATGATAAGCAAGAAGCTGGTACATTTTACCTAGGGATAGTACTATCACCATGTCCCTCGACCACAAAGGGCTCACAGCTCTCTCCAGATTCTGTGTTCTCTCAGTCCCCAGGCATCCAACCCACCAGAAGCCAAGCCCTGGGCTGGCAGCTGCCTCTCTACTGCTCCTTCTGCTCTTCGTTATGATTTCCAATGAGTCAACAGGAAGGTATTCTGAGTAAAAACCAAATAGAGGCCTGTAAGAGGGCCTTTCCTCCACCCACAACCCGCAAAAACTGTTCTTGCCAAATGATCCAGCAATTTCCAATCCAACTTGCCACTCCTGTCTGCATGAGGTCACTATTTAACAAGCGGGAAATCAGGAAGAAGGACCGCCTTTCTAAGCTGAATCCAAAGTAGACAGAAAGTAGATGGATACTAGGTTATGAAAAAGAAAAGCTCCTCAAGGTCACTGGATTGACCTCTCCTGCATCTACTCTCAGGGAGACCATCTTAGTGAGAAAGGAAGTTCAGGTCTGGTTTGTGGGGGAGGAGCCAGATGCTGGAGTTCTCTGTATATGTTTTGTATTATTTTTGCAACTGTCCTGTAAGTTTGAAGTTATTTCAAAATGAAAGGTTTAAGGGGAAAAAAAAAAAAGTTCAGCATACAGCATCAGCACAGACCGGTTATCATGTTCCTAGACAGTTACAATAACCACTTAACTTATATTTTATGTTTACTGCATTTCCTATAACCATGTATGGACAAATTTTTCATTAACCAACAAACATGTACACCTACTTACTGTATGTCTCGTGCTATCTTTAGCTCCACAGTGAATAAAAAAGTGAAGACCACGTCCAACAATCTCATACAGAGTGGTGGGTAAAAGAAACTCTAAAGAGGCAGGAAACAGCTCTAATTCCCTCCACATTCAACAGCTAGGCAAACTGCTTTCTAGCCCTGGGCATCGGCTGACTTCATGCTGGACTCACATGTCCCCCTCGGTGTCTACAGAGTCTAAGAGTGCTGGTGTCCCCGTCACCCTGACCTGGGCTGAAATTCAGAGCCGGTTTATATGAACTTGGACAAAAGGTATTAAGTCATTTCTCCCTCTTTACAATGAAAGATAAAAATAACTATCTCACAGTAAAGTTGCATGTAAAACACATAATCACTTTGCTCAATTAATACTAGCTATTACTGTTGCTATATTTTTAGAAGCAGAAACAGTATTGCAGTGGCAGACTGCAATGTGCTTAAAAGTAACAGCTCTGAAGAACTTGCCAAACTTGAAATCGGGATCAACCACTTACTTAACGGGCAATTAACCTTTCTGAGTTTTGCTTTCTTATTGTTAAATGTAGATAAAAATATGCACCTCAGGAGACTTGGGAATAGCTGGCTAATTAGATATCAAATATAGATAGAGTGCTTAGCACAGTGCTTAGAGCACAGAAAGTACTCAACAAACCATACTGAGGAAGGTAAGGAGAAGCAGGAGGAGGACAGTGACCTTGGGGACAGAAAGGAAATATTTCAGACCATAATGGCCTCGCAAATTGCAGGTATTTTTGTTCTTTTATTTTTTTTCTTTCTGAGTTTGTTGTTTGTTTGTTTTTTTTTTACCAACTGTATGGTTGAGGAAGGGGTCATATTTCATTCTTTTTTCCATGTGACTATCCCGTTACTGCAGTACCATTTGTTGAATTTTGGGGGGCGGAGAGTGCATGGGCCAGGAATCGAACGCAGGTCTCCCGTATGGAAGGCAAGAATTCTACCACTGAACTACCCTTGCATCCCCGCGTTTTGTGTTCTTTCAGATGTATTAATGTTTCTGTAACAAAATGCCTCATAGTAAAATAGATTAATTATTCTCAATATACAATTACAACAAAAAATTTTTTAATCAAGCCTCAGCAAGTAAATGTATTCTTTTCAAATAGGCCATTAAGCAAATCCTTCATTTAAATGTTTAAGATTTATTGATTCACTCTCTGTGACACTACAGGGACCAATCTGATTTTCCAGAAGAAAATCAAGCAGCAGAGTCCCTACTGATCAGGGAGGCCATGGGGCCCTCTCAGTAAAACTGGCACTTCACTCTCAGCTTGCTCAAAGATACAGTCTCTAGGCAACCAAGTCCGGAATTAAACAAACAGCACAGTCATATGAATCACTTCCGGATGGTCTCACTTTGCCTACCAGCACTTGATTACACAAATGCTTCCTTGCCAAGGAGTTTATTTAGCAGTCCTACCTGGAAACAACCAAGAGTCCATAAACTATCCGATGGCTTTAAAATGTTTTAAACAGGTTCTGCTACCAAATTGCTATGCTGTGAACCAGAAGGAATTATTCAGAAATCAGAGACAGGTCAACATGGAAAGACAGAAAACGCAATTTTTAGAACACGTCAACTTGGGCCCTCAAATATATTTTTACTGTTTTGTCAGTAGGACATTAGAATGTATAAACACATTTATTGCTCTGACCTCTAAGTCAATAAGAAATATATGCTAAATTAAGGCAAATGGTCCACTTAGCCCCAGCAGACCACCCCAACCTTGGCTGACAGGCAATCCAAGCACACAACCAGCCAGTAGACACTGGTTTCACAAGGTCACAATCACTCAGAGACCTACTGACTCTAAGAGGAACAGCTGTTGTGGTAAAAAATTTAGCCCAACTCTCTTGCTACCAGCTCCTTTTTCCACCTTGAAAAGATCCAATATTCCTAAGAGCCAAAAGGTGGAAGCAACCAAAGTGTCCATCAAGGGACAAACAGATAAACAAAATACAGTATATCCATACAAGGGAGTATTATTTAACCATAAAAAGGAATGAAGTTCTGATGCATGCTACAACATGAATGAACCCTGAAGACATTGTGTTGAATGAACAGCCAGACACAAATGTTCAAACTTGTATGATCTCACATACATGAAATAACTAGAATATGCAAATTATAAGTCAGAATTAGAACACAGGTTACCAGGGTCAGGAAATGGGTACAGAGTTTCTGTTAGGGGTGACGAAAATGTATTGATAATGATGGTGCTGATGTTGGCACAACCTTGTGAATGTAATACCACTGAATTATATATTTGAAAGTGGTGAGCATGGGAAATTTTATGATATATATATGTGTGTGTGTATATATATACATATATATATATATATTTGGGGAGTGGGTGCTGTGCTGGATAAGAGGAGAAGGTTGGAGAGGGCACAGTTGCTGAGGGGTGAGAACGGTGAAGGGCACATCTTCGGGTATCCATTGTGGCTGTGTGCTTTCCTGAAGCTAGGGCGTGGCAGTAAGAAGATCCTCAGGCTGGGAGCCAGGAGACGTGGGTCTTGGTTCCAGACTTCTGGGTGACCTTGAAGAAGTTCTAGTTCTCTTTGGACTTCTGTGGCAGACTACATTTCTAAGGTAATTTCAGTTCTAAACAAGATGCTACCCTCCCCCTAAGCATGTCCAGCCACTCCCTTCCCCCAAGTGACATCTTTTTCCTTACCCTGTTTCTACCTGCAGGGTGCAGCCCCTCCACACTGCTCCAGCTCTCCACAGTAAAAATTAAAAAAAAAAATAGAACTGTATAACACGAAGAATGAACCCTGATATAAACCATGTACTTTACTCAATAACATAATTGTAATAATATTGGTTCACCAATTGTAACAAATGAACAAGCACCAAAAAGAAAGGATCCACACTATTTTTCATGAACTAAAAAGAGACCATTTAATCTATTAACAAACACAAAAGGGGAAAAGGAGTTAAGAGTACAAAATGAAAACTGCAAGAGAACAAAACAATTACCATAAATAAAACCACAGGGGATAAAAAATCAAAACCATAGAAAATCAAGTCAATGAAACAGAACAGATATATGGTACACATATCTAAAACACTGTTTCGGCATCAACAAAGAAAAAAATGAAAACCTGCCACAAAAACAGACTTGGGCAGAGCTATCACAGAACAGGCATCCCCAATGAGAGAAATAACTAATCAGAACCAATTATTGAAGGTATAATGGAGAATTTCCTAGCACTAAAATAACAATAAAAAAGACATAAATCTAGAATCTCCACATTACATATCATAATAATAAAGTTAATAAAGTTACCCCAATATGTAAATCGAGAGACTGTTTAAACTTCTACAAATTTTAAATCACAAAAGAGTTAAAAAAAAATTCAAGTAACTTGTCATGAAGCTAAAATCACGTAACTTCAGATTTTGTTTCTCAGTAATCGGAAACACAAGAAAATGGAATCATACACTTTTCAAGAAATATAAATATAATTCACCATAACAGAATAAAAAGTCCAGAGATAGAACTGTATATAATTTAATTATTGACAAAGTAGACATCAATTGCTAACAGGTAATAAAAGGATTGTTTTAAATAACATCAAAATAAAATACAGAGAACTAAAGATAAATTCTTTAAAAAATTAAATCATAGAAAAAGCTAACAGAATATAAAACAGCCTATTTTAGAAAGGTTTCAGAGAAACTAAAATTACCTACACTCCGACCTGACAGAAGGAATCATAAACAGAAAGATTAACATTTAAACTCTATAAAATTCAAAGCTTCTATACAGTGAAAATACAAAATGGAAAATCAATCTGGCAAGTGTGACAGAATGTCAATGTTCATATTATAAAATTTCATGTAAGTTAACATCATAACCCTAGAGACAGAGAAAAGGAATTAATAGATTCGCAAAATGGAATTTTTTGGTTTCATTTCTCAGATTTTTTCTGTATTTCTTTAACATCCTACATTTCCCTTGTGTTTTTTTTGGGTGCATGGGCTGGGAATTGAACCTGGGTCTCAGGCATTCTACCACTGAACCACCTGTGCACCCTTCCCTTGTGTGTGGTTTTTTGTTTTGTTTTGTTTTTAGGCTGGGCAGGCACCAGGAATCAAACCCAGGTCTCCGGCATGGCAGGCAAAACTGTGACTGCTGAGCCACCGTAGTGCTCCCTCCCTTGTGTTTTTAACTCATGTACATGTGCTCTTTGTACAATTTTTAAAAGTTAATAAATTTTTAACAAAGTTAATATATCAACATATCAAAAAAAACCCTGAATTTGTGATAACTATCTAAAAATATATATGCATAGCTTTTTATCCCTAGCTTTTTCCTTTTATTATAAAATTCATCATTATTGTAAAAAGCATATATTAGTAAAATTGTTTTATACGAATGTTTGTATATTTACAGATGAATAAAACATAACAAATATATGGAAGGGCATTAAGTAAAAAGGAATAAAAAGTCTGTCTTCTCACACCCTCCACCCCCATCCCACTCCTTCCCAGTTTCTGGGTTTCTTTTCAGACAAAAGTTTAAATCTGAAATGAAAAAATCAGAGCTATCAACATTTAGAACCTTGAAAGTGCCCAGAAAAATAAAAGTTTATTTCAGTGCCTCATCATGTCTTTTCAAAACCTTCTTTTGCCAAAGGCCTAAGATAAGGCGTACCATTTGTTGAGTGCTTACTGTATTTCAGACACTGTGCCAGGCACTTGATCCTCAAGGCAACTCTGCAAGATACACAGTATCCCCATTTCCCAAAGTGCAAATTTAGGCTCACTCCCTGGGCTAAGCAACTAGAAAAACCAGAATCAGAACCACACCTGCCAAAACAGAAAGTCTTCATTCTTTCCAACTTGTGGTAGCATTTAAGATTTTTAAACATGTTTTATTCAGAATTTTTTAATTTGTTTTTCTTAAGAAATCTGAATATTAGTCATACGACTTTTCTTGACAATAATAGCAAAAGCTACTAGTTATTAACTGCCTCACAGAAACCAGAATACTCTGACATTTCTTCCTTAATTGTACATTTTGCTACATTGTAGGCTAAAAAGATTTTGGTAGCCAGTTTAGAACCTAATCTTCCATTTTGTAACTTTGTTACTATATGAAAAAGTACTTAGTTGTCAACCTCTTAAACAGATGCACTTTGAAATGCAGTCTTCTTAAGGAGCTGACTCTGAATCAACACCAGGGTAAGCTTCAGAAAAGGGAGTGGAGGTTACCGCCTATGTTATCATTTTAAGAGGCTGAGAATAAATCCAACCCCTGCTCCCCCCTGACAACTATGAAGACCTGAATTCACGCAGCTCTGAATCCCAGCCTGCCCTGAAGCAGCTCCATGCCGGGGGCGTAGATCACACCAGGCCTCATGAGGCAGGTAAACTGGTTTTCTCACCTGTAAAAGGAGAGCCTGGGACACCTCCTAGACTCAATCCCTCTCAGTCTTGTAAGTGACGTTCCTCATTTGAGAAATCTAGAAGCTGGTAGGCAAACTGCTACCAGGTCACCTGCACAGAGATGCAGGTTTCCACTTGGTTAATGCACCTGCCATTTAATTTTCCTGCCTCTTAAATATCTTAACTTTTGTTTGCCAGATCATTGTTGCGGTGCGCTAGTTTGAATATATCCTGATGTTCCTGAATTCTCATCCCACTTAGGGGAGAGGAGAGCTGAAGAGTCCGCTTCAGAAAATGTTGTACACCAACAATAAAGACATGTACAAAAGAGAATTTGTTCTTGAGAACTAATTTATTTCCAAGATACTTTTTTGATTCCTATAAATTACAGACGGTAAAGTGCTCTCCTCAACGCTAAGCTCTTGTTACCACCGAATGGTTTCTGACAGTCTATAACCACCCACAGCCCTTAACTCCCCTTCACCGGGAGTGTGCCCAGTCCCGAGCAGAAGGAAGGGCGCCCACCCCAGGCTCAAAAGGGCCTGCCAGGAGGTTCGAAAAGGAGTCCTAACTCACTAAGCCCAGAGTCTGTGGCTTAGCCTTCTTCCTGACCCTAACGGGTTTTCTTTCAGCTCCAGCACTACTCGCAAACCCTCCTCACCTGCAGACTCCCCTGTTGTGCCTTTCTTTTCACTTAGACTTTCTTACGATCTTTCTCTCTACTGCTTCCTTCTGCTCAAAACGTGAGCACAGACCATACCTCCCAAATGTAAGTCCCACTTCCTTCAGGTGAAAACGGTATTCATTCCTACCATGCAGCTGCTCCTTAGCCAAAACAAATGTAAAGCTCAATCAGAACAGTCAAAAGGATATAAGTAAATCCATGTTTTAAGATGAAAACATTCTCCTTTTATAAAATCCTTGATATAGTGTGCAGCCCTTAGCAAAAAGCCTTGAATCCTAAGATAATATTTCATTAGAACAATATTTAAAGTCCAGACTGAAACTATTCTTCCAAACAATAAGGAAAAGAAGAATTTCTTTAGTTTCTATTTCCCCAACATCTCCCAGTGCCCACTTTAATGTAATCACCCCTAAATTTTCCCACTTAGCCTTCTGAGGAAGCCCCAAACACATGCACCACACACTCTGGGCTCTCTCTATGCTCACTCTCCCCACACATCACATTCTCTCTCACTACACTCACAGCTCTCTTCCTCTCTCCACTACACACTCTTCTCTCTTTTCCCAAGAAAGAGCTCTGTTACAGGTACAGGAGAAAGTGGAATACCCAGGATACACAATAGGGCCACTGTACTATAAGGTGGAGCTTTCACTGGGCGGAGTAGAGGTATTATAAATAGAACTGGAGAGGGGAACTTTTCTCCCTTGGATCTCTCTGATCTCTCTTTCTGGCCTTCAAGGTGGTGTAAATCTCAGACCCTGGGGCTCCTCCAACTTGGGAGGGGTGGGGGTTATGAAAGAAACAACATAGAGCCAAACCAAAAAGGCAATTCAGATCCTGTGCTAGAGGGGAAAGAGGAGCCCAAGAAGCAAACAAGCTCACCCGGCTGAGACAGAACGGGGAGCCAAAGCCCAGGCTGGCACAGAAGAGCAGGGAATTGTCTGTGGGCACCCTGAATACCTTTTAGGGGTGGAAGATGCCCATTAGGTGGCTGGTAGGGATCCCAGCCCTTTACTTGGCATGACATTGCCTAGGCGTCTCTTCTTAGTCCTCTCAGTTGTAAAGTTTAAATAGGTCCTTCCAAAGTTGATTTTTCTGATCAAAGCTTTAAACAAAATAACACTGATTGAGATTTTATGTAATTGGCTCCATAAAGTAAACCAAGCACATTTTCACGATGCCAGACCAATGGGCAGAGTGTGCAAGGATAATATGCCACTATAACCCAAAGCATGAAAAATAAAAACTATGACAAATGTCTCGCTGCCTTAGTCACTTCCTAAGTATGCAAACGTACCCAATTAAAAACCACCCCAAGGGATCATAGTCCCCTGGATGGGTTTCTTAACTGGAAAAAAAAAAAATCTGACAGAAAAAAGCATGCTTCAGAGTTGACACAAATGAAATGCCCTGCTAGTGCAGCACCTGAGGCAGGATATGTGATAAAAAGCATCATGCTATTCAGCCTATCAACACCCAGCATAAGGCAGAATTCTAATCAGGTAAGTGAATATTTTAAATCCTGCTTTTCAACTAGAGGGACCAACAGAACCACCAGAGGTATTTAAAAAATATGGGTGTCAAGCCCCTCCAGCTCAGACCTACTGAATCCAAACCTCTGTGATAAGGCCCAGATATCAGTAGCTTTCTTTAATGTTCCCCAGGTAATTCTAATGCAAAGCAAGTTAAGAACCATTGTATAAGTTTATAGAGAAAGAACAGGAGAGGGGGGAGGTGGGGAGGGGGAACTGTTGTTTGGTACATAGTGTATCTCTAAATTTTGAAATAAAATTTATTTGAAAAGAAGAAAAAAGAAGGGAGGGAGGGAGGAAGGGAAGGGGAGAAAGAGTTACTGTATAAACTAAAGGAAACCTCAGTCAAGAAAACCACAAGTAGACTAAGAAAACTTGAGCCTTACTTTCTTCACTGAAATGAAATGGTTGAGCTAGATTCATGGTGGCACTGGGAAAAGGGAGGTGTTAGCCAGGACACCTTCTATAAAACGGGAATTTTACGGTGGAAACCAAAGATTAAAGCAAAAGTAGAGCTGCTTCAGACTGAGGGAAGGACTGCGTGTTGGAATTCCTCCTCCCCATTCCTGGGCTGCCTCCTGAGAGCTGCCAAGGGTCCACAGAGCATGAAATAATCCCCTGGACCACAGGCAGCTTTAAATCCTCTGACCTTCCAAAACTAGATACTCAGAATTTAAGTGGCAGAGGGCCTACAAACTTTATATGCCCAAACATCCCTTTTCTAGTAACATACTCACCTCCTGCTGGCTGACCTTTCCTTCTAAATCATCACTAATTTCCCCCTCCCATCCCCAGTCTTTCAGATGCGCTTTAAATTCAGAAAAGAAGCCTGGGTCTAAAGAAGACACAGGAAATGCATACTAGTGGTCGCTCTAGGAGAAGGAAGAAGGAAAACGGGACCAGGGACACATACAAATGGGACTCCTACTGTCTATGTTTATTTCTTTTTAGAGAAAAGGGAAAGATCTGAAGTGCAGTAGATACATGAATGTTTGCTCTATCGTTCCTTGAACTTTTCTATAGACTTTTAAAGTTCTCAAAACTAAAAAGAAACACTCTTATATCTTAGCACCATTTGAAGCATCCTTGATTTTTATTAAATTTTTATTGCAAGTGTCTTTCTTTAACCCTCCCTACTCTTTTCCACCAAAACTCTGACTTACAGAATATATGATCTGTAATTACATCTGTCTACCCTGGAAAGATGTAATTGCAAAGGAACCACAAACACTGGGACAAAAGAACTGGACCTTTGATGGTGAAATGAATCCATACTCGAAGAGGAAGCCCACAAAACCCTGGAGTACCTGATCCTCGCGAAGAATGAAGAGGATGCCACCTTTAGTTACCTGTCTTTTATCACTGCTCCCTACTCCTAAGCCTCCTAAACCACATACCCCTCCACTGCCATGGGGAGAAAGGAATCAACTCATACATAAACCAAAACCAGTGATAACGAGACATTAAAAAAGCCAAGAACTTCAAATTCTAAAAATGCTATTTCTTTCCTACAGCTGATCATGTCCAAAACATGCACCATAAATATTAAACTGAACAGCAAAAATCTGAAAATTCTTCAGTATACATAAATGTCCACCAGTGTTTCATAATAAGCTGCCATCAAGACCAGTCGCTCCCATGAGTAAATAACATGCCTATATTTATTCCTTAGACTATCAGCCTCAGTCACACCTACAACACATTCAGAGATCTTTATCTGTATCCATATCACATCAGTTTCCTTCTCCCAATCGTCTCTCCAGCCAGCCAATCCTTACCTCTTTGCTTCTTCCAAATGACAAAGGTACTCATAAGCCACATTCTGACGTCTCCTTTCATCCATCTCCTCTGCAGTAAGTCTCTCATTATCCAGGACAGCTGAAACATGAAAAAGAAGAACGTAAACGTGGGGCTCTGTAACCTTCCTGATCGATAAAAGAATGCCAAAGCATCAAATTCCTGTGAGTCACTAGAGGTTCAAGGTAACCATGGGCTGCATGTATCGCCAGGTGCACTACAGTGGCTTTCCTGAAACAAGAATTGAGGGGTTTCAACTACACTAATCTTACACTCTCTTCTAGGTACAATATGAGCACGTACTCAATTTTAACGTGACCTAGAAAAATACTGTTTCTTGAGATTTGGGCCTAAATTTGTCCTTGTCTGTCTGCCAGAACTCTTTCTAAATACAGATCTGACCCTGTTGTTCCCCTATTTCACGAACAACCAAAGCCAGCGGTTACTGAGAACAAAGTGGCAGTAATTGTTCTAAGCGTTTTACATGCATCCTCTCATTGAAACCACACAACAACCCTGTGATTATCACTCCCATTCTACAGATGAGGAAAGTGAGGCTGGGTGAGCTCAGCCCCACAGCTAACGCAGGCAGTCTGCCTCCAAAGCCTGTGAGCTTACCCTGGAAGCAATGTGCCTCCTTCACGGACACCCAGAGCACCCTAACTCCTTGGCAGAGCTAGATTTCTCAATCTAGCCCCAACAACTAGCCCCAACAAGAGAAACACATCTCTTCCCTCTCCCTGCCCTTTCCCCACCACTGTGCACAGTGCCCTCCTCTTTATGACCTTCCTTCGTGCTCTTCCCTCTTCATGTGTCTTGCCCCACCCCACCCTGTCAAACTTTACACATCCTCCTGGACGTCGCTGCTCAAGTGTCAACACCTGTGCTCACACTGCCTTCTTCAAACCCTCCTCTTCACTCACTGTTTACTGCTTATGACCAGTCAGGTCACACGTACTTTATCTTTACCACACCTTATTATCATTAGGTTGCAGACCTCTTTGTCTCTAATTTTAAATGTTCTTTGAAGGCAGGACCTAATCTTGCCCATATTCAATTTCCCAGATGTGGCACAATCCCTCACACATAACTGTTTAAGAGCAAAATTATCTTAAAAACAAAATTTTATTCCCAAATATAAATACACATGAAACCGCCAAAGACTCAAAAGGACCCCCTGTGGCCGTGGTACCAGCCCCTGCAGTTTAATAATGTCTCATGGACCCACAGAAAAGGAGGTTCCAAGAATGAGGAAGTCCAAGGGTGGATTTTCTTTTTCTACTTTTCAAATCCTGAAGAGGGAACTAAACCCTAGAAAGCTGAAGTGACTCGCCCAAGGCCGCACCTCCCCACTGGCCTGGGAGCGCACAGGACCCCCGAGGACGGGACAGAGGCCACGAAGACAGGACAGGGCCCCCAGACCCAGGGACCCCTAGGACAGGGCAGGGACCCCGAGGACGGGACAGGGACCCTTGAGGACGGGGCAGGGCCCACGAGGACGGAGCAGGGACCCCGAGGATGGGGCAGGGCCCCCGAGGACAGGGCAGGGACCCCGAGGACGGAGCAGGGACCCCGAGGATAGGGCAGGGCCCACGAGGACAGGGCAGGGACCCCGAGGATGGGGCAGGGCCCCCGAGGACAGGGCAGGGACCCCGAGGGCGGGACAGGGACCCTCGAGGATGGGGCAGGGCCCACGAGGACGGAGCAGGGACCCCGAGGACGGGACAGGGACCCTCGAGGACGGGGCAGGGACCCCGAGGACGGAGCAGGGCTCCGAGGACGGGGCAGGGACCCCGAGGATAGGGCAGGGCCCACGAGGACGGGGCAGGGACCCCGAGGATGGGGCAGGGCCCCCGAGGACGGGGCAGGGACCCCGAGGACGGGGCAGGGCCCACGAGGACGGAGCAGGGACCCCGAGGATGGGGCAGGGCCCCCGAGGACAGGGCAGGGACCCCGAGGACGGAGCAGGGCTCCGAGGACGGGGCAGGGACCCCGAGGATAGGGCAGGGCCCACGAGGACGGGGCAGGGACCCCGAGGACGGGACAGGGACCCCGAGGACAGGGCAGGGCCCACGAGGACGGGGAAGGGCTCCCGAAGACGCGGTAAGGCCCGGGCTCGGTGCCCAGGACACGCCCTGTGCCGTCCTGCCGTCCCCCCCGGCCGTCTCTCCGGGGCCGAGCGGGCGGCGGGCGCTGGGTGGGGCTCCGGGGTCGCAGCGCCCGGGCTCCCAGGGGCCCTCCGGGTCCGCCCGCCGCTCGGAGCCGAGCAGGGCGCAGGGACTCGTCCCGCCACCCGCGCTTCCTGCGGCCCAGCCGGCGGCCCTTCCGGGTCCACGCGGCCCGCACGCCCTGCCCCACCGCCCCAGGCCGGGAAACGGCGCCGCAGAGGCAGCGGGCCTGGCCCCGGAGCCCCCGCGGAACCCCGCACTCACAGCCATAGTGCGGCCGGGCCACGCCCAGGCCGTCGACCTCGTCCGCGGCGGACATGGCGGCCGAGCCGGGTCTCTGCTGAGGAAGCGGAGAGACCCAGGACGCGCGGCGGGGGCTGCAGCTCCTGCCAACTGCGCGCGCGGAGGCGCCGGAGGCCCCGCCCCCAGGCCCCACCCTGGGGGCCCCGCCCTGCCGCGCCGGCGGGAGCGGGCGGAAGGGGGCGGGACCGAGCCGCAGGCCCCGCCCCATCCCGCCCCCTGGGTGCGGGCCCCCTCCCCCACGCCCCGCGCCTCCGCAGCAGCGGCCGGAAGGAGGCGGAGTCCGCCCGCCGGGTTTGCACCGACTGGGGCCGCCCCGGGCCTCCGAGACCCGCCAGCGGAGCCACCGCCCTATCTGCAATTCTAAGGGAAGGGCCGCAGAGTCGGCGGTTTGAAATCAAAACCGTGGGCCACCTCCCTTTCCCTGCCTGCTGAGCCAAGCAAGCTCCTTTACATCTTACTTTTTTTCAAGAAAAAAGGAAAGGGAGGCATCCATTATAAAGATATATATGGGCCGGAATTGCAAAAACAGGTCTGATGGAAGCTTGAAAGGATGGCTCTATTCCTCTGGGCATCTCTGCCTCTCTGCAGGTCTGTTCCACCCTCCTCGTTGTGGGAACCAGCCTTCTCCGTTCTCATTTCTCCGGCTCCTCCACAGCTCTGGCTGAGGAGCACCTTGATTTTCCAATTCCATAGTCCACAGAGTGGCATATGATTGGACCCAGTCATCTTTTTACCCCATAGCTAAGTCTCTGGCCATCCATTGACGGGTTGTCTTTGGTTCAGATGTTGGCTGATCTTTTACTTCAGTCCACTGCGGCCAGGAGGTATGGCCAACTGAGGAATAAAACCTAGGGGCTGGACATTATTGCCTTCAATGGGATGGTCCGGTAGGCAAACAATGATCATATTTCTAAGATGATGGTTAAGTGAAAAAAAAAAAAAAACCAAAATTATGAACCAATAAACATAGTATGATACCATTTCTTTTTCTTTTATTATTTTTATTGACAAATCCAAACAAAGTACAAACAGGAACATTCTTAACATACAAGTATTTCATACATGGTGTACAATCAATAGCTCACAATATAAGATACCATTTTTGCTTGAAAAAAATAGAAAGTACTTAGGATGGAATATACGGTGTGTGAATATATCTCACTGAAATTGCATTTGCAAAAAAAGAAAAAGAAAGAGATGCATATGAATTTTAAAAAGCCATGAATCATATACACCAAAATGTTTAACAGTTATTTCTCCAGGTAGCAGAATTACAGTAGAATTGTATGAGAGGTTTTGTTTGTCTGCTTCTCTGTGTTTCCCAAGTTTTCTACAATGAGCTATTAGAGATACTATTTTATCAGCAAGTATAAATATGAATAAAATTAGTAAATATAAAATAAATACATGGTGAAACAATGAGCTAAATAGTCATTCTGAGTAAAAATGGTTCATGACCTTGAGGCGCTTAAATGCTAGTGGGAGTAAAACAATTAACAGGATAACTTGAGATAAGCATCATGATAGAGATTTCCCTTTACCTGGAATACTTGATAGACTTTTACCTGCCTTGGAACACATACTCAATTTTCCAGACTTAACTTAAATGTCACCTCCTCCCTCAAGCAAAATTAATCATTTCCACATTTGTCACCCAGAAGCAGTTTAAAAACCATATGTCTTCAAAAATAAGTCCAAGATTTTCACATTTTAATGCTTTTGAAATCAAAATAGTATTTACTAAAAGACAGATACCAGGTAGAGAAGTATATTGTAACATAATTGTCATTGCTTGCACATATGTAAACTTAACTAATTTCTCAGAAAAGGTCAGAGAAATTTCAGAGCTAGAATTGATGACAGGAATGACTAACTAGGTACAATAGAGTTGGGCTCTTCAAAAAAGCTTGGCTCCAACTTTGATTTAGAGAAGAGGTTGATAAGTAATCCCCGGGAAGATGTATGTTATTATCAATCAAGTTTTTAGTGTGTGTGTGTGTATATATATATATATATATATATATATATATATATATATATATATACATATGAATGATAGGATATTTCTTAATGGCTCCAAAAGCTGTTTTTATTTGCTGGTGTACCCTACAGTGAAAGGTGTCTTCAACTCCAAGTGTACAGTCATATATGGCTCTATTATAGCACGTGGCCCATTGAATTATTTACCTGTCCATCTTCCCAGACAGATTATTAATCCCCCAAAGACAGAAAATCAGGTGAAAAGAAAATTCATCATGAATAGCTAACAAATACAGGATTCTTACTGTTGAAAATTTAGGATTTGATTTCTATATAATTCCCATAGAAATTTCCCAGAAGTATGGTTTCCCTGGGACAGAGAATAACACTTCTGATTTGATAAGATGTCTCATATAAAAACATATTGGGCTTTTGGAAGCCAGTTTCCTGTGAAGAGGCTGGGAAATCTGAGGCAATAGTTTCTCAATACCCCTGAAGATGAAGGGTGAAAGATGCTGAGGGCTAACTTTTCATAGAATTGTAGCTATTCTCTGGAAGACAGATTTCTAAAATGGCCACCTGAGTCCCAGTCCTAGGTATTCAATCAAATATGAATCTAGCTTTACCCTGGGGCCTCCACCCAGGCTGGATCTCCTGAAGGGCTCTGGACACATGCGAGGGACCACTAGGGATTTGGGGCAGGATTTCCCCACATCATGCCTCTTAGTATTTACTAGGGTTGACAAATGGCTTACAAATAACAACAGCTAACTTGTAATGAGTGCCCAGCCCTTTCTAAATGTTTGGTATTCATTCTTTCATTTGACCCTCACAACCACCCTGTAACATAGGAATTACTAGAATTCTCCAATTTAAAAATGAAGAAACTGAGACTCAGAAAGGTTAACTAACTTTCCAAAGACTACACAACTTGTCAGTGGCACAGCCAGGATTCAAACTGCACTCACCTCAAGATTGGTGTATATGAACACTATTATCCACATGTGTGTCAACTGTAGTGCCCAGTAGTGGCTGCCAAAAGAGCTGAATTGAAAGATTTGTCCAGATACATCTACCAAAAAATGTGATGGACCCAGACATGACAAAGAACTCATGAGGAGTTCACACATCAAGACAGAAATCTGGGAGTACTGATAAAGTGTGGTGGTTTGAAATGACGTATGTACCCTAGAAAAGCCATGTTTTAATCCTAATCCCATTTCGTAAAGGCAACTGTTTCTTATAATCCCTATTCAGTATTGCATGTTTGAAACTGTAATTAGATCATCTCCCTGGAGATGTAATTTAATCAAGAGTGGTTGTTAAACTGGATTAGGTAGGGGCATGTCTCCAACCATTTGGGTGGGTCTTGATTAGTTTCTGGAGTCCTATAAAAGAGGAAACATTTTGGAGAATGAGAGAGAGATTCAGAGAGGGCAGAGTAGAATGACATAGCCACGAGAAGCAGAGAGCCCACAAGCCAGCGACCTTTGGAGATGAAGAGGGAAAACGCCTCCCAGGGAGCTTCATGAAACAGGAAGCCAGGAGAGAAAGCTAGCAGATGATGCCTTTCTCACCATGTGCCTAACAGCTGAGAGAGAAACTATGACTGTGTTCGCCATGTGCTTTCCACTTGAGAAAGAAGCCCTGAATATCATCGGCCTTCTTGAACCAAGGTATCTTTCCCTGGAGCCTGAGATTGGACATTTCTATAGACTTGCTTTAATTGGAACATTTTCTCAGCCTTAGAACTGTAAACTAGCATCTGATTAAATTCCCCTTTTTAAAAGCCATTCCATTCCTGGTATATTGCAATCTGGCAGCTAGCAAACTAGAACATAAGGTATGAGTTGATTTTGACTAGATGATATGAGTGTCCTAGAAAAGATATTATGTGGGCAGGGCTTTCAGAGAAGACCAGAGGGAAAGGTGAGGAAGAGTACTAGGTGGAAAAAAAGCATAAGCAAAGCCAGGAAAGGATTTGTATGGGCATTGTGTGCATGCATGTATATATGGGCTCTCCATACTGCTTAGCTCATTCCAGTCTTCTCGAAGGGCAGGAGCCATAGGATGCTTCAAAAGGTCCAAGAGGAACCTTTTTGGAAAGATGTTCACCTTCGGCAGAGAGTGTGACTTTCTCTTTCTTAGGTACCACGGGTTGTAGGATGGGGGTGGTGGATGTAGACTTTTGGTGTCAGGGGTCTACACCTAACCTCCTTCCTGCCCCCCATAATTGCCCTCTTCCTTTGTCATTCTTTATTCCCTTTAGACAGGTATTTTGTGTGGCAGAAAGCTCACTTCCTTTATTGAATGTCACTTTTTATGTCTTCTCCAGAAGTGGCATGCAGAAAATCTTACTGGGTGTTCTAGTTTGCTAGCTGCTGGAATGCAACACACCAGAGATGGATTGGCTTTTAATAAAAGGGGATTTATTTTGTTGGTTCTTCAGAGGAAAGGCAGCTAACTTTCCACTGAGGTTCTTTCTTACGTGGAAGGCACAGAATGGTCTCTGCTGGTCTTCTCTCCAGGCCCCTGGGTTCCAACAACTTTCCCCGGGGGTGACTTCTTTCTGCATCTCCAAAGGCCTGGGCTGAGCTGGGAGTGCTGAGATGGGAATTGCCGAGCTTCTTAGGCTGTGCTACATTGTGTTCTCTCATTTAAGCACCAGCCAATTAAGTCAAACGTCACTCATTGCAGCAGACACACCTCCTAGCTGACTGCAGATTAATTAGCAACAGATGAGGTTCACGTACCATTGGCTTATGTCCGCAGCAACAAGACTAGGTATGCTCACCTGGCCAAGTTGACAACTGAATCTAACTAACACACTGGGCCTCTCATGAGATTACAGACAAACTGAAGAAATTTCTACCACCACTTATATTTCCAGAGCATTCTAGGGTAGCAATGTAGAATACTGATTAAGTTATGTAAACATTAACAGAAAAAAATGGGAGACACGCACACACATGCAGCAACATTCCTCCCTGAGACTTCACAGCCAATAACCAGTGCCTGGTCTATAAAGAGAGTGGCCAGGCTCAAACTGCTCCCTCACAGAACAGTGATGGGCTATCTGGACCATAAGGGTCAATCATGCGTTCAGTTCAGTGGACTCACGGGCAACATCCCCATGTATCAGAGTGCTTTATGTCTTCTGTGGTAGATTTCACATGTGAACCTTCAACAAAGCTTTATTTCAAGATCATGCTTTGTATTATACTCATTTATACACCAGCTGGCCCAACACATCTTCCCAGGAGCCTTCCTTGACCTTCAAGATAGCCTTTTCCTGGCTCCCTAATACTACTTTGCAGTAAAATAATGTGTCTCTACGTCTGTCTCTCCCAACTACAACTCTACACGCTCAAGAGAACTGTTGTTTATACCAAGTGTTATAACACCAGTATTTGCACTGGGCCTGGATGTAATAGTGTGTGTGTGTGTGTGTGTTTTAGTTAAATTGAGTAAATTGTAGGGATGTGAGGTAGGGTTGAGTAGAAATTTATATATTCTGCTTGTGATACGCCTCTGACTCTGAAGAGGTAGGACAGGCTATGCTGGTACTGAGATTCAGGTTTCCTTCAGTTGAACCCAAGTCCCTCAGGAAAAAAATGTACATACTCTAAGTATATCAATGACAGATCTAAAACCAAAAGCCCTGCTCAGAGATAAAAAGTGAGCCTCAGGATCTCCAGATTGAGCTTTATGAGCTTCAGGATCTCATGAAGAATCTGATAGGTAATTAAAACAGTGGTATTGATCTCCATCGTATCAACAGAAAGAGAAGCCAAACATCTGAGGACTGGGACCTCAGTGTGGATGAAGAATTCAATACTTGGGACAGAAGGCAGGATCGTACCACGTGAGAGGCAGGAGGGGAAGATTAATGCCAGTGCCCTTGGAAGAATCTTAAATTCTATATTACAGGAGCTTCAACTCTCTTCTACAGACAATAGGAAAATACCTAAGATTTTATAAGAGGAGTACAATTTGATTCAAGTACACAAATGATAGTACAAGATGAAATATAAAGCAAGTAAAACATAAGATGTAGAGCAAAAGTGGTATAGAGATGCAAAGGAGATACCATCTGCTTGATGGGGGAGATGTGGAAATATTTCATACAGTTAAGAGTCAAAAAGGCCAAGAAAATGGATATTTTATGAACACAGAATTTACTGAAAAGATAACACAGTCGATAAACTTATAGAAGTGTTCGTCTTCCCTACTAATCAGGGAGATGCATATATTAAAACCACAATGAGATATCATTTCATACTCAACAGATTGAAAAAGTGTCGAAGCCTGACAAAGTCAAGGACTGGCAAGGGAGAATAGTAATGAGGATATTTATATATTGTTGGTGAGAATGGAAATCATATAACCACTTGGACAATTTGACAATAACTAGCTAACAATGCAGTTCCACTCATAGATATGTATATATCCAGAGAAACTCCTAAACATGTGAAAAAGGGGTCGTACAAAAATGCTCATAGCAGAAATATCTGTGACAGTTAAAAAAGAAAAAAAGAAAATGACATAAATGACCATCAAAAGGAAAACAAACTTGTGAAAACCTTGTGTCTGAGGCTTCTTTTATCTACCTTATGGACAGATGAGTAAAACATGAATTAAAAATAAGTAATGCTGATGATCATGCATCTATGTGACGATGTTAAGAATTACTGATTGCATATGTAGAATGGAATGATTTCTAAATGTTGTGTTAATTTTTTTTTCTTTAATTAATAAAAAAAAGTAATGGGGGGGAAAAAAGGAAAACAAACTATGATGTGATTATGAGACTATTAGAGCAGGGAAATGAAGTACAACTACATGTACCAACCTGGATAAATTTCACGAACATAACATTGAGGGGGAAAAAGCAGGTTACAGAAGAATAGCTACCTTGATACCCATTCAACTACTTATATAAAGCTTAAACAAGTTTATGCAAACCAATATTATGCCTTGCTTCAGGCTGTACATATATAGCAAAAGCACAAGTAAATACATAGGAATGAAAAACATCAAATTCAGGAAACTGGGATCTGAGTTGAGGGAGGGATTCCCAGAAGACTTTAAATATATTGGTAAAATTTTATTTCTTAACCTGCCTGATAAGTAAATGGTTGTTCTTTCCATTCCTTTTCATGTATCTTACATATTGATTAATAGTAATAATAAAAGAATTGAAACTAATTTAGTAGGAGGAATTGAGGCAGGAAGGCATTCCCAAGAGAAAAAACTGTACCAAGGTAGGAGAACGTAGGCTGTGTTCAGGGAGCAAATTGCTGTCATTCTGTTTGGCAGAGTAGAGGGTGTTTTTTGTCATACAGCAGCATCTTGTATTTGTATAACATTCTGCACTTGATAAAGCGCTTTCACATAAATTGTCTGCATTCAATTATCAATTTGAAGGACAAATATTTCCATTTTATAGAGGAGGACACAATCTTGGAAAAGTTAGGTGATATATTTGTGAATATTTTTGATAGAGAAAAAGTTTTAAAAGATATACCACAAATGATATTGGTTAACTCTAGAAAATGGGTAACAGGTGATTTTACTTAATTGTATTTTCTGATATTTCTAAAAATGAACATGTATTATTTATGAAGTAGAAAAATTATAAAGCAGTGCTGAGGAGGAGAGGGAAGGGAACAGGAAGAAAAGCAACTTCCTCAAAAATCAAATGCTCAAATTTTATGATTCCTAAACTTATACTCTAAGTACACAATAGAAGAAATACAAGAAAGAAGCTAACAAATGGAAAAATGTTCACCCTTACTGGTAATCAAAGAAATACAAATTTAAATAATGTGATAAATCTTTATTAAATTAGCAAATTTCTTTTTTTGAGGTAAGGATGTGGTGAAACTGATAACCGTTTATTGCCAGTAGCATTGTAAATTGGTACAATTCACTTAGAAATGATTTGGCAGCAAGTAACAGAGAACTATAAAACTGTTCACACCCTTTGGAAATAAACTGAAACGTGGAAACATTTTTTCTGGGAGAAAAAAGTTATTTACAAGAGCTTTACTAATGTAGCAGGGCATCCCTTTTACTAATATACTGTCCTATTTATCTTTGTACCTCTATGACCTAGTGGAGGACTTTGTTTATAGTAACCATTCAATAAATGTTTGTTGAATTGAACTGAAAGAGTCAAGGAGGTCAAATAGAAAACAATCCTCCAGCTCAGTGGCAGTAGGGGTGGAAAAGAGGAGTCAGAAACAGGATTAGCATGTTAGACTATTACAGAGCTGAACTATGGAAAGTGAAATTAGGGGAGGAAATGAGGAAGGAACAAAGCATTCCCATTTTTTTCCTTTGGGCATTTCTGCATTTTTGGAAATTTTTACAAGCTTATGATGTTTGAGCGATTTTTTTTTTTTTTTAGAGACAGTGTAGAGGCAGACATTACATGACTTGGCACCTATTAAATGTAGGAAATGGAGGAGAAAGAGAAATTCAAGCTGACCAGGAGGTTTCTGGCAAGGGTATGTAGAAGAATGCGAGATCCACTTCAAAAGAGAAATGGCAGAAGGGATACTGTGAGAGGAGACGCCAATATACTTTGAAGATTTTGGGTTTCAGAAGCAACAGGCTAGGCTTGGGGAGTGCCCATCAAGCAGGTAGAGTCTGAAATTCAGGAGAAATGTTGGGCTAGACCATGGTCTGAGGGATGATGGCTGAAGTCATGAGATTAGTGTTACAGAACAGGAAAGAAAGAGGGAAAGAAGGGGACCAAGAGCCAAAACGTTGGGAGTGGTGGTGAGGGGAGGAACACACATCTAAGGGGAAGGAAGGAAAGGTATTTGAAAAGAGGAATGCAGGTGACAACCACCTCACAACTGCTAAGGAAAGGAAGATTTCTAAGAAGCACGAGTGGTACCAAAAAGTAGAGTCGTTAAATGGGAAGTTTAGTAAGAGGCCTTCGGTTGTGAAAATTAAGATACCTTTGACAGCCCAGTTTGAGACATGCTGGGACGGGGAATACCTAACTATTAAAATTACCTAGACAAGTACAGCAAAATGTTAAAATTGGTGGATCTGGATATGGAGTGGGGGAGGTGTTAGTGTTGGAATTCTCTAAATGGGTATTATATTGTTTTTGTAACTGTCTTAAAAATGTGAAATTTTTTCAAAATAAAGTTTAAGGGGGATAAAAATAAGTGCCTAGAAATGTAGCTCTGCTTATCTACATCTTAGTGGAAGTGAAAAACAGGAATGCAGGTGACATTCTGAGAAGAAATTAGAGGAGGGCAAAAATAAAATCTGGGAGAACAGTTAAGAGGTTACTGCGGAAATTCAGGCAAGAGATGGAGGTTGATTTAGACTGGGGTGGTAGTGAAGATGGAGAAAAATCATTTTGAGAGAAATATGAAAAGTAAAATGGTAATGGCCTGGACGTTAGGATGAGAGAGAGAGGAGGTATAGTACATGCACAAGAAGCTAATGGTCCAGCCACAGGGTAGAAAGAAAAAAATACGGAAAGTCTGTTACCTCCATTTTCACCAATAGCATTTAAGTACTCCCTGATCATGGCTCTGGGTGCAGGGTGGAGGAAGCCAGTAAGAGTTAGAGACACAAAGCAAGTCTCATATTGCCCTTCAGAAGCTCATATCTTACAGGATATACACAACTGTAGATGTACAACATGGAACACGAGGTGATAAGAAAAAACTCAATATATGTTACAAGCTAGTGGTCTTGTTAGGATGTAGGGATAGGAGGGGCTGGAGCCCAGGGAGGTCTTTAGTTTGGAGGTAATGTGCCACTTCTGGGAAGGGCTGAGGAACAGGAGAGCGAGTCAGGCTATAGACAATCTGCTTTTAACCTCTCATAGTATGAAGATACACATAAGCCTGCTCATATCTGACAGTCTTGAGTCTAGGAAAGCCCCAGATTGTAAATTGCTAGAGCAAAGGATCCTTAATTGATTTAACAGACTGAAACCTACAGTGATTAAGTCACCTGCCCAAGGACACTTAACTTGTAAATCGCTGTACCAAGACCTAAAGACGGATCTTCTGACACTGGTTCTGTGCTGCTCCCACATCCTGCCTCCTAATTCTCTCCACAGGCAGTCAGTGATCACAAATCACATTCCTAACTGGGTTTGGGGTTATGTCTGTTTGTGCTAATAATGTAACTTTTGTTTCCGTCAATGTCTGATAACTGGTTCCCTTTTGGGACACTCTTCCAGGACATCTGATATTAATCCACTACAAAGTGCTCAGAATATCTCTTTTGAGAAACAGCATACTCAACTGTACTTTTTCATTCCACATCCTACCCCAGGTCAGAATTCCACCCCCTTAGAGATGGAACTCTTGGACTTTACATAAATTACCCCTGACCTCTGCCTTCTGGGCTCTTCCCTTACTTTTTCATCTAATTTTTACAAATTACTGCAGTTGTCTATATACTGGCCATATTTATTCTAGAACAATACTTGGATAGTTAAAAGAAATAAAGATGGTATACTCTCATGTCACTATAAAAGGGTTGTGGAATCAGTCCCAGCTAACAGGGATATAATTTCCTCTCCTGTCTCAGGCCAGGGTAGTATTGGGAAATATTAATTGGCAAGATAGAAATTACATCCCTAGGGAATCATTCAAGTATTTATTGAGCTCATCAGCACACTGCTTTATGGGCCACCCACACAAATGGAGGGGAGTAGAGGAGGAGAAAATCAACAGGGTATATTAGAAAAATTATGAGATGTATGCATTCAGAAATTTCCTGTCAGAAGAGAGATTCACAGTAGAATTCCCAAACGAGTCCTAGTCAATCAGTTGTTGTGCTCTTCCTATACAAGCTGTACCTCAGGAAAACCAGAGTTGATGAAGGGAAGTTCTCTTTATAGAAGTATTTCAGCTATTAACTAAAGAAGGAATACTAAATATCACCATCTGAAATTCCAAATGAAATAATAGATTATGAATGGTGGCTAACATCGTAAGAGAAATAAGATAAACACTATGTATCTCCTGATGGAAGTGCATAAAATCACTATGGAGTATTCTTGTCAGGATATCTGTATTTGTTCAGACGTATACATTCAATTACCAGAATGAGGAGAGCAGGGGATCGAGGAACATGTTAAAAATGCCTTGGGAATAAAAAAATAAAAATTAAAAACAAAAAAGCCATGGGATGGAATTAGCAAAATACAGACAATGGGAGACACTACAGGGCACACATCCAGGTTTCTTCAACAAATAAGTTATAAGAAAAAAGAGAGAGAGGGAGAGGGGAGGAGAGAAGGGAGAACTTTAGATCAAGACTTGTAAGGAACATATGAACTAACTGCAATGTAGAATTGTTATTTAGATTCTGATTTGAACAAACTAAAAAAACAAAAACAGATAATTGGGGAAATGTTAATGTTGACTAGAATGTTTGTATTAAGAAATCACTGTTAAAAATTCTCGCCTGCCATGCTGGAGACCCGGGGTTTGATTCCCAGAGCCTGCCCATGCCAAAAAAAAAGAAAGAAAGAAAAAAAAAATCACTGTTAATTTTTCAGGCATAAGAATGATATTGTGGCTATGTTTAATAGAAGAAGCAGCATCTTTTAAATGTCGTTCTCAAGCTTGAATGTGTTTCATAATCACCTGGAGAGCTTATTAAAACACCTATTACTGGCCCTACCTCCAGAGGTTCTGATTCAGTAAGTCTGGGGTAGAGACTGAGAATTTGCATTTCTATCAAGTTTCCAGGTGATGCTGATGTTATTGAGCTGGGCCCACATTTTAAGAACTGCACTGGGTTAACCACACTTCTTTCCCTAGTCAATTACCAAATTACTGTTAACTAAAATAAAATGGCCACCTATGGGGCACATTGCCAGGAGGAACCCTTTCCAAGAAAGGATTTTCTAGAACACAAAAACAATTGACCTGCAGGGGCTTTCCAAGAAAATGAAACAATTAAACATCTCCTGTAGGAAACAGGTTTATCACCAGATATGCAACACCTGGTGATAAACCAGTTTCAGTCCCATAGAGACAGCTTGTTAGAATGGACACACATACCATACTAATCAATGTATAGCTCCTCCCATCTTTATAAGATTCACCTATGTAAAATGGAAACTTAACACCAGCCAATCAGAACATTTCTTCACATGTTCTACTTTTGCCCTACATAAGCTCCCCCTTTCCATTCCCTCAGCCTAGATCCTTTCACATGTGGTTTGGATGCTACTCAATTCATGAATCATAAATTGCTCAAATAAATTTCCATGTATTATATCTTGCCTAATATATATATTTTTAACATAAACCTCCCAAAGAAGGAACTAAGGTTATCAACTGAGTCCTATCCCCCATGAGTTACAGCACTCAGATGGCAATCCATATGATGGAATGGAAAAGGATGTTCCATTCTGTGTTCCAAGGCTGATTTAACAACTCAATCTACATTGATGTAGGAAGGCTTGAAAGAAAAAATCTTCACATCTACCAATTTTCTCTCTAAAGAGTAATAACCACTCTACTCCCTCCTTAACCTCTCACCCCTTTCTTTACCCCTCTACCCTCAAACCTGAATTCTTGTAAAGCTCCCCAGAACTCAGGCTAAACCTCTTCATAATTTCAAATTCAGACTGGTTTAATGGCTATAACATGCGTCCTCCAATCCTGTAGTCTCAGATGAACTCCCAAAGCTGGTCTGTTCCATGTTGTTGAAGAAGAGGACTACAGACTGGAAATCTAGAGACCTGCAGCCAAATAATGACTCTTCATTAACTATGTGGCCCCTAATGAATCATTTAGCATTTTCAGGACTCAGTTTTTCAACTTGTAAAAAAAAAAAGAAGTCCCTCATTATGGGAGAAAATGGGACATTTAGAGAAATAATAGCCAGCTTTCTTTGGAAAAAAGATATTAATACTGTATAACAAATTCATCAATCTTTAGAGATACTATACTTTACAGTTTAACAACAAAGTGTTTATGTATGCGTGTGTGTCTATGTTAGATCCCCACAACAACCGCGTGAGATAGATAAGGTAGGTATAACTTGGGGTTGAGAGAAGGTGAGAAGCTGGCCAAATTAAGTGCCAGGGCCAGGACTCAAAAACCTCACTTTCTCAATGAAGGAAGTGTTTTTTCCTGCCTTCCCTCAAATTATTTCAAGTAAATATAGGAATATATTAGTGCATAAAATGTATAACCCTAAAACTAAAGGGCTAATGACCCTTCAAATTAGAAAACAAGAATTGCCTCTTTCAGCTAAATGCCAGGAAGGATCCCTGTAAAGATCATTGAACTTTCTCAGCAATTTCAGTTCCACAATTTTACAGGCCTCTTTCAGGTTCCTCTGGATTATTCATCATAAAATATTTTCTTAGAATTCAGCAAAATGCATATGTCTCAGATGACAGGAAACCTCCATTGAGACTATCTCATAAGCGGCAGCATCAATTCTGAAATTCTTTCAGCCTCTGTGTTACCAGACTGTAAGCATCCTCTACAATAAATCTGTCTCATCATTGCAATGAGACATCAGATGACTAATGCCCGAATGCCAATGGATTGGGATGTTTTCTGCTTTCTTAAATCTATGTGCTAACAGTCCAAACTTTCTAATTCCAATCTAGCTTCTTGCATGTTCTGGGCTTGAAGGCCTGCACTAATAATAAATTTCGTACTGAGTAATACGGTAGATGAAAGCCACCAACCATGTACTGAGTGCATTTTAAGAGCCAGGTCCATTAGGGCTTTATAGAAGATCGCAAACAGTGAGCACTGAGGGTGATCATGTGACCAGTTATTGAGCACCTACTTTGTACCAGGCACCACGCTAAGTGGTTTACATGTTACCTCTAGGCCACATTTACCTCACTACTTTTTTACAATCAGACATCAACCATTAAACTCACATTTCCTTACGAGCCAGTCAGAAATACTAAGGAATGCCTTCTGTGTTTGGAACATTATATGGACTCTATAGGTTTATCCTCTCCATTATAACATGAAAGAAAGAGAGAATAGATCAGGCTTCAACTTGCACCACAGATGCCCAGGTTCAGGTTTTCTCTTTTTGAAGTACTTAAAGACAGGAGCAATAAATTTGGAAGGGAGCAGCAGAACCACTAAAAGCTATTTCCTAAATCAAATGGGTGTTCTGATGGCATAAAAGATGTGCTTTCTGACGGAAGCTCTTGTCACATTTAGCACAGTGAAAAGGTTTTTCTCCTGTATGTGTTCTCTGGTGTGTGAGAAAGTGGGAACGCTGATTAAAGGTTTTGCCACACTCGGGGCATTGATAAGGTCTATCTCCTAAGTGGATTCGTTGATGGGTAATAAAGTGGGAGCTCTGATTGAAGCTCTTCCCACACTCACTACATTTATAGGGTCTTTCTCCAGTGTGGATCCGTTGGTGCTTAATGAGGGCAGAGCTGTCAGTGAATCCTTTCCCACAGTTATCACACTTAAAAGGTCGCTCACCTGTGTGTGTTCGCTGGTGTGTGACTAGATGTGAGTTCTGACTAAAACTTTTGTGGCAGTCAGGACAATTGAAAGGCCTTTCTCCTGAGTGAGTACCCATATGAGCCACAAAATGAGAACTATCCCTAAAGCCCTTCCCACACTCTGGGCATTTAAAGGGCCGTTCTCCTGTGTGAGTTCGTTGGTGCTTAATCAAATCTGAGCTCTGGCTAAAACTCTCCCCACAGTCATTACATCTGTAAGGCTTCACTCCCGTGTGGGTCCTCTGGTGGGTGACAAAATTTGAGCTCCGACTAAAGCTTTTATGACATTCGAGACACGTGTAGGGCTTCTCTCCTGTGTGGGTTCTTTGGTGCATTATGAGGTGTGGCTTCCGTCTGAATGTCTTTCCACACTCTGGGCACTCATAGGGTTTCTCACCTGTATGGGTTCTCTGATGTTTGATGAGTGTCGAGCTGTCACTGAATTTTTTCTCACAACCATTGCATTTGTAGGGTTTCTCTCCTGTGTGTGTCCTGCAGTGGGTGACAAGGTCTGAACTCTGTTTGAAGCCTTTCCCACATTCAATGCATTTATAAGGCCTCTCACCGGTATGGGTTCTTAGGTGTCTTATGAGATAGGAACTCTGGTTAAAGCTTTTTCCACATTCTGCACACACAGGCTTCTTTCCTACATATCCATCCAGGAACTTGTTTAACTCCGTCTCCTGTTGGGCTTCTTCTGGAATGGTTCCATGTTGCCCTTCTAATTTAAGGCACCTCTCCCAGTTTCCTCCCCAACTAGGGGTATGAGAGAGATTTTTATTGGCCCTTTCTGATGGCATTCCACATTGTTTTGCTGTTTCAGGAATGTCCTTATTGAATTTTGACACCTGATTTTCAAAACCTGAAAAATTAACAGAAGTAATAGAGAATAAAGTATCAGTTATCAGGAAAGAACATCAGAAAGCAATAAGAAAGATAAAAAGTACTGTTTCAGCAGCAGACTACAGTTAATTCAACCATATACCTTTTGGATATAAACATTTACTGAAGTTTATTAAGCTTACAGAAAACATGAATTCTCAAACCTCTTTTTTTCTTTAAACTTTTTAACTTGAAATCATTTCAAAATTATAGGACAGATGCATAAAGAATACAAACCCCATACAGAGAACTCCAACATAACTCCCATGCCCCTAAATACCCAGATCCACCAATTTTAACATTTTGCCACATTTGCCATATCATTCTATCTATCCATCAATCTACCCATGAAATATCTATTTATCAATTTTCTAATATTTGAAAATAGGTTATTAGATCATTGAACACAATACTTTCATGTATTCCTAAGAACAAGAATATCCACTTATTTAACCATCTTGATAGTTATCAAATTCAAGAAATTTATCATGATATGTATAGCTCACAATCTATATTCCGATTTTTTCACATGTTCCAATAATGTCCTTTGAGCCTTTTCTCCTCTATTATTAGATCTTGTCCAGGATCATCTGTTGCGTGTAACTGTCATTATCTATTCAGTTGCATTTTCTTTTCTCTTTTTTTAATTGTAGGAACATATCTACACATAATCCCATCTCAAGCATCTCCAAGCATACCATATAGTGGGATTAATTACATCCATAATGTTGCAGTACTCTTACCACTGTCTAGTACCATCACCCTAAACAGATCCTTATTTTAAGATCGCCAAGTAATTCCTTTTTTTTTTTGGCCAGGTAACTCTTGATATCCTTCAAGAAAATACCACATATTGTCAAATTAGGCAACTCCTTTCAAAGATGTTGTAACCTAAACACAAGTGAAATACTTACTTAAAATGGAGACTTGACTTTATTTGGTTAGTTAGTGACTGCCCAAGAAGTCAAATATAAACTTCTGATAGTAAAAACAGAAGTCTGGCAGCTTTTCAAATCCTTCATTTAATCAAGGGCTGAAGTGCTAGGTTTCCTCCCACCAGGGCACATTCACATCTCACCTGTGTGATTTTCCCTTAGGATTTTCCTCTCCTCAAAATGTTGATGCGTTAGGACCCAGGATTCTTCTTTCTGCTCCACCTGGGAGATTACACTTGGCCTAGAAATCCTACACAGGAAGGTGGGTATAGGTTGTTAATCTGAGCCAATTATACAAGGTCTGACCAAAACCCCGTCTTTCCTCCTTCCCCAAGTAAAGGGGAACATCCAGGGAAACTCTCAAGGGTGTCTGGTCTCATTAAAAGGGAAGCCATTGCAAAGTGATAAAACAGGGTGAGCGCCCCAAAAGGCTGAGAAAAAAAAAACATTTTTCTCCCAAATAAAAAAAATCATACTTGGGTGAAAGAAATCACTCATCTCTGAAGATACAAGGCCAAACCCATTTGAAGAGATAATTTTATCAGAAACAAAGTTGCCATGACCTCACCCTTAGAAAGAATCAAGGAAGTTAACCATAATGCTGGGTTTAAAATTTTTCCCAGAAAGGCTGCAGCTGATAGCCATGAGAAAAAAACAAACACTTCTGTATGAAAAAAACAAACAAACAAAATCAGACAAAGGACATGAATAGGCAATTCACAAAAGAAAAAATACAAGCAGCCTATAAATAAATGAAAAATATTTAGCCTCACCAATAACAACAACAAAAAAATCAGATTAAAACAATGATACACCTAGACAATATACTGTAGAGGTAAAGAGCGCAAGCCCAAGAGTCATACTGCCTGGGTATGAATTCTAACTCAGCTTCTTACAAGAGACAAACTCTCTGTGCCTCAGTGCTTTCATCTATAAAACAGGGATATAATAAGACTTACCTCATAGGGTTGTCATAGGGATTAAAAATTTAATCCTCAATAAACATTAGCTATCATTATCTCACCCAGATTCTTAAACTATAATACCCATGTGACAGGTAGAATCCGGGAAAATGTACACTTTCATACTATACTTGTGGAAATAAATAAATTGATTCCATTTTTTGTTAGGCACTTGGCAAACATATCAAATACCTTAAAATGAATGTATTCTTTGGCCCAGCAATTATACTTCTGGGATTCTAAGGAAAAGATAAAATGCAAAAGACTAATTATTAGCTAATAAAACTTTAATAAACAAGACAGAAAAAAGAGAAAAAAATAACTTAGAGATGCTCATCATAATACTGGTAAAAATTTGGAAATGACACAAACGTCCTATAACAAAGGAATAATTATATTTGATTGAATTATATGAAGTTGTCATTGTACAGGTCAAAAATGGTCTCCCAAATGTTCACATATACAGCTCAATCTAATATAACTATTGTATTCCATACAACAAAATACTAAGTGGCTATGTTAAGTGACATACAAAAAAATATTTATTGCTGTAGAAATATGTTCACTATATATATGTAAGAAAGTAGGATATACAATTGAGTATACAATATGACCTTCAATTTATTTTTTCTTTTCACTTAAAAAAATACATTTATACATATACTTAGAAAAAACGCTGGAAAGATGGTAACTCTTCAGTGGTGGCTTAGGAATGACTTATGTGTTCATTTTGTTTATCTTTTACTTCAGTGAGTATATATTACTTGTGTAATAAATATGTGAAGTAAAGCAGGGGAAGAGTAGCCATGGTACTTCAGAAAGAGCACTTTAAGTTTTTGTTTTTTTTTCAAGAGACAAAAGAGAATAACACTATGAAGAGAGGTCCCGCTTCTCCACAAAGACCTGGGCTTGACTCTCACCTCTGCCACTTAACATCTCTGAGTCTCAGTGTCCTCGGCTGGAAAAACGGGATGATAATACACACATCGAAGAGTTATGGTAAGATATTAAGTTAATAAATATCAAAGACATCTGCAAACCATAAAGGGCCGTATAAATGTAAGTTATTCTTTTTACCGCCAGGGAGACAACAATCTCAGAGATTTAAAGCTCTGCAAGACCCATATCCGGGGACCACTCAGACCTGGGCCCTTTCAATCCTAAATCTTCAATCTAAAGGAAAGTAGAGTCCTTACCCTTTGATAGCCCATTCTTCTAACTGTGCTGTGTGGCATCCCTGAAGAGGATTCTCTAAGCAGGATCCAGGTAACCCACTCTGCCCTGAAGTACCCAGCCACATCATCTAGGGTCATCAGTTCCTAAAGCAAGAGACCTGAATAAGCATCAGTAGCTCCCTGGGTATTCTCACTGTGACCTGAAAACTAAAAGACAGCCACCGTGGCGACCATACTGCCAAGTAAAACCTCCCCTGATGGGAACAATTCTGAGGTAAACGCCATCAACCACAGGAAGATTGCTTTTACTATTCTCTTTTGATATAATCCTTCCCTCGGCCAACTTGCCCATCACTAAGAGAAGCTTGGGCCTCTCATACATATTTGGGACACATGAACCTTTTGAGGAACAAATTGTACATGATGGGCAAAATAAACAAAGGAGAATGTGCAGGTATAATGGGCTTTCTGGAAAGCTTTGGCTTCTCTCCATATTTTTCTCAGCAAGCCAGGAAATTTGTGGACTTAATTATACCTGTAGTAGTTATGAGAAGAGCTAACTTTTCTTGGCTTGTAATCCAATGATTTGATAGGAACTCAAAGAACAGACTTTGTAGAATCCCAAAGGGAACTGTCCTGGGTGCCTTTCTATTGCAAGGTTTAATGGAGTCAGAAAGGAGACTTTGAAAGATACGGTTTTAAAAAACAGAAGACATGGACAAGCTGTAAAAATAAGTGAAAGTCAATGGAAGTAAGCACAAAACAACTCTTGGGATGGGGCAGAAACAATCATTATTAATACATTAATACAACATGGGGGGATGGTCAGAGTTAATTATTGGATGGACCAGTAATTTATATGTTGCAAGGCATTGGGAATCACACAAAATAAGTTGTTTTCCCTTAAAGAGTTTCCAATAGAAACAGAAATAATCACAGTTCAGGTTGCATTTCACGGGAGGATGGACCTGATCTGGCAGGGAGGTTTTTACCTTTTCCATCTTTAGCCCCATCCATCCAGACACCTGGGTACTACCAGAAAACACACACACACACACACACACACACACACACACACACATTTCCCGGTACCATTCAAGCATGTACAGGCATTGCTATGGGACACACACACACACACACACACACACACACACACACACACTTCCCGGTACCATTCAAGCATGTACAGGCATTGCTATGCGATAAAATACTGAGTTTCAAAGATTTAAAAACCCCAGGAATACGTCTCATCTCTGTTTCAAAACCTTAACAAAAATAATGTCATTAGGAAGTGAAAACTACAGTAAGAACGCTGAGTGTAAAGCTGAGCTCTTCGGTAACTGCAAACACGGGGGGGCGGCCCCCTTGCAGGAGCCAGCGGCCTGCGGGGGAGAATCCTTAGTCACAGAAACCTGGCTCCCGCCCGTCTCCTGCCCCGGAGCCAGTGACCCCAAGGGCCCTGGGAGCGCTGGGGTGCTGTGACTACGTGCCGCTGGGAGCAGCGCCAGTCTGCTCACTGGGCTTGTGAACAGACACAGGACCGCCGGGCGGGGAGACGCGGGTCCTCCTCCCGGGCGGCAGGCCCTGGGCAGGGCGCCGCGGTCAGCGGGTCACAGACACGGCGAGACCCGGGGACCACCACGGAGGAGCAAGAAAACCGACCGAGAGGATGAGCTCTCCCCACACCTCGGCGACACCCGGGGCTCCGACACGCGAGCGCGGGACGCGGCAGGGACAGCGTCCGGGCGAGCCCCTCAGCGCCCCTCGGCAGCGTCGGCCCCACCGTCTCCCTCCCGGGAGCACTCACCGTCCCAGGGCCCGGCCCGGGATGGAGCAGGAGGTGAGCCCTCATCGGCCGAGCCGCAGCCGGCCGGCCGGCAACGACAAGAGGATCCCTCCCAGAATTTCACCGGGTTTCGTGACGGGGCTGTGGAGACACAGGTGGGACTCCGGGTCGGCAGCCCGCTTCCGGAAAATACCGCCCCCGCTCTTTTGCCACTGGCTTTTCAGTTCCCAGGACAATACGTTTTCCCCGTTCATAGGTTGATCGAGCTTTCAATCACCGCAGAGCCTTCTGGGAAACGTAGTTGCGTGCAAGGCCGCCTCAGAAGACTAGAGTCCCGGGATGCCCATTTCAGAGCGGCGGTAAGTGCTCCGCGCGGTCCCGGAGCCACCCGGACCGCGGGAGCCGTCTCTCATGACCTGAGGGGGATCCAAAGGCTCGATTGCCAAAGCGGGATCCGCAGATCCAAACCTCCCGGTCCCCGCCCCCAGCGCAGAGCGCTCGGGGCTCCCGCCTTGCTCACCTCACGGGGGTCCGAGCCGGGGCTGCGTCTCCTCGAGGCGGCTCCACAACTCAGACCCAACCCGAGAACCCCCCAGGCAGACACCTGCGGTAGCAAACGGATGATCCGCGTCCTCCCGTTAGCACCACAACCCCTAGGCACATCCCGGCTGCTCTGATCCACAAGGCAGGCGAGGGCGTCAGGGATGCCGGGCTTCGTGGACTTGAGGGTCCAGACCCGGGAGCTGCTGGGGTCTCGGGCGAGGCGTGTCCACTCTGCGCGGGAGCAGGTCGTTCTGTGCACCGGAGTCCCCCGGGGAATCACGCCGGGTCCCTGCTCCACGGCGCTCACGCGGAATAGGGGAGATGGGCCACAAAAGATACGAAGGTACCCAGCGATGTTTGCGCTCTCTTCCTGTTTGGTAGAGCCAGTGGCATCTCGATTACTTTGATACGTAGTTATAGTCATCTGCAAGGTGGTTAAATATCGCTTTGAAGAATTCTGCCCACTCTAAATAAATGCCTGGTTTTGGCCAGCAGATGCATTTTAGTTAGATTAATATGAGGAAAGTGGGCATCTCACGGGCAGCCGGGGACAAGGAGGGGCGCGCAGGAGACATAAGGGTTCCCAGACCTCGGGCCACGGGATGGCAGCTCAGGACCTGGACAGTCAAAGGGCCCCCCAGTCGTCTTTTAGGTGTTCTGCCATCCGTGGGCCCTGCGGTTCTTCCCTCGGCGCCCCTCCCCACTCCCTCTGCCGATGGATCCGCCTTTCCAACCGCCCTGTGCTTTTCCCTACCTCTCGGCTTCGGACGCCTCTTCCTCCTTTTCCCGGGTTTGGGCCCCCCGTCACTTCAGCTTGCACAGGAAGCGCCCGGGCCCTCCCCTGCCTTCCTCCTGGGTTTCAGCTCCCCCTGCCCTCCTGCCGTGTTCTCTGAGTAGGTTGTTCACCACAGCCAGGTGGGTGGGGAGGCGAGGGCAGGGGGCTTCAGTGGCTCTGCAGAAGCAGTCCTTAGAGAAAACAAAGACCATGCGCCCCGGGCCCCTTGGAGAAAGGACTGTGATGTGCTGGTGGATGAACACTGAAGGGTGTGATGGGGGAGGAGGAAGAGGAGGGCAGAGGGAAACTGCAGGGACTTGGTGGAAAATGAAAGGAGAGAAGCATTTTTAGGAGGTTCTTTGACTGAAATTTTGAAGAGAGGGGGTGTATGAGTTATTGGTTCCTGTGTAACCAACTACCCCCACCCTTAGTGATTTAAAACAACAGACATTTATTATCTTACGGGTTCTGTGGGTCAGGAAACTTGGGACAGCTTAGTTGAGACTCGGAGGGACGCTCGTAGGGCTGCAGTCTAGATGTTGCCTGGGCTGCGGTTTCCTGAAGTCCTGTCGCACTGGAAGATCTGCTTCCACGCCCACCGCCACGGCTGTTTCCTCGGCCTCCCAGCCTGTGGGCCTGTCCTCACAGCAGGACAGCTGATTTCTCCTGGAGGGAGAGATCTGAGGCAGAACTGCCGATGTCTTTTATAACTGAATCTCGGAAGGGGTAAACCATCATTTGCCATGTGCAGTTGATTACGCAGACCAACCCTGGTGGGGAGGGAACTGCACAGTGGTATGCATCCCAGGGGCAGCGAGGACTGTGGCCACTCTGGAAGCTGGCTGCCACAGGGAGAATAGTCTAAAGAGGATTTTAAGACATTTTCTTTGTGATATACTCTGTTAAACTCCTCCTGTTTAGGGAAATAGTAAAGATCTCTATATATGCCGCTTCAAGGGGACAGTCAAACGCATACACTCTGACCCAGGTGTATAATTAAAAACTTTTTCTCTATAATTGAACTGAGATTCCTTAGGAGAGTTTCATTACTAGGTAGTTCTCCAGTTTGCCAGTTAAAAATAAGTCTCTACTAGGTTTCAAACACTCTAATCTCGGGTAAACATTAGTCCGTTTAAAATCCAAATACCTATGAGGGTTGTCTCTCTCCTCCAAACGACTTCCTCTGCATCCTCCTTCCCAGGATGTTATCTGGATCCAAGAAGATGCACTGGGGGAAATGACTCTGGTCCACCAACTCACCTTCTCCACGGGCTCTTGCTTATTCTGCTTGCGGTTCAGTTTGCTTCAGCAGGTTTCTGCATTGGCTTCTGTTCTCAGCACATCCTTTGCTGACCTAATCAGGCCTGGTGTTCTCTCTGGTGCTGTCTCCTCTGCAGCCTTGGCCACAGGCCCCTTGGAAGGTGCTCAGCCACATAGCAACCCCTTGGGAGATGTTGTATCTCTCAACTTGTTATTCCTGTTGCTCTCACTGGGAGGATTTAGGGGTTTTGGGGATTCTTCATGCCATATAGGACCAACAAAGTTTTGGGTATTAACTCTGTCAAGGAAATAAATAACCAGGGGATTTGCTTTGCAAAGGCAAGGAAAGAGTTTTATTGAGCAAAAGCAAATGCATGAGCAGTCTCAGAATGAAGGCCTGCTTGGAGAGTTACAGTTTGGAGATGGCTGATATGGCCCCTCAGGGGAGAGGAGTGAGGGGTAGGTATGAGTCATTTGGGGAAGAATGTCTCTGGGCAAATGACTGGTTAATCAGCAAACCCTAGGAGCAGGACCTTTGGTCAAATGATCTTTATTAGCAAGCCCCAGAAGCAAGATGTTTGCACAAAATCTGGGCCATCTGTGAATGTCAGCAGCTTCTTTGTTGCCAGCTTTGGCATGTTTTTCTCACAGAGGTGGAGCTCTCTGGTGCCACCGTAAAGGATCATTGGTATGTCAACTCAGCTAGCCTCCTCCTCTTCTTCATAGTTCCCTGGATAATGCGGAAGCTTAAGCAAACCAAGATGGTTAGTATATTCATATACTAATATTTTCCACAACTCTGACCCTCTGTCTGCTCAAATAAACTATGGCTACTATTTCTGTTCTGCTGCATCCACCTCATTCTGACCCAGGGACACCCTAGGGTCAGTTTCCTTCAACAGTTCAAAGAAGTAGAATATATGTTCCTTTGCTTTCAGCTTCCCCTTCAATTTCTCTGGGGCTCCTGTTGTCACTCTACCACCACCACCTCTCCCCGTGGTTGATAATTCTCCTGGCTTACCTTTAATAGTGGAAGGATACCTGGAAGTGTACCTGAAAAGAACTGCACTTGGCGTATGCAAGCAAAACCCAACTTTTGTGTCCCCCTCGGGGGTGGGGAGAAAGGGGGAAAATTCAACTTCCCCAAGTTGAATTCTTGATATTCTCACAAGCAGTATGGACAACCAAAGCTTTAGGCTGAGCCCCAAATCTTGGGGTTTGTTCATATGAAACTTAACCCCACAAAGGATAGGTCAAGCCTACTTAAAATTAGGCTTAAGAGTCACCCCCAAGAGAACCTCTTTTATTGCTCAGATTTGGCCTCACTCTCTAGCCAACATGACGAGCAAACTCACCACCCTCCCCTTCTCTGCGTGGGACATGACTCCCAGGGGTGCGGACCTTCCTGGCAACGTGGGACAGAGATCCTGGAATGAGCTGAGACTCAGCATCAAGGGACTGAGGAAAACCCTAGAATAATCTGAGAATTAACATCAAGGGATTGAGAGAACCTTCTCAACCAAAGGGGGAAGAGTGAAATGAGACTAAGTGTCAATGGCTGAGAGATTCCAAACAGAGTAGCGAGGTTATCCTGGAGGTTATTCTTACGCATTAAGTAGATATCACCTTGTTGTTCAAGATGTAGTGGAGAGGCTGGAGGGAACTGCCTGAAAATGTAGAGCTGTGTTCCAGTAGCCATGTTTCTTGATGATGATTGAACAATGATATAGCTTTCACAATGAGACTCTGTGAATGTGAAAACCTTGTGTCTGATGTTCCTTTTATCTACTGTATCAACAGACGAGTAGAACATATGGAATAAAAATAAATAATAGGGGGAACAAATGTTAAAATAAATTTAGTTTGAAATGCTAGTGATCAATGAAAGGGAGGGGTGAGGGGTATGGTATGTATGATTTTTTTCTGTTTTCTTTTTATTTCTTTTTCTGAATAGATGCAAATGTTCCAAGAAATGATTATGATGATGAATATGCAACTATGTGATGATATTGTGAAATACTGATTATATATGTAGAACAGAATGATTAAAAGTTAAGAATGTTTGTGTTTGTTTGGTGTTTTTTGGTATTTTAAAAAAATTTTAAAAAAAAACCTTTTTGTGATTTAGCCAAATCAGGGATTATTTTTCTTGAGAGGTCTGATCCTTGTGCATTGCTGGTAGGAATGTAAAATGGTGTGTCACAATGGAAAGCAATTTGGTGGTTCCTCAAAAAGTTAAAGGTAGAATTACCATATAGTCCAGCAATTCCACCTCTAAGTACATACCCCAGTGAGTTGGAAACAGGGACTCAGATACTTGTGCATCAATGTTCATAGCAGCATTATTTACAACAGCCAAAAGGTGGAAACAATCCAAGTGTCTATCAACAGATGAGTGGATTTAAAAAGGTGGTGTTCAAAGGATAGGTCAAGCCCACTTAAAATTAGGCCTAAACCTTGTTATTCAAGATGTAATGGAGAGGCTGGAGGGAACTGCCTGGAAATGTAGAGCTGTGTTCCAGTAGCCATGTTTCTTGAAGATGATTGAATAATGATATAGCTTTCACAATGTGACTGTGTGATTGTGAAAACCTTGTGTCTGATGCTCCTTTTATCTACCATATCAACAGATGAGTAAAATATACAGAATAAAAATAAATAATAGGGCAAACAAATGCTAAACTAAATTTAGTTTGAAATGCTAGTGATTAATGAAAGCGAGGGATAAGGGGTATGGTAGGTATAATCTTTTTTTTTCTTTTCTGTTTTCATTTTATTTCTTTTTCTATTGTCTTTTTATTTCTTTTTCTGAATTAATGCAAATGTTCTAAGAAATGATGAATATGCAACTAAGTGATGATATTGTGAATTACTGATTATATATGTTAATGTTTTATTTGGTTTGTCAATTTTTTAAAATTAATAAATAAATTTATAAAAAAATTAGGCCTAAGACTCACCCCCAAGAGAACTTCTTTTGTTGCTCAGATGTGGCCTCTCTCTCCAGCCAACACAACAAGCGACTGCACCGCCCTCCCCCTCTTTGTGTGGGGCATGGCTCCCAGGGGTGTGGACCTTCCTGGCAACGTGGGACAGAAGTCCTGGAGTGGGCTGGGGCTCAGCATCATGGGGTTCAGCATCAGGGGGTTAGGAGGACCTTCTTGTTGGGGGTGGGGGTGGGGGGCCGGTTTGAGGGAATGATATGAGGCAAGGTGGAGTGTCAATGGCTGGGAGATTTCCAGTGGAGTCAAGAGGTTGTCCTGGAAGTTATTCTTGCACATTGAATAGATATCACCTTGTTAGTCTGGATGTAATGGAGAGGCTAGAAGGAACTGCCTGTTCCGGTGGCCCCCGTATTTCTTGAAGATGATCGTATGATGATGTAGCTTTCTTGGTGGTGTGGCTGTGTGACTGTGAAGACCTTGTGTCTGATGCTCCTTTTGTCTGCCTTATCAACAGATGAGTAAAACATATGGAATAAGGATGGATGATAGAGGGAACAGATGTTAAAATAAATTTAGATTGGGATGTTGGTGATCGGTGGGGTGGAGGGGTGGGGGGTATGGTGTGTATGAATTTTTTTCTGTTTTCTTTCTGTTTCTTTTTCTGAATGGATGCGGGTGTTCTGGGAAGTGATCATGGTGATGAGTGTGCAGCTATGTGATGATGTTATGGATTGCTGATTGTTTGTGTAGAATGGAATGGTCAAAAGTTAGGAATGTTTGCGTTTGTTTGGTGTTGTATATTTTTTTAATTTAATAAAAATTTTAAAAAAGGTGGTGTTTAGTTATCCAGGATGCTTAAGCAAAACCATGAAATGAGTTGATTTATACAATGAGAATTTATTAGCTTACGGTTTTGACGTTAAGAAAGTATAAATCAAGGCATCATCAAGGTGATGCTTTCTCCCCCAAAACTGTGGCATTCTGGGGCTGGCTGCCAGCAATCCCTGGCTCCTTTGTCACAGGGCAATGTACATGCAGGCATCTTCTGATCTCTCCCTTCTCTTCCAGTGTCCCTCGATTTCCAGCCTCTTTTTTTCCTGTCCCTTCCCTTCTCTGTCTGAATTTCGCTCCTCTTATAAAGGACTCAAGAAAGAGGATTAAGACCCACCCTGATTAATGCAGGCCACACCTTCTTAACTGAGGTAACCTCATCAAAAGATACTGCTTACAATGGGTTCACACCCACAGGAATTAATTAAATTTAAGAACATGTTTTTTCTGGGGGTACATACAGCTTCAAACCTCTACAGGTGGTATATCCACCCAATGGAAAATTATTCAACCATAAAAAGGAATGAAATCCTGATATATGTTACAAAATGGCTGAATCTTGAAAACGTTATGTTAAGTGAAACAAGCCAAGAACAAAAGGCCACATATTATATGATTCCACTTACATGAAATTCATAGAGATAGAAAGCAAATTAGCAATTACAAGGGACTGGAGATGGAGGAAGGGGGAAGATAGGGAGTTTGTTGCTTTGTAGTAATAGCCTTTCAAATGTAAGTATAAGCAAGCTGTGAATGTGAGCTCTTAATCTCACACAGGAGCAATATATAAATGTAAAGTCTGCACCCAGGTATAAATAAGTTTTTCTCTATTGCCCCAGACTTGGAGGCACATGCCCAGGTGTCACAGAGGATGTAAATCCAAATGAAAGAAGTAAATAACTACAATAAGGAACTAATTGTTTCAACCCAGCTCTTGGTGGGCTTAGGTCAGGGCAGCGGAAAAACCAAAGGACACATCAGGCACGGAGTTAGACATGAATTTTATTGGGACTTATGAACAGGAGAGAATTCTTTCTGATGGCGACCAGTCGAGAAATGGAAGTTAATACTCCGCAGAGGAAGGGGGGATGTGCAAGGGCTTTAAGAGTTTAGGACAAGGTGTGAGAAGAGAATTTCAGCAGGGTCTTGTGACACAGGCTCTGGAGTTTTGTTATCAACAGTGATCAAGGGAAGGGAGTTTCACTGCCTTGTTTAAGATACCATCAGTACATATTTTCTCCCCTGATTATGATCTTTAACTTCTGTCCCAGTCATTGTACATGGCTACTTATTCTCAATATCAAGGGGAGCCGGGCCCTGGGTCTCTGCAGCCCACCCACACAGAAGACTATGTTGACCACAGGACAGACGTTGCATCCATATTCCGCCATATAAGACAGAACACTAGGAGTCCCTCACAGAGAGATAACAACCCCCAAAAGAGATGCTGCCATGGCTAAGAAAGGAAATTGAACTAATTCCCAGTTAACTAGGATCATGGGGTAAAGAGTTACATAAGGTAGCAGGGACATAGGGCTCTCCCCCATACAATGTCCTGTAAATGAAGATTCTGTGGGGGGTCAGGAGCAATAAATCAGGCCCTAGCAAGAAGAAGGTATCCGGAGTCACAAGATCCAGGGCGGGAAGTTCCCAAGAGTTAAAAATTGAACAATAATCATTGTTAAGAAACTAAAAGAATGGGATGTATTGTGCAAGAGCAAATGGCATTTCTCTGCTTCTGTAGATAAGATTGCTTGCTTACAGCTGCAAACTAAGATGTGGCTCAAAAAGATAATGTCTTTTTTCCTGCTTCTGTGGATACGCTTGTGGTTTTTACCTTTATAAGCCCCCCTTGAGAACTCCTCGGGGCTGCTCTCTGATTCCTCCTTCTTGAGTTTCTGAGGCAGTCGCCAGCCAGCTAATCAAGACTCCTAATTGGCTTGCAAATTGCTTTGACTTGTGTGGTCTCTCTTTTGGTGCGCCCCACAATTCCTTTTTAAGATTTCCCAATGTGTCAGATTCTGCCAAGCCAGCAGGGTATTCCACACAGCTCAATTCATAGGGGTCACAGTCCAAGGAAGGCCAGTAGCACCTGAAGGTGGCAGGTCCACACGGACCCAACATTGGGTTCGACTGTTGTCATGAGTTACTGCTGAAGCCTACTGTAGGAAGGTGCTTACTAGGATGCTCTGGGCAGAAAGAAAGATGTTCATGGGGAACAGTAAGAGGTTATCCCTGCTGACCTAACAGTGGACACGCTAGAGCCCCGCTGGGTGACAACGAGGTACACCAGGCAGAGGAACACAATGAGGAGGTTTAAATATCAGATATTTTCCCCTTGCAAATTCTGAAAGTCCTACACCATGGCATCAATCATTAGTCTAGGCACAAGGAGGGTCACATAGTCATCCATAAGGCTCCCGTGGGAACAGGAAGTCCTGGATTGGTAACAAAGATTTTAAATGAAGGTCGGATTACAACACTTTAGGTGACTCCTACTTCCCAACTAGCGGCTGCCTAGGCCAGCACTAAGGTCAAAGGATCTCACATTTTCCCCTATTTGCATAGGCAACAACAAATTATTATTATTCCTCCTTTTTAGGCTGTAAAGCAGCTGGCCCTTTAATTTGTATTCTCAGTCCTTTCATTAGCATCTCAATAGGAGCTGGGGCTGCAGCCTCAGGCATCACATTCAAGCCAGTTAAGGCCCAATAAAGTTTCCCAGTGGACTGTTGCAAGGCCTCTGATCTTTTAGCTGTTCCTTTAACAGATCATCCGTTCTTTCAGTAAGGCCTGCACCTGTGAGATTGTAGGGCAGATGGAATGTCCACAGGGAGTCCTGACCCATGGTCCGGGTTTGGGCTGTCTGCCCAGTGGAAGGGTCCCCCCGTCACTGTCTGTCTGGGTAAGTGCTTCTTACGGAGTGCTCCCTTTCTCCAAACATTGGCCCGCAGCACCTCGTTTTGCCTTCCCACCAGGAAAACCAGCAGTAGTCCTGAGTCGTGTCCACGGCAGTAAAAGCATACCCTGCCCCCTTCGAGAGCAGAAGGGAACTGATGTAGTCCTCTTGCCACCCGGGTCACCAGGATTTGTAACCAGCCAACATGCTTCTGGTGTGGTAGCTTATGTGGTTGGTGCAGGAAGCAGGAAGGGCTCTCTCCAGTAACGTCCACTGGCTGCTGGCCCGTGACTGGCAGCAGAAACGCTGATTGTTGGCAGGTGTCCCAAGTGTCTTTCCACAATTCCTGTCCCAGAAGGGACGACCTATGACAGTCCATTGTTCCTGCTTCCAGGTTGCCTTCCAGGTCCTAAGGCCTTTGTACACAGCACAGCTGTTGGTAGAGATCGTGCATCTCCTGGTTTACGCACTATCATTATCCATACTGCCTTAACTTAGCCCACCGACTGCTCTGCACAGAGCCGTTTCCACCATATAGCGTCGGTATTGGGTTGTCCTGCCATGGCCTTCCTTATAAGAGGCTGCCCACTAGCAGATCTATCAGTATACCGAGAAGATTCAGGCATGGTACCCGAGTACCATGCACTGCAGCCGGTAGGCTTTGCTTTCGGTCAGTGTGCACAGTTGGGCACTGCCAGAGTGTGGCTTAGAAGCCATGTCAGTTATCCACCCCTGAATAGGGATGGCCATTTTCAAGGTGACTGGGCATCTTAGCTTGAGTCCCTCCACTTGCAGGAAGACATTATATGCAGCACACAATTGCTTTTCCAGGGGACTATATCTCAGTTCTGCCCCTTTCCATAATTGTGACCAAAAGCCAAAGGGCATTCCTTTAGAATGCTGTGTCTACTACAGATTCCACCCAAAGCCAGTATCAGTGCTGGCTACATCCAATGCACAGGGTAGGTCTGGTTCTACACCCCGCCCCACCACCACACCCCTCGACCCCCCAGTACTTATGCCTGTGCTATTGCCCCTTCTGATTTTTCAAAAGCGGTCTGCTGGAGGTCCTCCCTTTTGCAAGTATGACCTTTTCTAATTAGCATATACCAAAGGTTTTACCATTTGGGCCAAGTGAGGAACAAAAGGTTTCCAATACCCCAACAACCCCAAGAAAGCCATTAGTTGTCTTGGCATATGTAGCATAGGAAAACATTGTATCTTATCAATTACTGCAGACGGAATAATTTGTTTTACTTGACCCTACAACACCCAAGAATTTGACAGAGCAGCCAAGGTATTACAGTTTGTCACGATCGGTTGCCTATCCCAGACTCTCAAAATGAGATAACAATGAGCCAGAGGCTTCTTTAAGTTCTGAAAGAGTGTTACTGGTTAACATGACATCATCAACAGAGTGTAACAGGCTTTACCACTTAGCCAAATCCTTTGCCTCAAGACCATGGCAGATGGTCCAGCTATGTAAATCCTCTTGTAAGAGAATTGTAAAAGTCTTTTTTGTTCTTCCCAGATGAAGGTGAAAGCAGGTTGACTAGCCTTATTTAAGGGACTATCAAAGAAAGCATTAGCTAAATCTAAAACAAGGTGATAATGATATAATTGAGCGCTAATTCCCTGCAGTACAGAAGCAACCTTTGGAATCACTGCATACAAAAGTGGCGTTACTTTATCCTTTGCTTCCCAAATCTCTTCTAAATGACACACAATAACTTTTGCCACTTGTTCTCCCTTAGTAGCCATTAGCAAGGCTCAAAACTGGGGCCATGGTAGGACTGCTGCTATTTGGTGGTCCCTTTTCTTATTACTCAAATTTAGTTGTCCTGCCATCTGTTGCAAAACAGCAATCCCGCTGGAGTTTTCAGGGCATCCCCACACTCTCATGGCAGCCCCATTCATCTAGGAGGGCAGCCCTCCCCATATGGAGGATAGAGGCAATTTGGGATTTCCTCTATGGATTCTCCCTTTCTAGAACTCATGCTATGGCCGGCAGTTCCTTGGTCTACTGGCTGGCTGGCCAGTTGCTCCAACCCAGCTCTTGGAGGGCTTGGGTTAGGGCGGCCCGAAGACCAAAGGACACATCAGGCATGGAGTTATATAACCAAGAAATTGGGATTTAAAGATTCATTCGATTACTGAATCATTATGTAGATACTCCTTTTGTTTTCTGGTACACTGGAGTAGATGGGGGGAACACACCTGAAATCCCTAAACTATAATTCCGCTGCCCTTATACCTGAAATTATTGTAAAAGCCCTTATCTTGTGCTTTGTGATTTTATAAAGCTTTAGGATAAGGGTGTGAGAACAGTTTCAGCAGGGTCTCCTGACACAGGAGTTCGTTATCAATAGTGATCAAGGGAAGAAAATTTCAGTGCCTTGTTTAGGATATCATCTGTACATTCTCCCACCCTGCGGTGGTCTGGTGACCTGTAAGGTCTGCCCGGGTCACGTAGATGGTTGCATGCAGTGACTCATTCACGATACGGACGGGGCACCTGGGTCTTGGGTCTCCACACTACTGAAGCTCTCCAGACCCTGTCACCTGTTACCCAAGATGATTATCTTTGTTTCTAATGTGTATAAAAGCCAGTTGAAAATTCACTACACCAAGGCAGATTTAGGAAGTGTCCCCAGCCCTCCCGCCGGTGTAAATAAACCTCTTTTTCCTCCTCAGCCTGTTTGGTGTGTCTCACATTAGTGAGTCACAGAGTGACAGACCCACACTTGGGGGGTGTCATCTTCAGCTTAATGGTTACAGTTTCTGTTTGGAATGATGAAAAGTTTTGGTGATAGATGGCGGCGACGGTCATACAGCATTGTCAGTGTAAACAATGCCACTGAATCGTACATCTAAAGATGGTTAAAATGGCAAGTTATATGCTATGTGTATGTTACCACTATAAAATAAAGTTTAAAAAACAGAAAAAGAAGACTGGAGGTCAGCAATAGAGAGGGCTGCTGTAGCACACCAGGGGCCCCTTCCTCCCTGCTCTGCCAGCCCTTAGCCTGTGGCTCTTGCCCTCTGGGTACTTCAGGCATTGTGGCTGTTTTCCAGCATAGAATGTCATGCTGCGCTCTTTCTCCGCCGGCGGCGCTCCCGCTGCCAGCCAGCCCTCCTCTCCCTCTTTCTCCGCCGGCGGTGTGCCCGCCGCCATCTTGCCCTTCTCTTCCCCCTTCTGCTCCGGCGGTGCTCCATCCGCCATCTTATCCTTCCCTTTCTCCTCCTGCTCCGGTGGCTCTCCAACCACCACCGTGCCCTCTTCCGCCTTCACGGGCTCCTCCGCCACCGTTCTCGACAGCCTTGCCACTCTCACCTTTCCTCCTCCAGAACAGCTACTGGGGGAGTGGAGACGATACAGAGCAGCTCCCGGAGCCACAACGGAGATCAAAGGGACGGCGTACCGCATCCGGGAACGGCTGACTTGTCTGGGAGAACCAGCTCCGGTGAGATCGCCGAGGGGCGCGGGCTTTCCCAGGCTGGACGGCAAGCGGCCGGAGTCCCTCCTTTCCTCCTTCCCAGGTCAGCTGGCAGAATTGGGCAGGCGGTCCGCTCGGGCCGCGGCGGTTGGCGTCCCCACCACGTGAGGCCCCCCGGACCTACTGAGAGAGTTGGGTTGGAAATCCCCAGACCGCGGAGAACGGTGACCGGGCGGGTCCCGTCCAAACACGTGACTCCCCGGTCCGGCTGGGAACGGTGCACTCTCCTGAACTGCGGGGGCTGGCGCCCTCCCGCCACGCTTGGCGTCCCGGGCCGACTAGGAAATTCGGTCGGGCGCTCTCCCGGGCTGCGGCGGCCCGCGACCCTCCCCGCGTTCGGGCCCCCGGGCTGGCTGGCACTCTTCCAAGCCGCTTCGGCTGGCGAACCTCCCCCAGGGCGAGAGTTTTCCAAAGTTAAAGGACCCACAGCACCTTTTACTGGTGGAACCCGCAGACAAACCTGTGCCACGAGCGCCACCTACTGGGCAGGATAAGAAAAACAGAACACAGAGATTTCACAGAAAAATCTTTCAACCTGTTGGGCCCAACTCCCAGGAAAATCTGACTAAATGCCCAGACGCCAGCAGAAGATAACGGATCACGCTCAGAAAATTGAAAATATGGCCCAGTCAAAAGAACAAACCAATAGTTCAAATGAGATACAGGAGCTGAGACAACTAATGTTGAATATACAAACAGAAATGGAACACCTCTTCAAAAACAAAATCAATAAATTGAGGGAGGACATGAAGAAGACATGGGCTGAACATAAAGAAGAAATAGAAAAACTGAAAAAACAAATCACAGAACTTATGGAAGTGAAGGATAAAGTAGAAAAGATGGAAAAAACAATGGATACCTACAATGATAGATTTAAAGAGACAGAAGCTAGAATTAGTGAATTGGAGGATGGAACATCTGAATTCCAAAAAGAAACAGAAACTATCGGGAAAAGAATGGAAAAATTTGAACAGGGTATCAGGGAACTCAAGGACAATATGAAGCGCACAAATATACGTGTTGTGGGTGTCCCAGAAGGAGAAGAGAAGGGAAAAGGAGGAGAAAAACTAATGGAAGAAATTATCACTGAAAATTTCCCAACTCTTATGAAAGACCTAAAATTACAGATCCAAGAAGTGCAGCGCACCCCAAAGAGATTAGACACAAATACGCGTTCTCCAAGACACTTACTAGTTAGAATGTCAGAGGTCAAAGAGAAAGAGAGGATCTTGAAAGCAGCAAGAGAAAAACAATCCATCACATACAAGGGAAACCTAATAAGACTATGTGTAGATTTCTCAGCAGAAACCATGGAAGCTAGAAGACAGTGGGATGATATATTTAAATTACTAAAAGAGAAAAACTGCCAACCAAGACTTCTATATGCAGGAAAATTGTCCTTCAAAAATGAGGGAGAAATTAAAACATTCTCAGACAAAAAGTCACTGAGAGAATTTGTGACCAAGAGACCAGCTCTGCAAGAAATACTAAAGGGAGCACTAGAGTCAGATATGAAAAGACAGAAGAGAGAGGTATTGAGAAGAGTGTAGAAAGAAGGAAAGTCAGATATCATATATATAATACAAAAGGCAAAATGGTAGAGGAAAATATTATCCAAACAGTAATAACACTAAATGTTAATGGACTGAATTCCCCAATCAAAAGACATAGACTGGCAGAATGGATTAAAAAACAGGATCCTTCTATATGCTGTCTACAGGAAACACATCTTAGACCCAAAGATAAACATAGGTTGAAAGTGAAAGGTTGGGAAAAGATATTTCATGCAAATAACAACCAGAAAAGAGCAGGAGTGGCTATACTAATATCCAACAAATTAGACTTCAAATGTAAAACAGTTAAAAGAGACCAAGAAGGACACTATATACTAATAAAAGGAACAATTCAACAAGAAGACATAACAATCATAAATATTTATGCACCGAACCAGAATGCCCCAAAATACGTGAGGAATACACTGCAAACACTGAAAAAGGAAATAGACACATATACCATAATAGTTGGAGACTTCAATTCACCACTCTCATCAATGGACAGAACATCCAGACAGAGGATCAATAAAGAAATAGAGAATTTGAATATTACTATAAATGAGCTAGACTTAACAGACATTTATAGGACATTACATCCCACAACAGCAGGATACACCTTTTTCTCAAGTGCTCATGGATCATTCTCAAAGATAGACCATATGCTGGGTCACAAAGCAAGTCTTAACAAATTTAAAAAGATTGAAATCATACACAACACTTTCTCGGATCATAAAGGAATGAAGTTGGAAATCAATAATAGGCGGAGTGCCAGAAAATTCACAAATACGTGGAGGCTCAACAACACACTCTTAAACAACGAGTGGGTCAAAGAAGAAATTGCAAGAGAAATTAGTAAATACCTCGAGGCGAATGAAAATGAAAACACAACATATCAAAACCTATGGGACGCAGCAAAGGCAGTGCTAAGAGGGAAATTTATTGCCCTAAATGCCTATATCAGAAAAGAAGAAAAGGCAAAAATGCAGGAATTAACTGTCCATTTGGAAGAACTGGAGAAAGAACAGCAAACTAATCCCAAAGCAAGCAAAAGGAAAGAAATAACAAAGATTAGAGCAGAAATAAATGAAATTGAAAACATGAAAATAATAGAGAAAATCAATAAGACCAGAAGTTGGTTCTATGAGAAAATCAATAAGATTGATGGGCCCTTAGCAAGACTGACAAAAGAAGAAGAGAGAGGATGCAAATAAATAAGATCAGAAATGGAAGAGGAGACATAACTACTGACCTCACAGAAATAAAGGAGGTAATAACAGGATACTATGAACAACTTTACGCTAATAAATACAACAATTTAGATGAAATGGACGGGTTCCTGGAAAGACATGAACAACCAACTTTGACTCAAGAAGAAATAGATGACCTCAACAAACCAATCACAAGTAAAGAAATTGAATCAGTCATTCAAAAGCTTCCTGAAAAGTCCAGGACCAGACGGCTTCACATGTGAATTCTATCAAACATTCCAGAAAGAATTAGTACCATCTCTTCAAACTCTTCAAAAAAATCGAAGTGGAGGGAAAACTACCTAATTCATTCTATGAAGCCAACATCACCCTCATACCAAAACCAGGCAGAGATATTACAAAAAAGAAAACTACAGACCAATCTCTCTAATGAATATAGATGCAAAAATCCTCAATAAAATTCTAGCAAATCGTATCCAACAGCACATTAAAAGAATTATACATCATGACCAAGTAGGATTCATCCCAGGTATGCAAGGATGGTTCAACATACGAAAATCAATTAATGTAATACACCATTAACAACAAATCAAAGCAGAAAAATCACATGATCATCTCAATTGATGCAGAGAAGGCATTTGACAAGATTCAACATCCTTTCCTGTTGAAAACACTTCAAAAGATAGGAATACAAGGGAACTTCCTTAAAATGATAGAGGGAATATATGAAAAACCCACAGCTAATATCATCCTCAATGGGGAAAAATTGAAAACTTTCCCCCTAAGATCAGGAACAAGACAAGGATGTCCACTATCACCACTATTATTCAACATTGTGTTGGAGGTTCTAGCCAGAGCAACTAGACAAGAAAAAGAAATACAAGGCATCAAAATTGGAAAGGAAGAAGTAAAACTATCACTGTTTGCAGACGATATGATACTATACGTCGAAAACCCGGAAAAATCCACAACAAAACTACTAGAGCTAATAAATGAGTACAGCAAAGTAGCAGGTTACAAGATCAACATTCAAAAATCTGTAGCATTTCTATACACTAGTAATGAACAAGCTGAGGGGGAAATCAAGAAACGAATCCCATTTACAATTGCAACTAAAAGAATTAAATACCTAGGAATAAATTTAACTAAAGAGACAAAAAACCTATATAAAGAAAACTACAAAAAACTGCTAAAAGAAATCACAGAAGACCTAAATAGATGGAAGGGCATACCGTGTTCATGGATTGGAAGACTAAATATAGTTAAGATGTCAATCCTACCTAAATTGATTTACAGATTCAATGCAATACCAATCAAAATCCCAACAACTTATTTTTCAGAAATAGAAAAAACAATAAGCAAATTTATTTGGAAGGGGAGGGTGCCCCGAAATGCTAAAAACATCTTGAGGAAAAAAAAACGAAGCTGGAGGTCTCGCGCTGCTGGACTTTAAGGCATATTATGAAGCCACAGTGGTCAAAACAGCATGGTATTGGCATAAAGATAGATATATCGACCAATGGAATCGAATAGAGTGCTCAGATATAGACCCTCTCATCTATGGACATTTGATCTTTGATAAGGCAGTCAAGCCAACTCACCTGGGACAGAACAGTCTCTTCAATAAATGGTGCCTAGAGAACTGGATATCCATATGCAAAAGAATGAAAGAAGACGCATATCTCACACCTTATACAAAAGTTAAGTCAAAATGGATCAAAGATCTAAACATTAGGTCTAAGACCATAAAACAGTTAGAGGAAAATGTAGGGAGATATCTTATGAAACTTACAATTGGAGGCGGTTTTATGGACCTTAAACCTAAAGAAAGAGCACTGAAGAAGGAAATAAATAAATGGGAGCTCCTCAAAATTAAACACTTTTGTGCATCAAAGAACTTCATCAAGAAAGTAGAAAGACAGCCTACACAATGGGAGATAATATTTGGAAATGACATATCAGATAAAGGTCTAGTAGTCCAGAATTTATAAAGAGATTGTTCAACTCAACAACAAAAAGACAGCCAACCCAATTACAAAATGGGAAAAAGACTTGAACAGACACCTACCAGAAGAGGAAATACGGATGGCCAAAAGGCACATGAAGAGATGCTCAATGTCCCTGGCCATTAGAGAAATGCAAATCAAAACCACAATGAGATATCATCTCACACCCACCAGAATGGCCATTATCAACAAAACAGAAGATGACAAGTGCTGGAGAGGATGCGGAGAAAGAGGCACACTTATCCACTGTTGGTGGGAATGTCAAATGCTGCAACCACTGTGGAAGGCAGTTTGGCGGTTCCTCAAAAAGCTGAATATAGAATTGCCATACGACCCAGCAATACCATTGCTAGGTATCTACTCAAAGGGCTTAAGGGCAAAGACACAAACGGACATTTGCACACCAATGTTTATAGCAGCGTTATTTACAATTGCAAAGAGATGGAAACAGCCAAAATGTCCATCAACAGATGAGTGGCTAAACACACTGTGGTATATACATACAATGGAATATTATGCAGTTTTAAGACAGGATAAACTTATGAAGCATGTAATAACATGAATGGACCTAGAGAACATTATGCTGAGTGAGTCCAGCCAAAAACTAAAGGACAAATACTGTATGGTCCCACTGATGTGAATGGACATTCGAGAATAAACTTGGAATATGTCATTGGTAACAGAGTCCAGCAGGAGTTAGAAACAGGGTAAGATAATGGGTAATTGGAGCTGAAGGGATACAGACTGTGCAACAGTACTAGATACAAAAACTCAAAAATGGACAGCACAATAATACCTAATTGTAAAGTAATCATGTTAAAACACTGAATGAAGCTGCAAAAAAAAAAAAGAATGTCATGCTGCCATTGAATGTTATCATTGAAATCAGGCTGTAGTACGTGGAAAACTGAAAAACCTAGAAAAGTGTATGGCAAAACACATCTTTAAAGTACAATCTCTTTTGTACATGGTAGATATTTGTCTTTCGTCTACCAGTACACTACCCCACTATGGGGGACAGCACCCAATTTTTCTTAACAAAACAGCACCCGGTGGTTCACATGGGTGCTGTCAAAATCTTACATGACTTTCCTCTCTGGCACGCAGTTGGCTTAGAGGAGGGCACTTTACCCTCCTCTAAAGTAAACTGAGCTAATCAGAATCTTGCCACCTTCCTCATGAAAATTTTTCAAGGAGTGAGCATGTGATTCTACCCAAGCCTGCATGTCACTTTCCACCGGAGTTTCATTCTCGAACCCCACGGAGAAGACTCTTCCTGTCTGGAGGTGAAGCTGGGAAGATGTGGGAGCGCAGGTTGTGAGTGTCCACATTCCCTGCCAGCTTCACAGCAGCCTGAGTGAGCGAGACCAAGGCAGAGAGAAGGAAGCAGAGAGGAGAGGCTTGGAAACAGTCCTGAAAACATGAACTCTTGGGTCTTGTGTGCCAGAGGCCAGAATAGCCTTGACTTTTCCTTAGGTTTGTTTTGTGAGTCAACAAACATACCTTTCTTGCCTGAACTAGTTTGAGTGATAAAGTTCAAGCACTCGCAATTGTAAAAGTCCTCCCTAATGCATCGCCTTTTAAAAAAAAAAAATCCGTGCATGTGTACACACACATATGTATATATACATAAATATAGGGATACTTTTTTCTCGTGTATTTTTAAATCTTCCTCAATGAACACATTCATTTTCTAATTATTCCTTAGAATTAACTATATAAATTTAAATTTACTCTTTGTAAAGAGTTAAGATAATTCATATAAAAGGGAATACAATTAGAAAATAAAATGAGCTGTCCTCATGCTTGCTAATAATCAAAGACAGCAAAATTGTTTTAGATCCTTTAAGCTGTATCACTTTCAGGATAATTAACCAATTCAAAGTCTTCTTGGTCGAGATTCAGAACAAAGCATGTAATGCCCGAGTTTAGTGACAAAAAGGATCAGGATGGGGCTTCACTAACTATTTTGAAGATGAGTAGTTGTTTTCTTAAGAGCCCCCATCTTTACAGAAGACGGGCCCGGCATGCCCTCGCTCCTAGGGGGCCCCAGAACGTTCTAGTAGGCTCCTATACCTCCCACCAAGATCTGGAAACCAACTCCACCTCCTGTCTCTGGTGACACAACCTTCCCATACAAGACTTTTCTGTGTCCTGTGAACCGTACTGTGACCCTCACATGGTAATTTTTCTTAAAAATACTTGTTGCAATCAGGTCCTCCACCACCATAGGGAATTTCTCATATACTCTAACAGCATCTTTATTTATTTTATCTAATGTTTGAAAAAATTTGAATACACAGATAAATAAAATGAATCGAGAAACTCTACCATCCAGTAAAAACCACTGTTAATGCTTTGGTGCATAGCCTTCCTCTGTGTGTGTAATAGAAAATTTGGGTGAACAAAATTTGGCTAGAGTTCAGGTATCCCTGGAGAGAGGAGAAGACTCCTTCCTTTCTTCCCTAGTCTATTTGAATCCTCTTAAGTGTTTTGGCATCTGCTGTTTTTCCCTTTTTTGTTTAAAGGTGGGGAGAGGAGTTTTTGGTGCAGAGGGTGCAGGGGAGAATAGAGGACAATTGTCCTGTAGTGTCTGGTAGGTGTCTTCTCCCCGCCAGTGACAGAGACTGAACTGTGGGGAGAGTCGTGTCCACGGGAGGCTGCCGGGAGCTGGGGCCCTGGTCAAGCTCGTCAGGGCCCAGGGACACCCTATAGCCCCAAGGTGGGGGCGAGGGTTGTCCTGTCCAGGTGGAGCAGAGCTCTTAGGAGGGTGCTGGAGCAGAAGTGGCCACAGGAGAAGGGGAGGAGGCCGGAGGGGAGGGTGCAGGGCATGCCAACGCCTGGTGCCGCATCTGGGGATTTCTAGAAGGAAAGGGGAGAATTTTCCGAGTGAAGGTGGTGAGGAAGGAGGGGTCATGGAGTCAAGAAGACAGACATTCAGAGTGGGTCTCAAACTTTAATGTAAACACAAATCACATGGAGGGCTTGCTTTCAAAAACTAAAACTAAAAACTAAACACCTTTTATTTTTCCATCTTTTTTACTTGTTAATGACAGCACTACATTCACACCAAAGCTTTTACATCACGTTAGAGAAATGACAGAAAACAAATCCACAATGTGTTTAAGTCGTACTTCTCAGGGAACAATAAATATCAGATGGTATTTCTTTTGAATATAAAATTATCAAAGCATTTTTTCCTACTCTGTGTGAATAAAAACAACCCCAATATATTATTTGTCAAAGGTGGCAGATAATGCACCATATTGTTTCATTTTTTAAAATTTGAGATAAAACTCACATAACACAAAACTCCCCTTTTAAAATGTTCAAGTCAGTGGTTTTTAGTATATTCACAGTGTTGTCAACAATCCCCACAATATAATTCCAATATGTTTCCATCACCCCAAAAAGAAACCCATGCCCGTGAGCAGTCATTCCTCATTTCCCCTCCCCACTAAGAACCACCCATCTACTTTCTGTCTCCATGGATTTGCCTATTCTGGACATTCCATATGAATAGAATCGTGCAACCCGTGGCCTTTTGTGTCTGGCTTCTTTCATTTAGCAGAATGTTTCCAAGGTTCATCTGTGTCGTAGCATTGTATTAGTCAGGGTTCTCTAGGGAAACAGAACCAACAAGAGATACCTGTAAATATGAGATTTTAAAAAAGGGTTCCACACAACTGTAGTAATGCACGAGCCCAAATTCCACAGGGCAGGTCACAAGCTGGCAACCCAGATGAAGGGCTTCAATGAATTCCCAGGAGAGGCTTGCTGGCTGAAGTGGAGATGAAAATGCTCTCTTCTCTCTGCTGAAGTTATCAATTCTCCTTTAAGAGCCTTCAACTGCTTGGGTTAAACCAAGAGTGTGAAAGGCATTCCCTTTAGTTGATTGTACATGTAATCAGCCATAGATGCAATCAATTTACTGATGATTTGAGTCCACAAAATGTCTTTGCAGTAATAGGCCAGTGCTTTCTTGATCAGTTGACTGGGCACCATCACCTGGCCAAGTTGACACATCAACCTAACCATCACCGTCCACCTCTTGTCAACGTGGCAGCTATACATATCACCTTAAACTAGACTTAATCTCTAAATAGAAAACAATAACAGACATAATTTTTACCTAACAATACGCAACTGTACTGCACACAACTGGACATGAATTAAAGCTCTCCAGAATAGAGTGCAAGTCTTGGGTAATATTTACTCTTAAACCTGTTTGCTGGTTTGAAATGACGTATGTACTCTAGAAAAGCCATGTTTTGATCCTAATCCCATTTTGTAAAGGCAGCCATTTCTTCTAATCCCTATTCAGTATTGTATGTTTGAAACTGTAATTAGATCATCTCCCTGGAGATATGATTTGATCAAGAGTTGTTGTTAAACTGGATTAGGTGGAGGCGTATTTCCACCCATTTGAGTGGGTCTTGATTAGTTTCTGAAGTCCTATAAAAGAAGAAACATTTTGGAGAATGAAAGATTCAGAGAGAGCAGAACAACATAGCCACAAGAAGCAGAGTCCATCAGCCAGCGACCTATGGAGATGAAGAAGGAAAATGTCTCCTGGGGAGCTTCATGAAACAGGAAGCCAGGAGAGAAAGCTAGCAGATGACTCCATGTTTGCGGTGTGCCCTTCCAGATGAGAGAGAAACCCTACTGTGTTCACCATGTGCCTTCTCACTTGAGAGAGAAACCCTGAACATCATTGGCCTTCTTGAACCAAGGTATCTTTCTCTGGATGCCTTTGATTGGACATTTCTATAGACTTGTAATTGGGACATTTTCTCAGCCTTAGAACCATAAACTAGCAACTTATTAAATTCCCCTTTTAAAAAGCCATTCCATTTCTGGTATATTACATTCTGGCAGCTAGCAAACTAGATCAAAGTGATATCTGATAACTTAAATATTGCAACATGTACACTACATGTCTATGATGAGGGGATAAAACAGAGAAGAAAACAAAGATATTTGCTTTATGTACAAACATATTCATTACAAATCAAGGAAGCAATATTTATACCATTACTGTCTTTATATCTGTAACTGATCATGTGGTTGTAATTCATATTTATCACTACCTTCTCCCACTACCCATTCTATGCTCCCTTCACCCTCAGCCGACACCTCAGCTGGCTATAGTTCCTTGCTAGGTGGAGTGACCCAAACCTTCATTCCTGACGTTTCTGGGCCATTGGTAGTCCTGCCTGGATTGTGTTGTTGCAGTTTTCCATTGACTTTAATCACAGGGCATGTGTTTTGCTTTGTTAATGTTGACCGAAATGCAATATACCACAAATGGGTTGAGTTTTTTTTTCTTTTTTCCGCATGGTCAGGCTCCGGGAATCGAATCCAGGTCTCTGGAATGGCAGGTGAGAATTCTGCCGCTGAGCCACTGCTGCACCACCCTTAAAGGTCTAGGTTAAGCCAGGACACACAGGGGGAAGGCATTTCTGTTGTTGTTTTTTGGCATGGGAGACCTGGGAATTGAACCCGGGTCTCCGGCATAATCAAACCCTGGTCTCCGGTACTGGGTTGATTTTTATAAAAGGATTTATTGTGTCACAAGGTTACAGTTCTTAGGCCATAAACATGTCCAAACAAACATGTTCTAGTTTGCTAGCTGCTGGAATGCAATATGCCAGAAACGGAATGGCCTTTAAAAAAAGGGAATTTAACGAGTTGCTAGTTTACAGTTCTAAGGCCGAGGAAATGTCCCAATTAAAACAAGTCTATAGAAATGTCCAATCTAAGGCATCCATCCAGGGAAAGAGACCTTCGTTCAGGAAGGCCGATGAAGTTCAGGGTTTCTCTCTCAAGTGAGAAGGCACATGGTGAACACAGTCACGGTTTCTCTCTCAGCTGGAAGGGCACATGGCGAACACGGCAGCGTCTGTTGGCTTTCACATGGTTCTACCAAAAAAGGGACTCTCTCCAAAATGTTTCCTCTTTTTTAGGACTCCAATAAACCAATCAAGACCCACCCAAATGGGTGAAGACATGTCGTCACCTAATCCAGTTTAACAACCTCTTTTGACTAAATCACATCATTCAGGGAGATGATCTGATTACAGTTTCAAACATACAGTATTGAATAGGAAGTGGGATTTTGATTAAAACATGGCTTTTCTAGGGAGCATACTTCCTTGCAAACCAGCACAAAAGGCATCCAGAGAAAAGCCAATGCGGTTCGGGCTTTCTCTGTCAGCTGGGAAGGCACATGGTGACATCTGCTAGCTTTCTCTCCTGGGCTTCCCCAGGGACGATTTCTTTCTACATCACCAAAGGACTATCTCTGTGTCGGCTCAGAAGCTTTTTCCAAACTGGTTCCCTCTTAAAGATTCCAGTAAGCAACCCCACCTTGAATGGGCGGTGACACATCGCCATGGAAACCACCTAATCAAAAGTTACCATCAATGGGAGAGATTAAGAGAGAACAGAGAAGAATGACATAGCCATGAGAAGCAGAGAGCCCACAAGCCAGTGACCTTTGGAGATGAAGAAGGAAAATGCCTCTGGGGGAGCTTCATGGAACAGGAGGCCAGGAGAGGAAGCTAGCAGATGACTCCATGTTCGCCATGTGCCCTTCCATTTGAGAGAGAAACCCTGAACTTCATCGGCCTTCTTGAACCAAGGTGTCTTTCCCTGGATGCCTTTGATTGGACATTTCTATAGACTTGTTTTGGTTGGGACATTTTCTTGGCCTTGGAACTGTAAACTAGTAACTCATTAGATTTCCCTTTTTAAATACATTCCATTTCTGGTATACTGCATTCCAGCAGCTAGCAAACTAGAACAAACACCTAGGGCAATATATAAGATTCCACAAAGGTTGCATGCACTAGAGTAACTTCCCCGAAACCTACAACCTCCAGATGGGTCCCTGAACCAGATAAATCCTGAAACCTAGAGTGGTTAGCCTTTCCAGAACTTCAGCTAGTTCCATCTCCCTACCCCTTATTATTGAAAGCTCTTCCAACATGAAATACGTAGAATGGGCATAGCCCAAATACCCCTAACAAGTGGGAGAAAGAACAAAGGTGATGGCAGAGTTATGGAAAGAAGGCAGGGTTTAACAAACGAATATGATTGCTGAATCACTATATTGATATTTCGTTTAGTCTTTAGTATCTTAGGAGTAAAAACCTAAAATTGTAGAACTGTAACCCATACCAAACTCTGAAATCTGTTCTACAACTAATTGTTGTTCTGTGCTTTGAAATTTATTGCTTTTTTGTATAAATGTTACTTTTCACAAAAAAGAAAAAAGTGATGATATAAAAATATATATTCCTTCTAACCTCCAATGTTCTGCAGCAACTAGAAAGAAAATCTGAGATGATGGTGTGGTAACCCATGACACACTCTGGGATTTGCCCTGTAAACTACTTGTTGGAAAGTGCTTTGAAAACTATGGCTTTTTTCTTTGTTTGCTTTGTATATATGTTATATTACACAATAAAAAATTATTTTAAAAATCACACACACACAAAAAAAAGTTACCATCAATGGGCAGTTTGATGGTGGCTCAGTGGCAGAATTCTTGCCTGCCATGCTGGAGACCTGGGTTCGATTCCTGGTGCCTGCCTATGCAAAAAAAAAAAAAGAAAGAAAGAAAAAAAAAGTTACTACCCACAATTGGGTGGGTCATATCTCCATGGAAACAACTTAATCAAAAAGATCCCACCCAGCAATATTGAATAGGGATTAAAGAACGTGGCTTTTGTGGGGTACACAACAGCTTCAAACTGCCACAGCCTGGTAAAACTAAGGGATGCCTTAGGGGATCTCCTGTATTCCAGGAAAACTTTTATTTACTTCCACTGTGTAGCTGCAGTCCTATTCCCCCCTTAATAGGATTAATCACCCCAGCCAGTACTGTAATCCCTTTCTTTGCCTGTTGATTCAGAGTCATGAGAAGCCCAAGGCAGCCAAGTGGCAGCTTTAACTTCCAGTTCAATGGAATCATTGTTGTGTCTCCTGGTGCAAGCACTCCTCCTTTTGGACCTAAGACTTGTAGACCAGCAGACCTTAAGTAAAAATTTTCCTAATGGATCACTAGGGGTGATAGTGAGTGGTGCCACTCCCATTTCCACCCCTTGATTCTTAGACCTGTGAATCCTGGCTGTGGGAGAAACAGCACCATAGAGCAGAGCTGATTCAGAGCATACACAGCCTCCTGGAGAGCACTGCCCCAGCCCCGCAAGGTGTTGCCACCTAGTGGACACCATAATTAAGACTTCAAAAAGTTATTCAATCCAACAATGCCATTCTGACCAAAAGGGGGAAAAGAAGTGTAACAAATAAGATATCAGTAGCTGAGAGAGTTCAAATAGAGTTGAGGCTACTCGGAGGTTACTCTTATGCATGCTTCAGTTAGACATTGCTACCTATCATAACTTGACGAACCGCAACCGAAACCATTCCTCCCAATCCTATATGATATCTAGGGCATTATATAAGATTCTTCAAAGGTTCCATGCATTAGGGTGACTCTCCAAAACCTACAACCTCCAAATGGATCCCTGGACCAGATGAGTTCTGAAATACAGAGGGGCCAGCCCTTCCAGAACATCACTTAGTTCCATCCCCCTACACCATATTATCAACTGCCCCTTCCCAACATGAAAAAGTTAGACTGGGCATAGCCTAAATACCCCTAAAGAATGGGAAAGAGATCAAAGGTGGAGTTATACAGAGAAAGTAGGGTTTAACAAATGAATATGAATGCTGAATCATTATACTGATATTTCTTTTAGCCTCCAGTATCTTTGAGCAGCTAGAATAAAAAAACAAAACAAAAACTAAACTAAAATTGTGCATTGTAACCCATACCATACTGTGAAATCTGTTCTACAACTAATTGTGGCAATGTACTTTGAAATTTATTGCTTTTATGCATATATGCTATTTAAAAAGAAGGAGGAGTATAACAGAGAAGATTGGACTTAACAAATGAGTATGACTGCTGAATATTGATATTTCTGTTGGTCTCCAGTGTCTTGGAGCAGCTATAAGAAAAAATGAAAAATTATGGAACTGTAACCTATACCAAACTTTAAAATTTGTTCTATGACCATTTGTTAAAATGTACTTAGAGATGTACTGCTTTTTGTATATATGTTATATTTAACAATAAAAAAAGTTAAAAAAAAAAAGCGCCATTCCACCATTCTATAAATACGGCTGCTTTAGCATAATGGGGAATATGGTAAGATGAGAAATTCCATGAGCACGTGCCCATTCCCACACTTCATTTGCTGTGAAGTGGGTTCCTTGATTAGAAGCAATGCTGTGTAAAATAACACGACGGTGGATAAGGCATTTGGTATGTCTACAAGATGGCAGTTTTGGTGGAAGCATTCAGTGCAGGGAAGGCAAACCCATATCCAGAGTATGTGTCTTTTCCTGTTAGAACAAATTGCTGCCCCTTCCATGATGGAAGGCGTCCAATGTAATCACCTGCCACAAGGTAGCAGGTGATCACCTTGGGGAATGGTGCCATATCTGGGACTGAGTGTAGAGCTCTGCTGCTGGCAGCTTGGGCACTCAGCAGTGGCCACAGCCGGGTCGGCCTCGGTAACTGGAAGTCCATGTTGCTGAGCCCATGCATAAACCCCATCCCTACCACCATGACCACTTTGTTCATGAGCCCAATGGGCAATGACGGGAGTGGCTGTGGAAAGAGGCTGACTGGTACCCAAAGAATAGGTTATTCAGCCACTTGATTATTAAAACCTTCCTCTACTGAAGTCACCCTCCGGTGAGCATTCACACAGGACACAAATATCTTCAAGTTTTTTTGTCCACTCAGAAAGGTTTATGTACATACCTCTTCCCCAGACTGCTTTCTCACAGGTTTTCCAATTATGTTGCAGCCAAGTCCCTGGCATCCAGCCAAACCACTGGCAGCAGCCCATGAGTCAGGACGAACGCGCCTCTGGCCAGTGTTCCTTCCGAACAAAGTGAACTACCACGTGCACTCCTCGAAGTTCCACCCACTGGGAGGATTTCCCCTCACTACTGTCCTTCAGGGACATCCCAGAAAGGAGCTGCAGTACTGCAGCTGTCCACATCTGGGTGGTCCCTGCATATCATGCAGAACTATCTGTAAACCAGGCCTGAGTTTTCTCTTCCTCAGTCAACTGACTATAAGGAATTGCCTAAGGTGCTATAGCTCTGGTCTGGGAAAGAGAAGACAGTGTGGCAGGAATGGGTATCATGGGTTTTTGGGTCACGTCCTCATGTAACTTAATTGTGTCTTCAGGACCTGCTTGAGCCCTATCTCTAATATACCATTTCCATTTTATGATGAGGGCTGCTGTGCAGGTCCAGCTTTATGGTTTCTTGTGTCAGACAACACCCAACTCATGATAGGCAACTCAGGTCTCATGGTAACTTGGTGGCCCAAGACTAAGTATTCAATCTCTACTAAGGCCCAGGAGCAGGGCAAAAACTGTTTCTAGAAAGGTGAGTAGTTATTTGCAGAGGATGGCGAAGCTTTACTCCAAAATCCTAAGGGCCTACACTATAATTCTCCTACAGGGGCCTGCCAAAGTCTCCAGACAGCATTTCCATTTGCCGCTGACACTTCCAGCACCATGGATCTGCTGGACCATACGGTCCAAGAGGCAGAGCAGCTTGCACAGCAGCCTGGACCTGTTGCAGTGCCTCCTCTTGTTCAGGTCCTCACTCAAATCTAGCAGTTTTTCTTGCCACTCTGTAAATGGGCCTGAGTAGCACACCCAAATGAGGTATATGTTGTCTCCAAATTCCAAAGAGGCCAACTAGGTGTTGTGCCTCTATTTTTGGTTGTAGGAGAGCCCAGACGCAACAGCTTATCCTTAACTTTACAAGGGATATCTCAACGTGTCCCACATCACTGGACAACTAGAAATTTCACTGAAGTGATAAGCAGCTGTATTTCTGTTGGATTTATCTCCTATCCAGACATGCAAATGCCTTACCAATAAGTCTAGAGTAGTTGCTACTTCTTGCTCACTTGGTCCAACCAACATGACTTCATCAATATAGTGGACCAGTGTGATGTCTTGTGAGAGGAAGAAACGATCAAACTCCCTGCAGACAACTGGAGAATTGATATACCCATGAGGAAGGACAGTGAAGGTATACTGCTGGCCTTGCCAGCTGAATGCAAACTATTCTGGTGATCCTTATTGACAGTTATTGAGAAAAAAGCATTTTCCAGATTAATAGCTACATACCAGGTACGAGGTGATATCTTGATTTGCTCAAGCAATGATACCACATCTGGAACAGCAGCTGCAATTGGAGTCACCACCTGGGTAAGTTTATGAGAACCCACTGTCATCCTCCAAGACCCATCTGTTTTCTGCACAGGCCAAATAGGAGAGTTGAATGGGATGTGGTGGGAATCATCACCCCTACATCCCTCAAATCCTTGATGGTGGCACTAATCTCTGCAATCCCTCCAGGAATCCAATATTGCTTCTGATTTACTAGTTTGCTAGATAGGGGCAATTCCAGTTGTATCCACTTGGCCTTTCCTACCATAATAGCCCTCACTCCATGAGTCAGAGAACAAATGTAGGGATTCTGCCAGTTGCTGAGTATGTCTATCCCAATTAGGCAATCTGGAACTGGAGAAATAACCAAAGAATGGGTCCAGAGACCAAGTGGACCCACTATGAGACAGAACTGAGCTAAAAGACCATTGATCACCTGACCTCCATTAGCCCCTACCCTAACTGGTGAACCAGATATTTTGGGTTTCCTGGGATTAATATCACTTCTGAGCCAGTGTCTAATAATCCCCCAAATATCTGATGATTTCCTTTTCCCCAAAGAACAGTCATCTTGGTAAAAGGCCATAGGTCTCCTTGGGGCAGGCTGGGAGGAAGGTTAACTGTAAATTCTTGGCAGCATAAGAAGGTCCTTCGCCAAGGATATCTGGCCTACCCCTCATTCAAGGGGTTCTGGGTCTGCGAACTGTCTCAAGTCTTGGAATTGGTTAAGGGACAATGACTCTGTTTTTAGAGCCACCTGACCTAGAACTGTTCTGGTTAGACTGAGCAAACAAGAATTTAGTAAACTGCCCGTTTATTTTACTTTTAAGTACCCCATGATCTACTAGCCAAGCCATAAATCTCTGCAAGTCAGATTATTTTGCCTGCTGCTTTGAGTCTGCTGTCCATTATGGTGGCCATGCCTACCTTGTCTTTGGCAATTATGTGCTGCCATGTGGCTTCTGCCAACTTGGGACCGGTCATCCTCGGGTTGTATTTATAGATTCCAGCTTAGTGACAGCAGTGCCCACAGTAATACCTCACCTACAGAGAAGGTGAAGAGCTCTTCAGGGATGATGGAGCTAGTTTCATAAATTTATTCCTCAAAGTCCTGGTAAAAGGTGTATCATTTGGACAACCCAGGATGTTGTTTGAGGAGGTCCTCCACGATAAATCCACTCTAACTTTCCCATCTCTCTTAGCCTCTGGATCGCCTTATCTACATTATATCAGGAAGCCAGGGAAGTTCCGGCTTTCGACCTCAGGTAATGTCGGCCACCTTTGGATCCATGTTTCAACCAACCACCCAAGCAAGCTGTTAATGCCCTTTCTAACCCCTCGAGCTACAACATTGAATGGAGAATCTCTGCTTAGTGGGCCCATATCAATAAATTCAGCCTGATCCAACTTTATATTTCTTTCACCATTATCCCACACCCTTAATAGTCCCCTGATTTCTGTCTATATAAACTGGAAACATCATGCAGTTCTTTTGGAGTACAGCGTACCTCCTCATAGGTCACACTTTGTACCTTATTTTGGGAGTCTGTTGGGACTTTATTCTAGTTATAGGTCTTGAAGAAAAGGGCAGTGGGAGTGGGTTATGAAAAGAATTACAAGTGTCCTTCAAGTCATTTGCCTCAGAGCATTCCATTGCAGTTTCATCTGGTGAAACAGGATTATTCTCTCCAGACAGGAGTGAGGGCAGTTTCCTCAGGAGAGGTGGTTACAGGTTTAGCACACACTGAAGGGTCAGTGTCTTCAGGGGGAGGTTGGATGGCAGACTCTTAGGGGCAGATGGAGGCCATGAAGCCGTTTCCTCAGGGCAATCCGTTACGGGTCCATCTAGGAAAGGCTCGGCAGATTCCAGCGAGTCCACGTCCCCACGGCCATCACGATCAACCCACATGTCCCCCTCCCAATTCTCAGGATCCCATTCCTTTCCAGTCAAAGTCCTCACTTTAACAACAGATGCCCGGCAAGGATGAGAATTTAGTTGACATTGTATATCTGCTACTTGCACAGTGAGACTCGGGGTCTTATTTTCAGAGACCTTGAGTTTGCGACCAAAGGAAATAAGATTTTCTTTCAGGGCACACGTAGAAACTTTTACATCTTTCATGGGGTGCTTATGTTGCAACTATGAAGGCTTCAGCTCATTCCTTTCTTTTATAACTGTATCTAGGAACAACCAGCCAACATTATTACACCCCACAAAACTCTGTTAAGGTGTGAAAACCATAGTCACCCAGGGCCTTTCCTCATATAAGAGTATGATTAGCAGAATCAAATGGTGATATTTTGCTTACCTCTATTGACAACTCACCCCATGGACTGTCAGTGCCATCTTGATTACTGGAAACCGTCATTAGTACCTTTGAATCTAATCAGAATAGAAAACCAATTGAAAAAACTCATTTTTAAGATTCTGTTTCTCAAGGACCACTCCCAGTATCAAAGCTGTATTAGTTGGAATTTTTTAGGGAAACATAACGAACAGGAAATAACTGAAAATACGAGATTTATAAAAGTGTCTCATGCAACTGTGGGGATGCACGAGTTTAAATTCCATAGGGCAGGCTGCAAGTTGGCAATTCCGACGAAGGTCTTTGATGAATTCTCTAGGAGAGGGTTGGTGGCTGATGTAGAGCTGAAAATTCTTTCTTCTGACTACCAAAGTTATCACTTCTCCTAAAAGCCTTCAACTGATTAAATTCCTCTCACGGCAGAAGGCACTCCTCTAAATTGATTGTAGATGTAATCAGCCGTAGATCCAATCAACTTCCTGAGGATTTAAATCCATGACACGTCTTCACCGTAACAGACCAGTGCTTGCCTGACCGGACCACCGGGCCCCGTCACCTGGCTAAGTTCATACATGGACCCAACCATCACAGGTGCATTATAACACCTCATTCCTTTTTAAGGATGAATGATGTTCCATTGTAGAGTGTGGAGGGCTGCATTGTATTGTATACCTCAATTTAGACATGTTCTTAATCTTAATCCACATTCCTGTGGGTGTGAACACACTGTGAAGATGTTATTTTCAAGACAGTGTGGGGCTGAACCAGGGTGGATGACTGGAGGGCTTATAAAGAGCAGAAGCAGGAGGGCAGCGGAAACCCAGAAGAGAAAGGAGAGGACGTCGTTATGTGATGGAAAAGCAATGCAACTCCAGGGATTGCCTGCTTCCCGCAGCCAAGTGCAACACACACCAGGAGAAAGAAAGCCTCGCTGAAATCTAGACTTCAGACTTCCCTTATCTTTAAATCATGAGTCAATAAATTTCTGTTGTGGGAGACAATCTTTGGTGTGGTATTTTTGATAACAGCTCTGGCCAACTAAGACATGCGGATACACCATCTTTCCTTTATCCACTCATCAGCTGATGGAGAGCTTGCATTTTAAATGCATATTCTGATCCAGCAGGCCTAAGGTGGGCCTGAGATTGTGAATTTCTAACAAGCTCCACATACACATCTCTGTTTCCACAGACCATCTCTGAATGGATGTACAAGAACTGATAAGAGTGATTGCTTTGGGGGGTAGGGGGACTGGAGCCTGAGGGACACAGTGGGAGTGAGACTTACTTTCCTATGCATTTTAAAACCATGCATATTATTACTTAATTCCCTAACATTTATCGAGGCTCCCTAGGTGCTTATCTCACCTGGTGAGGTGAGAACGATTATTATTCGCATCTCCAAAGAGCAGCCTGAGGTGGGACCAGTTAAAATGACTTGCCCAGGGTCACACTGCAAGAGCAGCTGAGCCAGGAGGAGGCTCTGACTCCACAGTCCAGGAGGTCCCAGGGTCCCCCTTGCCTGCGGCAATCCCGTCCTTGAGCTGAAAGTGCTGGAAATCCCCAGAGGCCTGTGCACCCTGGAGGTGTGGACGCCCTGCTGCGATCCCAGATGCCAACCCCTGCTGGACAACAAGCTCTGTTAGAGCCACCAGAGCTTGTGGTCGCGCCGGTGGGCACTCTGCAGACACCTGCTCAGCTCCCTGCTGCAGTGGCCTAGTGGGATGCTCGGGCCTGGTCCCGCCTCAGTCTGGACAAGACGGAGGAGAACTGGACCCAGGCCACAAACTCAGATTCTCTCTCTCAGGAAAACAGGCCTGGGATCTCGGGGACCCTTGCCCGAGGGATTGGGGGGCTCTGGGGCCACAGGTGCTGCCTCCTCTTCTAATCCCCTGCAAGCTGCCCCTGGAGGCCGAGGGGATCCCCATACCTTCCCACCAACCCCATTTTCCATCTGGAGCTCTTCTGAGTGGGTTTCTTTCTGTTCTTTGAAAACCAACATTCCCTCAATAACTAAAACGATGCTACTAGGAAAAGCAAGGTAGAAAGGCAATCTGCATTTGCCAGCAGTTTGCACCCCACAGGGCTCATTTCTTCTTTTTAAAGGACACCAGCAGTAGACAACTCCATCTTCAGGCTCAAAGTTTCAAAATTAGGGGGAAGATGGAGACCGCCCCTCCTGCTCCCACTCCTCTCCACCTGGAGACAGTCACTGGCAGAGCCCTGAAGGCTGCATCCTGTCTGACCTTCTCCCGTGCACTTCCACCCACGCGCGCCTTATGTGTATCCTGAGCAGTGGCCACGGGTAGCCAGCACGGGGCGGCCGGAGCCGGCTGCCTGCCAGGGTGAGTTCTGTTTGCCCCCCACAATGGGTGTTTTTTAATACCTGCTCTTGTGGGGCTGAGAAGATCTGCTCAGGTGGTAACCTCAGCACCTGTGAGTGGGCCTCATTTGGAAACAGGGTCTTTGCATATGTAGACAACACCCGGCGTCCGTAAGAAGAGCGCAGATTTGGACACGGACACACAGAGGAGGTGGTGTCGGGAAGATGCAGACAGGGATTGGGGTGTGGCTGCCGCAGGCCTGGGGATCCCCACAGCTGAACAAGGCAGGGAGCCTCTTCCTGCAGCGACTGGAGGCGGAGCATGGCCTCGCCAGCACCTCCATGTCCGACTTCCGGCCTCCACCACTGTGAGAGAATAACGTCCCCGTGTTTTTCAATTTTTTTAAACCTTTTAAAATTGTATATTATAACATATATACAAAGCAAAAAAAAAAAAAAAAGAAAAGAAAAAAGCAGTAGCTTTCAAAGCACTCTTCAACGAGTAGTCACAGGACAGACCCCAGAGTTTGTCAGTCATGGGCTACCATACCACCCTCTCAGGGTTTTCCTTCTAGCTGCTCCAGAACACAGGAGGCTAGAAGGAATAAATATTTTTTATCATTCTAGTTTGCTAGCTGCCAGAATGCAATATACCAGAATCGGAATAATCAGTTGCTAGTTTACAATTCCAAGGCTGAGAAAATGTCCAATTAAAACAAGTCTATAGAAATGTCCCATCTAAGGCATCCAGGGAAAGATACCTTGGTTCAAGAAGGCCGATGTTCAGGGTTTCTCTCTCAAGTGAGAAGGCACATGGGGAACACAGTCAGGGTTTCTCTCTCAGCTGGAAGGCCACATGGTGAACACGGCGTTATCTGCTAGATTCTTCTCCTGGCTTCCTGTTTGATGAAGCTCCCCGGGAGGCATTTCCCTTCTTCATCTCCAAAGGTCACTGGCTGGTGGACTCTGCTTCTCGTGGCTATGTCATTCTGCTCTCTCTGAATCTCTCATTCTCTGAAATGTTTCCTCTTTTATAGGACTGCAGTAAACCAAATGTGTGGAGACACATCTCCCCTAAGCCAGCTTAACAACCAGTCTTGATTGGGATACATCTCCAAGGAGATGATCTAATTACATACAGTATTGAATAGGGATTATTCTGCCTTTATGAAATGGGATTTTGATTAAAACATGGCTTTTAAAGGGTACATACATCCTTTCAAACCAGCACATTTATCACCACAATCGACTTTTTTTGCCTTGTTTGTGAAAAATAACATATACACAAAAAAGCAATAAATTTTAAAGCACAGCACAACAATTAGTTGTGGAACAGATTTCAGAGTTTGGTATGGGTTACAATTCCACAATTTAAGGTTTTTACTTCTGGCTGCTCTAAGATATTGGAGACTAAAAGAGATATCATTTCTCACAAGCAGTGCGGACAACCAAAACTATAGGCTGAACTGCCAATCTTGGGGTTTGTTAGTATGAAAATTAACCCCACAAAGGATAGGTCAAGCCTACTTAAAATTAGGCCTAAGAGTCACCCCCAAGAGAACCTCTTTTGTTATTCAGATGCGGCCTCTCTCTCCAGCCAAAACAACAAGCAAACTCACCACCCTCCCCCTGTTTACATGGGACATGACTCCCAAAGTTGTGGACCTTCCTGGCAATACGGGACAGAAATCCTGGAATGAGCTGAGACTCGGCATCAAGGGATTGAGAAAACCTTCTCAACCAGAAGGGGGAAGAATGAAATGAGACAAAGTGTCGATGGCTAAGAGATTCCAAACAGAGTTGAGAGGTTATCCTGGAGGTTATTCTTACACATTAAATAGATATCACCTTGTTAGTCAAGATGTAATGGAGAGGCTGGAGGGAACTGCCTGAGAATGCAGAGCTGTGCTCCAGTAGCCATGTTTCTTGAAGATGATTGTATAATGATATAGCTTCCACAATGTGACTGTGGGATGTGAAAACCTTGTGTCTGATGCTCCTTTTATCTACCTTGTCAAAAGACGATTAGAACATATGGAATAAAAATAAGTAATAGGGGGAAGAAATGTTAAAATAAATTCAGTTTGAAATGCTAGTGATCAATGAAAGGGAGGGGTAAGGGGTATGGTATGCATAAATTTTTTTTTTGTTCTCGTTTTATTTCTTTTTCTGAATAGATGCAAATGTTCCAAGAAATGATCATGATGATGAATATGCAACTATGTGATGATATTGTGAATTACTGATTATATATGTAGAACGGAATGATCAAAAGTTAAGCATGTTTGCATTTGTTTGGTGTTTTTGGTATTTAAAAAAAAAAATTAAAAAAAAATAGTGCTTGTCCTCCAGGAACTTGCCAACAACTCACTGGCTTCCCCTAGTTTTAAGGCTTTGAAAAAAGGCTGAGATAGGGGAGGGAAAAAAAAATAAGACAGGCGATGGAGCACAGACTCCATCTTAGTTTACTGGGAATTTGAACAGGTATATATACTTCCCTATATTTTCTAGGCACAAGAAATAATTCTATCTTTTCTTATTGATTCATAATTATGAACTGTCAGTCTAGCCCCCTGAAATAAACTCAGCACGACTTTGCAAATAAACTGTCTCCAGAATGAGTCCAGGCCACACCCTGTTAACCCATGCTTTGAATATGGGCGATGTGAAAAAGTAATTTTTAAAAAGAGGGTATTATTACGACTCTCATGCTGACATGAAAAGAACACGTGTCAAATATTTTATTTATCACATTAACAAGTAAGATTTCAGTACTGGTTCATATTAGAATCCACACACAGGGAACCAGATAAGGAAGGCTAAAATGAATTTACATACAAGCGCAAAATAGATCTGTCCACAGGGCAATAACCAACTGCATTCCACCAGAGTTGACTCATTTCTATTTCTGTGGATAAGAATTATTTGCATTATCATCAGTCTTCTACAACTTGCAGAGTTGTAAAAGAGATCAAAGACAAGAAAAGGCAAAGATAACTTGGAAAAGTGTCCTAGACAAAAAAGCCAATGATTTTTTTTGTATATTTCATACTTGCACAATTTTTCTTAAGAGTGGCCAGTTGGAGGAGAAGACCAAGAAATTCAAATATATAAAATTAAAAACTTGTACATTGGAGATTTATATATTTGTTAAAACTCTTTGATTTGCATGCTTCAGATATATGCAGTATATATATATATTTCACCTCAATTACATTTTTAAAAAGCTTATACATGGAAAAAACTTGTGGACATTAAAAATATTATTTATAAAATTAGAAGTTAAGCAATACATGAGAAATTTATTTGTAATAAATATAGCAGACAACAAATTGGTATCTTCAATATATAAAGAGCTCATAAAAATCAATTTTAAAAGTTAAGATTCCAATAAGCAGGCAAAATATACTAACAATTTTTACAGAAGCAGAAATATAAATGTTTTAAATGTTCATTCATACTAGCAATTAACTGAAAATTTTACAAAAAGAAATTCTTTTTCTTATTCAATGATGGGAGATTTAAAAAGATTGCTTTAATCACTTTTGATAAGGGTGCAGTTAGTGTTTTTTTGTCTGTTTTGCTTTTAAATTCTGCTTGCTGCTGGTAGTACAGAGTGATGTAAGGTTCTTGGGAAGTCCTTTTGCAGCAGGAAAAAAAAAGACATACAAATGTTTTTGTCTTAGTAATTTCCATACTAGGTTTCTCCTAAAGAAATAATCAGAAATGTGTAAGAAGTCAATATTATGTACAAGAATAGTAGAAAATTGGAAATAACCAAGTGTCTGATAATAGGTAAATCATTATAAAAATTATGTTTGAGCCATATAAGAAGATCATTCAATCATTAAAAATAGTGTTTATGAAGGGGTGGTAGTTAGGTTCAGGTGTCAACTTGGCCAGGTGAAGGCACCTAGTTCTGTTGCTGTGGACATGAGCCAATGGTATGTGAACCTCATCTGTTGCTGATTACATCTGAAGTCGGCTAGGAGGCGTGCCTGCTGCTATCAATGTTTGACTTAATTGGCTGGTGCTTAAGTGAGAGAGCGCAAGGTAGCACAGCCCAAGCAGCTCAGCATACCTCATCTCAGCACTCACAGCTCAGCCCAGGCCTTTGGAGATGCAGAAAGGAATCACCCCAGGGAAAGTTGTTGGAACCCAGAGGCCTGGAGAGAAGGCCAGCATGTGCCTTCCCATGTAAGAAAGAACCTCAGTTGAAAGTTAGCTGCCTTTCCTCTGAAGAACTAACGAAATAAATCCCCTTTTATTAAAAGCCAATCCTTCTCTGGTGTGTTGCATTCCTGGCAGATAGCAAACTAGAATAGAAGGCAAGGAAAGTCTGAGAAACTGCCACAGCTAAATGTAAATGTGGTATACTGGATCGAATTCTGGAACAGAAAAAGGACATAGGAAAAAAACTATGGAAATCTGAATGAAGGATGGATTTTAGTTAATAATAATATAACCATTTCATTCATTAACTGTAGCAACTGTATCATCCTAACGTAAGGTGTGAATAATAGAGGAAACTGGATCTGGGCACATGGGAACTCTCAGTACTGTCTTTGCAATTTTTCTGTAAATTGAGCTGTTCTGAAAAATAAAATTTATTAAAAAATGACATTTATGAAGAATTTTTAGAGGACATGAAACAATGCAGAAAATGCACTTAATACCCCAGTGGCGCAGTGGGGCGACAGGTTCTGGCCCATACACCCCTGCAAGCACAAGGCAAGAGAAAACCTTCACTGCAAACGCAGGATGAGGCTCTGTACACGTCCTGCTCACAATCATCCAAAATGCACGCGTAACACACTCCCACGCGGCAGCTGCCCTGCTAAGGTGTGGCTGCGGGGGCCTGGGGGGGTGGACCCAGGGCTTCCTCTGGGACGCAGAGGGGGGTGGCCACTCTGCAGGGCTGGCCCTCCTGGAGTCCAGGAGGCCCTTTGTCCCGGAGGGGCCCATGCCAACCTCCGGTGTGAAAGGACATGCAAACGCGAAGGGGAGACAGCCTTGGAAAACTTCCGGAGTCACTCTTGGGGGTGGGGGAGTTGGTTGCGCCACGGACCCAGCAAGCATGGTCTGCCCGCCCCCGCCCCCGCACCCCATTCTCTGCATGGCTCTGGGTGCTGTTGGGCGGCAGGACCGAGCCCCGGCCACCCGGAGGGCTCTGGGGGGCTGAGGGTGGGCTCCCGGGGACCACACCCTGGCTGGTACCCTGGCCTGGGGGGCCGACATCTGGTGTAACAAGGGATGGTGCAAGCACAGCCTCAGGAATGTGACCTGTGCAGGGCCCCTTTGGGAGACAGGCAGCCCCCGCGAATGGGCCATTGAGGGGCCAGCTCCAAGAAGGAGGTGTGAAGGTGTCTGGCTAATTTAGTATTTAAAGCAAGAGTTAGTTTCAGTTTCACTTATTTTGCAAAAATTAAAATCTGCGACTTCTGGAGAAGATGGCAGCTTAGTAAGACGCGCGGGTCTTAGTTCCTCCTCCAGAACAGCTACTAGGGAAGTAGAAACGATTCAGAACAGCTCCTGGAGCCACGACAGAGACCAAGAAGACAGCGTACCCCATTCTGGAAAGGCTGACTGGCTGGGAGAACCCGCTGCGGTGAGATTACCGAGGGGTGCGCGCTTCCCTGGGCTGGGGCGGCAGGCGGCCGGAGTCCCTCCCTCCCTCCTTCCCGGGCCAGCTGGGAGAATTGGACAGGCGATCCCCTCAAGACGCGGCGGCTGGCGCCCCCCCCGCCATGCGCGGCCCCCCGGACCAGCTGGGAGAATTGGATTGGAGATCCCCCAAGCCGCGGAGACCGGTGACCAGGGTCCTTTCCAAACACGTGGCTTCCCGGTCCGGCTGGGAACGGTGGATAGGCACTCCCCCAAACTGCGGCAGCTGGTGCCCCCACCCCCAGCCACGCTTGGTGCCCCGGGCCGGCTAGTAAATTTGGACAGGCGCTCCCCCAGGCCGCGGAGGCCGGCGACCCTCCCCACGCGCGGATTCCCGGGCTGACTGGAAGATCCGGATCGGCACTCCCCCAAGCCGCTTCGGCTGGCGACCCTCCCCTACAGCGAGAGTTTTCCAAAGTTAAAGGACCCACAGCATCTTTTACTGGTGGGACCCGCAGACAGATGAGCACCATGAGCGCCACCTACTGGGCAGGATAAGAAAAACAGAGCCCAGAGATTTCACAGAAAAATCTTTCAACCTGCTGGGTCCCACACCCAGGGATATCTGGTTAAATGCCCAGATGCCAGCAGAAGATAACAGATCACACTCGGAAAATTGAAGATAAGGCCCAGTCAAAGGAACAAACCAATAGTTCAAATGAGATACAGGAGCTGAGACAACTAATGCTGAATATACGAACAGAAATGGAAAACCTCTTCAAAAACCAAATCAATAAATTGAGGGAGGACATGAAGAAGACATGGGCTGAACAAAAAGAAGAAATAGAAAAACTGAAAAAACAAATCACAGAACTTATGGGAGTGAAGGACAAAGTAGAAAAGATGGAAAAAACAATGGATACCTACAATGGTAGATTTAAAGAGACAGAAGCTAGAATTAGTGAATTGGAGGATGGAACATCTGAATTCCAAAAAGAAACAGAAACTATAGGGAAAAGAATGGAAAAATTTGAACAGGGGATCAGGGAACTGAATGACAATATGAAGTGCACAAATATATGTGTTGTGGGTGTCCCAGAAGGAGAAGAGAAGGGGAAAGGAGGAGAAAAACTAATGGAAGAAATTATCACTGAAAATTTCCCAACTCTTATGAAAGACCTAAAATTACAGATCCAAGAAGTGCAGCGCACCCCAAAGAGAATAGACCCAAATAGGCGTTCTCCAAAACTTACTAGTTAGAATGTCAGAGGTCAAAGAGAAAGAGAGGATCTTGAAAGCAGCAAGAGAAAAACAATCCATCACATACAAGGGAAACCCAATAAGACTATGTGTAGATTTCTCAGCAGAAACCATGGAAGCTAGAAGACAGTGGGATGATATATTTAAATTACTAAAAGAGAAAAACTGCCAACCAAGACTTCTATATCCAGCAAAATTGTCCTTCAAAAATGAGGGAGAAATAAAAACATTTTCAGACAAAAAGTCACTGAGAGAATTTGTGACCAAGAGACCAGCTCTGCAAGAAATACTAAAGGGAGCACTAGAGTCAGATATGAAAAGACAGAAGAGAGAGGTATGGAGAAGAGTGTAGAAAGAAGGAAAATCAGATATGATATATATAATACAAAAGGCAAAATGGTAGAGGAAAATATTATCCAAACAGTAATAACACTAAATGTTAATGGACTGAATTCCCCAATCAAAAGGCATAGACTGGCAGAATGGATTAAAAAACAGGATCCTTCTATATGCTGTCTATAGGAAACACATCTTAGACCCAAAGATAAACATAGGTTGAAAGTGAAAGGTTGGGAAAAGATATTTCATGCAAATAACAACCAGAAAAGAGCAGGAGTAGCTATACTAATATCCAACAAATTAGACTTCAAATGTAAAACAGTTAAAAGAGACAAAGAAGGACACTATCTACTAATAAAAGGAACAATTCAACAAGAAGACATAACAATCATAAATACTTATGCACCAACCCGAATGCCCCAAAATACGTGAGGAATACACTGCAAACACTGAAAAGGGAAATAGACACATATACCATAATAGTTGGAGACTTCAATTCCCCACTCTCATCAATGGACAGAACATCTAGACAGAGGATCAATAAAGAAATAGAGAATTTGAATATTACTATAAATGAGCTAGACTTAACAGACATTTATAGGACATTACATCCCACAACAGCAGGATACACCTTTTTCTCAAGTGCTCATGGATCATTCTCAAAGATAGATCATATGCTGGGTCACAAAGCAAGTCTTAACAAATTTAAAAAGATTGAAATCATACACAACACTTTCTTGGATCATAAAGGAATGAAGTTGGAAATCAATAATAGGCGGAGTGTCAGAAAATTCACAAATACGTGGAGGCTCAACAACACACTCTTAAACAACGAGTGGGTCAAGGAAGAAATTGCAAGAGAAATTAGTAAATATCTCGAGGTGAATGAAAACAAAAACACAACATATCAAAACCTATGGGACGCAGCAAAGGCAGTGCTAAGAGGGAAATTTATTGCCCTAAATGCCTATATCAGAAAAGAAGAAAGGGCAAAAATTCAAGAATTAACTGTCTACTTGGAAGAACTGGAGAAAGAACAGCAAACTAATCCCAAAGCAAGCAAAAGGAAAGAAATAACAAAGATTAGAGCAGAAATAAATGAAATTAAAAACATGAAAACAATAGAGAAAATCAATAAGACCAGAAGTTGGTTCTATGAGAAAATCAATAAGATTGATGGGCCCTTAGCAAGACTGACAAAAGAAGAAGAGAGAGGATGCAAATAAATAAGATCAGAAATGGAAAAGGAGACATAACCACTGACCTCACAGAAATAAAGGAGGTAACAACAGGATACTATGAACAACTTTATGCTAATAAATACAACAATTTAGATGAAATGGATGGGTTCCTGGAAAGACATGAACAACCAACTTTGACTCAAGAAGAAATAGATGACCTCAACAAACCAATCACAAGTAAAGAAATTGAATCAGTCATTCAAAAGCTTCCTAAAAAGAAAAGTCCAGGACCAGACGGCTTCACATATGAATTCTACCAAACATTCCAGAAAGAATTAGTACCAACTCTCCTCAAACTCTTCAAAAAAATTGAAGTGGAGGGAAAGCTATCTAATTCATTCTATGAAGCCAACATCACCCTCATATCAAAACCAGGCAAAGATATTACAAAAAAAGAAAACTACAGACCAATCTCTCTAATGAATATAGATGCAAAAATCCTCAACAAAATTCTAGCAAATCGAATCCAACAACACATCAAAAGAATTATACATCATGACCAAGTAGGATTCATCCCAGGTATGCAAGGATGGTTCAACATAAGAAAATCAATTAATGTAATACACCACATCAACAAATCAAAGCAGAAAAATCACATGATCATCTCAATTGATGCAGAGAAGGCATTTGACAAGATTCAACATCCTTTCCTGCTGAAAACACTTCAAAAGATAGGAATACAAGGGAACTTCCTTAAAATGATAGAGGGAATATATGAAAAACCCACAGCTAATATCATCCTCAATGGGGAAAAATTGAAAACTTTCCCCCTAAGATCAGGAACAAGACAAGGATGTCCATTATCACCACTATTATTCAACATCGTGTTGGAGGTTCTAGCCAGAGCAATTAGACAAGAAAAAGAAATACAAGGCATCAAAATTGGAAAGGAAGAAGTAAAACTATCACTGTTTGCAGACGATATGATACTATACGTCGAAAACCCGGAAAAATCCACAACAAAACTACTAGAGCTAATAAATGAGTACAGCAAAGTAGCAGGTTACAAGATCAACATTCAAAAATCTGTAGCATTTCTATACACTAGCAATGAACAAGCTGAGGGGGAAATCAAGAAACGAATCCCATTTACAATTGCAACTAAAAGAATTAAATACCTAGGAATAAATTTAACTAAAGAGACAAAAAACCTATATAAAGAAAACTACAAAAAACTGCTAAAAGAAATCACAGAAGACCTAAATAGATGGAAGGGCATACCGTGTTCATGGATTGGAAGACTAAATATAGTTAAGATGTCAATCCTACCTAAATTGATTTACAGATTCAATGCAATACCAATCAAAATCCCAACAACTTATTTTTCAGAAATAGAAAAACCAATAAGCAAATTTATCTGGAAGGGCAGGGTGCCCCGAATTGCTAAAAGCATCTTGAGGAAAAAAAACGAAGCTGGAGGTCTCGCGCTGCCGGACTTTAAGGCATATTATGAAGCCACAGTGGTCAAAACAGCATGGTATTGGCATAAAGATAGATATATCGACCAATGGAATCGAATAGAGTGCTCAGATATAGACCCTCTCATCTATGGACATTTGATCTTTGATAAGGCAGTCAAGCCAACTTACCTGGGACAGAGCAGTCTCTTCAATAAATGGTGCCTAGAGAACTGGATATCCATATGCAAAAGAATGAAAGAGGACCCGTATCTCACACCCTATACAAAAGTTAACTCAAAATGGATCAAAGATCTAAACGTTAGGTCTAAGACCATAAAACAGTTAGAGGAAAATGTAGGGAGATATCTTATGAAACTTACAATTGGAGGCGGTTTTATGGACCTTAAACCTAAAGCAAGAGCACTGAATAAAGAAATAAATAAATGGGAGCTCCTCAAAATTAAACACTTTTGTGCATCAAAGAACTTCATCAAGGAAGTAGAAAGACAGCCTACACAATGGGAGACAATATGTGGAAACGACATATCAGATAAAGGTCTAGTATCCAGAATTTATAAAGAGATTGTTCAACTCAACAACAAAAAGACAGCCAACCCAATTACAAAATGGGAAAAAGACTTGAACAGACACCTATCAGAAGAGGAAATACAAATGGCCAAAAGGCATATGAAGAGATGCTCAATGTCCCTGGCCATTAGAGAAATCCAAATCAAAACTGCAATGAGATATCATCTCACACCCACCAGAATGGCCATTATCAACAAAACAGAAAATGACAAGTACTGGAGAGGATGCAGAGAAAGAGGCACACTTATCCACTGTTGGTGGGAATGTCAAATGGTGCAACCACTGTGGAAGGCAGTTTGGCGGTTCCTCAAAAAACTGAATATAGAATTGCCACACAACCCAGCAATACCATTGCTAGGTATCTACTCAAAGGACTTAAGGGCAAAGACACAAACGGACATTTGCACACCAATGTTTATAGCAGCATTATTTACAATTGCAAAGAGATGGAAACAGCCAAAATGTCCATCAACAGACGAGTGGCTAAACAAACTGTGGTATATACATACGATGGAATATTATACAGCTTTAAGACAGAATAAACTTATGAAGCATGTAATAACATGGATGGACCTAGAGAACATTATGCTGAGTGAGTCTAGCCAAAAACTAAAGGACAAATACTGTATGGTCCCACTGATGTGAACCGACATTCGAGAATAAACTTGGAATATGTCATTGGTAACAGAGACCATCAGGAGTTAGAAATAGGGTAAGATAATGGGTAATTGGAGCTGAAGGGATACAGACTGTGCAACAGGACTAGATACAAAAACTCAAAAATGGACAGCACAATAATACCTAATTGTAATGTAATTATGTTAAAACACTGAATGAAGCTGCATCTGAGCTATAGGTTTTTTTCTTTGTTTGTTTGTTTGTGTCTTTTTTTTCTTTTTCCTTTTCTTTTTATTATTATTATTATTATTTTTATTTTTTCTCTGTATTAACATTCTATATCTTTTTCTGTTGTTTTACTAGTTCTTTTCCTAAATCAATGCAAATATACTAAGAAATGATGATCATGCATCTATGTGATGATGTTAAGAATTACTGATTGCATATGTAGAATGGAATGATTTCTAAATGTTGTGTTAATTTCTTTTTTTCTTTAATTAATAAAAAAGTAAATGTAATGTTATATAAAGATTAAAAAAAATTAAAATCTGCAACCTATTGCTGTCATACAGTTCATGTTAGTCACATGCATATGAATAGAGAAAAAGACTCACCTGCCACAGTGACAACAGGATATATTTGAGGTGTTGACATTATAGGTGATTTTTATTTTCTTTTAAATTTTTTTCTGTATTTTCCAAAATTCCAACAATGAGCATATCACGTTCCTTTTTTTAATACAAAAAGTTTTAAGAAGAAATGACTCATAATTCCTCAACTCCATTATTATTACTAGAAAAAGGAATATACACCTATGACATTATGTAAGATTCACTAGGGTAACTTCAGAATCCTACAACCTCCAGATGGGTCCCTGGAGCAGACAAGTCCTGAAACCCAGAGGGCCCAGCGTCTCCAGAACATCAGCCAGTTCCACCTCCCTACCCCATGTTATTGACAGCCCCTTCCAACATGAAAAAGTTAGAATGGGCACAGCCCAAATACCCCTAAAGACTGGGAGAAAGATCAAAATGATGGTGGAGTTATACAGAGAAGGTCGGGTTTAACGACGAGTATGCGCGTTAAATCACTATACTGATATTTTAGTCTCCAGTACCTTAGAGCAGCTAGAAGTAAAAACCTGAAATTGTGGAATTGTAACCCATACTAAACTCTGAAATCTGTTCCACAACTAATGGTTGTGCTGTGCTTTGAAATGTATTGCTTTTTTGTATATATCTTATTTTTCACAAAAAAGAAAATATTCTAGCCTCCAGTGTTTTGGAGCAGCTAGAAGGAGGAATCTGGAATAGTGGAATGGTAACCCATAACAAACTCTGAAATCTGTTCTGTATCTACTTGTTGAAGTGTACTTTAAAAATCATTGCTTTTTTCTTTTCTTTGCATATATGTTATATTTAATAATAAGAACAATTTTTAAATGATTATAAATGCCCACCCATGACAGAATGTCAAATAGTTTATGAAACTGTAAAATTAAAAGTCTTTTTTTTTCTTCTGTTTTCCAATCTCACTTGTCAAAGCTAATCATCACTCACGCTGTCTTGTGGCATCTCATCACAGGAAAAGGTCGTAGGCATCTCGCAGCATACATAGTAAATGTATCTTTCCTCTACATGTTTCACCAGATGCATCCTGCGACAGGCACACCATTTCTCACATTGCCTTTTTCACAGGTCAGACCTTTCTACACCAGAATGCAGAGAAGAGCTTCACTGTTTAAACGGCTGGATCGAGTTCCAGGGCGGGGGTGCGCCACACGTCATTTATCTAGACCTTCGTCTGTGAATATTTAAATTGCTTTTTTTTAAAAAAAATGTTGCTGCCTGTAGGGTATATTCATCCCCCTTCCCCAAATGACTGGACTCATTTATATTTCCTAGTATGAGAGTGAATTATGTTCAATGCTGTGTACTAGTACACTTTAAAATGTTTGCTAATACCCAGTACTACAGGGAAAAACTGTTATCTAAATGTTTTGACTTACATTTTAAAAATTATGAGTGAGACTGAGCTTTTTTCTATCTCTATGACCTGTTTATTCTCATCCTTTGCCCATTTTTCTACTGTTGGTCTTTTTTCATGCTTATTTCACACTTTATCACCATAAAATCATGGTAAATTAGAAACTAGCCCTTTGTCATATATGTTGCAATATTTTTCCCACTGTCATTTGTCTTTTGACTTCATTTATGACCTTTTAAACTATGCAGAAGTTTTAAATTTTGTGCATTCAGCTTACCTTTATTTTTCTTTCTGATTTCTGAGTGTGTTAGTCTAATTATAAAAGTCTCTATATAACTTGAGAGGATGGTACGGTAGCCCATGACAAACTCTGGGATCTGTCCTGTAGCTACTTGTTGAAGAGTGCTTTGCAAACTATTGCTTTTTTCTTCCTTTGCTTTGGATATATGTTACAGTATACAACAAAAAAGTTTAAAAGGAATAAAAATTAAAAAGGCATCTCTATTATATACACAGGTCAAGTTGCTACTGTGTGTGCTGAACAAATCAAATGTACAACAGTAAAATCACATCGGGGACGGTCTGTGGCACCAAAGCCTTCCCAGGCCACGTGGCCCAGCAGCCCTCAGGGTCAGGGGCGCAGCTCATGACAGAGGCCGCGGGTAGCGGTCTGGTCGGACAAGCTGGTTGAGGATCTGGTCCTGAAGCCACCTGTGTATGCCAAGAGCACTGCTTCTACTGAAGGGTACAAGATTCTTATTTATTTATTTTTTGCATGGGCAGGCACCGGGACTCGAACCCAGGTCTCTGGCATGGCAGGCGAGAACTGTGCCACTGATCCACTGTGGGCCACCCCAAGATTTCCGTTTTCTTTCAAAAGGTCAGTTACTTATTCTATGGCTAATTTGCTTCCTACAAGCTAAGCTATGGAATATATATAAACTTGTGTTCATATATTATTTCATTTTCCCTTCCTCCCTCTCTCCTGTTTTTCTTCCTGCCTTTATCATTAGACTTCACCTGGGACAGCACGGGGGCACTGTAGATTATGGAGCTAAATCCCCTCTGAAACACTTTCTGTCCCAGGGTACCCTGCTGCCGCGTGGGCTCTGCCACTTGGCAAGGACAATCCCCCAGTGAGGCCACCTCCCAAGTCCTAACGTCCAGCCCACAGGACCCTTCAGTTTTTCCATAAATACCCTTGAACCAAGCAGCTCAGAACAGGGCGTGGGAACTGGCTGGAGGCTGTAAGTCCCTCCCCCTCTCTCTTGGCACAAAGGCAATGGAACAGGCCCTGGGGGCACAGCCCCTGGGAAGTCCAGGCCAGTTCAGGGTGACTGAGAAAGAGGAAAGCCAGCCGTCCCTCCAGAAGCCACACAAGGTCTGAAGGCCCGAAGCCCAGACCCCCACCTCCCCATCTCACAAAATACAAATGATTAACAAAAGCAGGAAAAGATACTGGCCTCGGGGGATGAAAAAATTCCACTATTAAAAAAAATAATAAAATTCCTGCCCTAGATTTTCTTTTCGTATGGGCCTGTGTCACGTGACACTTAACGTCACAACTGTTCAGTGACTCTTACTGCTTTGAACTTCCTTCTTCCCTCTTTCTCTGGTCCCATTCCCTAGCTCTCTCCTCCTCTGTGGGCATTTCTATGATGAGCCTCTTTTGCCTTTTCCTTCACCTTAGGCCACCCTAACGGCATTCTACAATGCGGTCCATTTAAATGATCTTTTCCCCTCATCACGCTGAGTGGTCCTGGATCTGCAGCTTAACTAGCAAAAATGAGACATGGGCCTGTACACAATAGAGTCCCCTCTTTTCCTGATGTGGAGGAGGTAGGTTGGGATTGAGCAATGATGAAGGTCTTGGGTAGGGGGAGTTTATTCCTGCACCAGCAGGTTCCAAGGGCCCCTCAGCCTCAAGGCGTGGGCCTCGCCTGCCTGGGGGGCAGTGGCCCTGATTGGGCCCAGGTGGTATGGAGAGCAGGTTCTACCCATTCCCGACCTCATCTCCATCAGCCCTAGGTGAGCTGGGCCGGGTGTCCCTCAGGACGAGGTCTCCTGTTGTCAAGCATTTAAGGGCAGGGAAAGATACGTGCAGCCGCTGCCTGTTCAGTTTTTTCTCACAGGCCTTCAATCTCTGGAGTGGGGACTCTGATTTTGGGTGGGGTATCAGTAAGGAAAGCTAGGAACCAGAGCCATTTCCTTCTCACCTTCATGCATTGAGGGGGCATGTGATTTAGACTCAAACGACAGATGCTCTTTCCCGGGACTTGGACCACTGAGTGAGGGAGGCAGGAAAATGCAGATGGCTGTAGCATCACCAGGCGTCCTGGGGTGGGCTGTCTAGACGCTGTCTGCTGTGATCCTTGGGGGTCTTTCCTTCTGTAGTTTTCTTGTTTCCAAGCCTGATCTTTTAACTCCCCTATATTCTATAAGTCCCCTAGTATCCTTTCAAAAAGTCCTTTTTACTTGAATTAGCCAGAGTAGTCCTCTGGGAGCTCTTAACCAAGAATGCTCACAGGTAAAACAGAGTTCCTATTAGCCCTGTGGTTTGGCCGACGGAGAAAGGAGCTGCTCTGCCCTAGACTTGGCTATGTATGTAGGCTTTACTCACTGACCCAGCCTGGTCATCGGTCCCTGGCTGGCATACAAGGGACCTTCTCAGCAGGACCATTGTGCTATGAATTGGTCTTAAATATGATTTGCTTTCTGTTTCACCTGGGAAAGTTGACGCTGGTAAGACCAGCTTCCTCAAGAATCAGGCACAGGGCAGGCGGAGTTGGCTCCAGGACTCTCCTGCGCGAAGCAGGGCCAATTCTCATGTTCCAGGCCTGGCTGGGATAGGAGCAGAGGTGAATGGACTCTGGAAGGTTTTATCTATGGCCCCTGGGAACCAAACAAATCTTTTCTGTTTGGTGTAAATTTCCATTCCTGGTGAGGGTGGACAGGTGGAGAAATAAATCTTTGCTTATTCAAGGTCATCCTCAAGAAGCATCATTCTGGGTCATTTTGCAGATGTCTGTTTCTAGAACGCTGACCGCTGAATGGGAGGTGGCCCCCAGTCCACACTCAGCGCAGACTCAGGATGGCCTGGTGGTGAGGCTGTTTGCATCCTCAGTTTGGCCTAATAAACTAAGCTGCTACCAGGGGAGTAACTTCTGGAGCTAGGAGTCAAGTCCTGCACTGCACTCACTTTGTCTCTTTGTACTTAGATAAATTTAAGGGATCAATTAGCGAAAGGCAGGCAAATTTCAAATAATCTTTGGAGTGGTGAAGAGACCTTTCTAAGAAGGGATTAGAAACTCAGACACCATCAAGGACAAGATTGGCAAATCTGGCTGCATACAATTTTAAAATTTGCATGGAAACAAACAGCAAAAAGCAAACAGAAGCCTGAGAAAAATGCCAGCACCCCACATAACAAACAAAAGAATGATTTTCTTAATATACAAAGGACTGTTACAATCTAACAGAAAAAAAGCGGAAAAAGGGATAGTAACAATCAGTTCATAGAAAACGAGTTCAAATCATCAGCAACATATGAAAGTTTTCTCAAGCACTTATAAAGAAGTGAACATTAAAACAACCGATGTTATCTGACCGTGTATGGCGCAGGAATTGCTCTGCACAAATACACACGTCTGTTCTACCACAGAACACTGAGGGGTGACTTTTCCTCCTAAGATCCCCCTCCCCGGGGCTTTCTGGCAGCTGCCCCTTGTCTTCACGCGGCCTTGGCACAGCCAAGTCTTCCTCGGCACCAGCCTCGGCGCACCAAGGTAGCGTTCCCCCTGCCCCCGCCTCCCACCCCACCCCGGGTAAGTCCTAGGTGGAGACGTCGAGCAGGTGCGCAGGTGCGCAGGTGTGCTGGGGCGCCGCCCCCGCTCCGGGAGGTGACGTGGAGGAGAGTGGAGTCCGCGGACGGGGAGGCGGGACACCACGTGCACAACCAAAGGGGTGTGTGAAGGCCGGCGCCTGTTACCTGCAGGTGGTCGGAGAGAGTGCGGCGTGGGCGATGCGTGGCTTCTCCTGCTCACCCCTCGGCTACCCCGCCAAAGCTTTCGGCCTTCCGGGGAGTCACCTGCCACACCAGGGAGATTCCAGCTGAGGAGGTCCTCCCCTTGAGTCCGTCCAGCTTTCACTTGGAGAAGTGAAATGACCAGCTCCAGGTCATTTCCTGGCCAACACCCGGGCCCTGGCGGCCGGTCCGCGGACCTCCCGGCCTCCGGCCTTGCGGCACTGCTGCAGGGTCAATCCGCAGCCCCCGGGCCCGCCTCGGGCTCGCCCTGGACTGGACTACAACTCCCACAATGCCGCGGGCGCGACCTGCCTCCGCGGCGAGGCGGGGCGCTGGGCCTGCCAATAGGAAGGCGGGGATGGCGGGGGCTGCGCACGACGACCAATGAGCGCGGCGCGGGGCGGGGCTCTCCCGGCCATTGTTCTCAGCGCCCCGCGGCAGCCTCCGAGCTGCCTCCGGAGGGGCCGCGGCGGCCCGGGCGCCTGTGGTCGCGGAGCGGGCGCCGGAGCAGGCCGGGGTCTCCGGGGAGGTGAGCCCAGAGCCGCAGGCCTGCAGCCGCGCGGGCCGGGGGAGGAGCCCGAGGCGAGGGAATAACGGGCCTGGACCCGCTGCGGGCAGCCCTGCTGGAGGAGGGGCGGGAGGGGTCTCTGCGGGCGGGGGCGAGCGACGCGGGCTGGGCCGCCGGGTCCACGCCGAGGAGGTGTCTCGCCTGCGGGTGGTCTGCGCGGGCCGGGGGTCCCCGCGGCGGGTGGCCTGGGCGGCCGTCGGGGCTGGGCGCCCGGCCCGCGCGGCGCACCGGCCCGGACTCCTCCCCGGGGCAGGAGGGCGGGGCCCCTGCAGGCCTTCGCCGACGTCCCGTTTCCCAGCTGGGAAAACGGAGGTCCGGGCGCGGCTGGCCCAGGCGAGGGTCCGGTGCTGCGCGGACCCGATGCCCGGCTGCTGGGTGCGAGTTCTGACCTTTGTTTCTTCTAGGCATGTGGGGAAATACACTTTGAAACCTGCGGTTTTCCCTGTCGCTTTTTTCTTTTGGTTGTTTTCTGAGTTTTTACAATGCGGTAATGATTTTCTAAAGTAATTTTTCATCGCTTTTATAATGCTTGTTTTAAATTGTCATCTCTCTGCCCCCTTTTTTTTTTCCTTAACAGTTAAGAGAACATTTTACATTAGGAATGAGACAGGAGATAGGACAATTTAAAGAAAATAGATTTTTTCCTTCCAAATCCACAATGTTATACACATTTACAGACTAGTGTATTAGTCAGGGTTCTCTAGAGAAACAACCAACAGAAGTGGTCTGTAAATACAAGATTTAGGAAAGTGTCTCACAGAACCACAGGGATGCAAGAGTCCAAAATCCATAGGGAAGGCTGTAAGCCTGGCAACTCCGATGAGATGAGTCTTTTCTTTTTTTTTTTTTTTATATATATTTTTGTTGCAAAAACGTAACATACAAATATTTTTAACATACAAACATTCCATACGTGGTGTACAATCAGTGGCTCACATTATCATCACATAGTTGTGTATTCATCACTATGATCATTTTTTTGTACATTTGCGTCACTCCAGAAAAAATAAATAACTCATACGTAACATACCCCTTATTCCTCTCTCTCATTGACCACTAGTATTTTCATCTACCCAGTTTCTTTTAACCTTTGTTTCGCCTATTATTTGTTTATTTTTTATCCATGTTTTTTACTCATCTGTCCATACCCTAGACAAAAGGAGCATCAGATACAAGGTTTTCACAATCCCACAGTCACATTGTAAAAGCTATATCATTATACAATCATTTACATCCTTCCAGCCACTCCAATACACCATAAACTAAAAGGGGGATATCCGTACAATGCATAAGAATAACCTCTAGGATAACCTCTCGACTCTGTTTGAAAGCTCTCAGCCACTGACACTTTATTTTGTCTCAAATCTCTCTTCCCCCTTTTGGTCAATAAGATTTTCTCAATCCCTTGATGCTAGGTTTTGTCTCATCCCAGGATTTTTGTCTCACATTGCCAGGGACATGTACACCCCTGAGAGTCAGGTCCCTCCTAGAGGGGCAGTGAGTTCACTTGCTGTGTTGGTTTAGAGAGAGGCCGTGTCCGAGCAGCAAAAGAGGTTCTCTGGGGGTGACTTCTAGGCCTTATGTTAAGTAGGCTTAGTCTATCCTTTGCAGAAATACTATTCTGCCTATTAATTTGGTTCTCCTTCCTGCTTGCGAGAGTATCAGAAATTCTCTAATTGGGGCAGTTGAATATTTCCCCCTTTCTCCCCAGTCCCCCAAGGGGACTTTGCAAATACTTCTTTCTTTATTCACTGTCAAAATCACTCTGGTATTTCTCAGGGTATCACACTAACCTGGACAAACCAACACAATCTCATGCCCTGTTCAAGATTCCATGTACTTATGGTGTTCATGTAAACTGACCAGACAAGTTGAATTAGGAATGCACTACCCCAAATATATATTTTGCACCAAATGAACATCTCTCCCTTTAGTCTCACAGAAAAGCTGAAGTTTTAAAATATGGACGATAAGATCCTTTACCCAGTCTTCTGATATACCTTAATCCTATCCAGATCAACTTGATTCATATCTCTACTTGATGTCTGATCCCTTTTTCAACTTTTTAAACAGTTCCTGTATGGGGTAGTGTTGACTTTCATAGCTTCAGAGCTCTAACTCTGAGTCTCAGGTGTCAAATACCTGAAGTTTCTGGGAAAGACCATGTTATAAACAAGCGGCTCAGTAGCTCAGAATTTAGAATTAATAGTTCCACGTCCTGAATATATGTGACTGCTCTAAGAGTTTACATTGTAGGACTCTTTACAATAAGCCCCAACCTCTCTCGACTTCAGTTCACCAAATTTTTATATTATAGTTAGTCCTATGATTGAGGCGTGATAATATTTATCTTTTTGTTCCTGACATTTCAGGCAACATACTGTCCTTAAGGTTCGTACACCTTCCTGCATGCCTCACAACTTCATTCCTTCTTGCTGCCGCTCAGTGGCCCGTTGTATGTACACACCGCAGCTCCCCTTCCATTGCTCAGTCTTGGTACCCTTAGGCCACCTCCAGCCATCTTCCACCATAAACACTGTGTGCACATGTCCCTGATGAAAGGTCCCAACTCCGCAGGAGAGGCTGGCGGGCCATCGAACAGTGACAGTTCTCACGTCTCCCTCAAGTCTTCAGCTGACTGGATCAAAACCAACTGATTGGATTCTCTTGTTTGTGGAAGACACACCCTCAGTTGATTGTGGATGTGATTGGCCACAGCTGCAGTCAACTGACTGATGATTTAATAAACAAGCCTTCTGGTTAATCAGCCAGGCAGGACATATCCTTGCAGTAACGGTTAGGCCAGTGCTTGCCTGACCAGACAGCTGGGCACTATTACCTGGCCAAGTTGACACCAGAACCCAACAATCACAGCTAGTAAACTGAGCTCCTCAGTGAATTGAATATTCTAGAAATTACAGAGATTGAACAACCAAAAAATGCTACTGGTCCCAATGTTTCCACGAGGGCATTTTTTTTTTAATGTATTTATTAATCAAAAATTTAACAAATGAACTAAAACGTTAATATGTGATTATTCCGTTCTACATATATAATCAGTAATTCACAGTACCATCACTTAGTTGCATATTCATCATTTCTTAGAACATTACCACAAGGGCAATTTTTATTTTAAGACAGAATGGTTTCACTGTTGTATAAATTATCTGTGAATGCGCAGTAGGTACTGGCAGACCCCAGGATTCAACTTCACCACTGCCTGACGCCCCGTCTGTGCTCGCATTGCCGCGCAGGCAGCTGTGGGTCAGCTTCTGCTGCCCGACCTCTGGCCGTTGTTGTCTCTTCTCAGGGTTGCTGGAGTCTCCTGCTTCCACTCTCGCTTCTTTCTGTCGTCCCTGTGCTCTTACCATTTTGAAGGGGTTTTGGCCCAGATTTTTTTTTATCCTTGTGTGTGTGTGTGTTTATTTCTAAAGGCATTTAGGGTCGTGCTGTCTCAGGTTATTCGGCCTTGTTTTTGCTTTTGTCTGTTATTATATGACTTACCTTAGAGCATTAATTCTTAACAGTCTTTGCCAGTATAGTTTTTTAAATATTAAAAAATACATAGAAAAGAATACATAGAGTATAAAAATTTTAAATTTTGTGTGTGTGCTTCTGTACACTCATTGCTAAATCAGAATATAGAACATTTGTAGCACCCCAGAAGGCTCATTGGAGCCCCTTCCCAGTCAGTACCCCCTAAAAGTGGTTATTATTACGCCAGCATAGTTTTTTTTTTATGAAACATAACCACATACAAACACAAACATTCTTACCACATGATCATTCTATTCTTGTTATATAATCGATAACTCACAATATCATCACATAGTTGTATATTCAACATCATAATCATTTCTTAGAATATTTGTATCAATTCAGAAAAAGAATAAAAAGAAAACAAAAAAATCCAGACACATCATACCGCTTACCCTTCCCTTTCATATGTTGTCTCATTTCTCTCTTCCCCCTTTTGGTTAAGAAGGTTTTCTCAGTCCTTTGATACTGATTCCCAGCTCATTCTAGGGTTTCTGTCCCACGTAAAGGAGAGGGCAGTGATTTGCTTGTTGTATGGGCTGAGAGAGAGAGGCCAGATCTGAGCAACAAAACCAGCATAGTTTTAATGGCTATAAACTATCCTACTGTATGGATGTATGGATTAACCATTCCTCTATTGCTAGATTTTTAAGGTATCAATTTTTTTGCAACTAGAAACAATGCTGTGATTAAATGTCCATGCAAATAAATTTTTCTTTGCAAAAAGGGTTTTATATTTTAAGACAAATTCCTGAGAGACAAAGACTGAATGGGAGAGTATGAACTTTTTAAAAACTTTATACTTTAAATTATGGTAATAATAAAGTTGAGATACTGTATTCATTCCGTGAGGCTCAGAGTGCCTTGACATCTGATCCATTGTTAATCATTAAGATGCCCCTGTCAGAAGGAAGGTCCTATTATCTCTGCTCATACCTGTCACTAAGGTTGGGTGTAATTGTATGTCAGGTCAGGCTCACTCCCTTTGCAGCGAACATGAACTGACTTTGGACAAGATAATTGTTCTTTGGTCTTTTGGAAAGAAGAATGCTGTACTTTTTGTGCTTGTGATACTTCTTTTGCCAGAGAGGGGTGTGTTCTCAGGAGTAAGCCATTCTTCCTTCAGGTGGGAGAGGAACCTTCTGTTGATTTGCACACATCAGGGTCACTTGGTGGCCTAGCTCGGCTGCTGTGGGTTAGATCCTTTTAGAAGAGCCTGCTTATTGATTCTGCTTCTCCTCCTTAGCAGGGCTACTTGTGAAATTTCAGGAAGGCTGTGTCTTCTCAGACATCGTGGCCGGAGAAGACAAGGTTCAAGGCCTGAAGCCTGAGCAGTTGCTCCGAGAACGTTGATGATGGCTGCAGAGGTGCCAAGAGGGACCGCTCCCCTGAGCCCCTTGGTCCAGGGGCCTCAAGAGGATGATGAGCCCGAGGAGGAAAGCACCATGCTCCTGGAGGAAGACTCGTGGGTGCAGGAAGCCATCCTGCAGGAGGATGGCCCCGAGTCCGAGCCCTTTCTGCAGAGTGCTAGCAAGGGTAGCCCCCAGGAGGAGATAGCCGGGGGGCCCCAGGGCGCACTCGGCGGCCTTCGTGAGCTCTGTCGGCGCTGGCTGAGGCCAGAAGTGCACACCAAGGAGCAGATGCTGACCTTGCTGCCCAGGGAAATTCAGGCCTGGCTGCGAGAGCATCGGCCCGAAAGCAGTGAGGAGGCAGCAGCCCTGGTGGAAGACTTGACTCAGAGCCTTCGAGACAGTGGTGAGATGCAGAACCTCCAAGGGAGAGGTGGGGAGCACCCCTCCAAGGGAGAGGCGTGTGGTGTTTGCAGAGGAGAATCTGGGACAGGGTGGGGACCATCCATGCCGTCTGTGGGTAGTCAGCACATCTGCCACCCTCTGACTGCAGCTCACTGTGTGCAGAGGCAGCTCCAGAATTGGAGTATAGGAGGGGCTTTGAGGAGTGGGCTTAGAGGCCAGGCCTTGGAGCCGTCGTTTTACTCACCTAGTATGTCTGTCTGGGGTAGCTTGGAGATTGTGAAGAGGAGCTGAAGACCCTTATAAACCATACCCTGGCACCTTCACAAGGTTCTCAGTAAACATCCAAATATTTGAAATTCCAGCAATCAGAAAAACCAAATAATCTTAAATTTTTTCAAAGGGACTATTTTTATGAAATCAAGATAAAGGACAAGCAAACCAACTAATACCTAGGGACTTTCTGGGGTGTAAAGTCAGCCAAGGCTTTCAAAGGAACATTTCCAAACTTGGGCTCTCTGAAGTCATTTCTGTGTCTGCCTCCTGTGTGGCTAATTAGCTTGGAGATGTGGCCGTGCCACTTTACTTTGACTCTCCATTTTGGTCTGCATTTGCAAACTGGGCTCACCGTTCTTGATTACCCAATACTGACTTCCCATCCACAATTGCCACAAGGCCTATTTCAGGACCCTTGAGAAGCGGCTGCCTCTGCTGATGAGAACTGCAGGAGGAGTTGAGAGAAAGGAGTGGAATGGTCAGAGGATCTGACACTGGAGTAGGAGGCTGTGGGCAGGTGGGGGGTGTGAAGGCGGGAGGAGCCGAGCGGGGCAGGTGACAGCGAGCAGGGCTGAATGGAGGAGAAGGTGTTTTAAGGAAGTGGTAGGAAGTTTGTGGGCAAGGGGGAGCGACTTGGACTGAAAGTCATTGGCCTCAGCAGGTTCTTGAATTTGGGCCAGAGGGGCATGGGAGGGAGCTGGGTTCGGCCACAGGATGTAGGTCTGATTAGAGTAGGGAGACGCTCACCAGGAAGCTGCAGAGTTAGCTGGGTATGCAGGGATGGTCAGGTGGTGGAGGCAGGGAGGGGGAAGAGATTGGACACCTCTGAGGAAAAACTAATTGTAGCTGTAGCTAGCATTTATCAGGCTCTTCCATGGGTCAGGCAGTTTGGCATCTAACATGCAAAACTCACGTTGACTTCACCACTTTGGGAGGTAAGCAGAATTATCATCTCCAGAGTATTTAAGTGACTCCTTAAAGTCACCTCTAGAATGAGGCAGAACCAGGATTTGAACTCGTGTGTTTAGGACACGGCCCATGTTCTTAACCGTTTCATCACATGTAGGATGCTATGTGATAGTTGCTAGTGGGGTTGGAAGGAGCAGACAAAGGACAGTCACTGGGAGGCATCTGGTCTGGAGGATTCAGAAGGCTGGGAAGGGAAGGGAGCAGAAGGAAAAGGGAAGTGGAGTGGGGGCAGAGGTTGTGACAGGGACTGGCACAGATGAGGAAACCGGCACAGATGAGGAAAGCTGGCCTCCGGAGAAGGGTCTGACCACTGCTGACCTGCAGTGGGCCTCTTAGCGGCACATCTCCCCAGCAGTGCTGTGAGGTAGGCAACTGTCATTTTACAGGGGAGGAAATGGAAGTTCAGCAAGGTTGAGCCCCTACTCAAGGCCACACAGTTCTGAAGTGGTAGAGCCCCAACTCAAAATCAGGTCTGTTCTGAGATCCTTGTTCTTTGCCCTCCACTAAGAAGATTCATTTGGGCAGCAGGAAATGTAGTACTGGGGTGTGGGCAAGAGATTCGGGTAGGTGTGCAACCCAGGACGTAGCACCCTTGTGGATCCTTTAACATTTCTGTGGAGTTTAAATTCATGGTAATTATAGTATCATAATGTTGTGATAATGATTTTCAGGCTAAGTGCCCTTTCGTATACCATGTTCTCATTTGCTCCCTGGGACACACCTAACTCAGAGCAGAAAGCACAGGCCGCGGCCACAAGCCCCCTGCGTCAGTGTCAGCTCAGCTGTCTTTGGTGCACACGGACTTGAGGCATGGGTAGCTGTGTACCAGGGAGACAAGGGAAAGTAGGATCTTCCAGCAAAGGAAGCAGCCTGGATCTAGCTCATTGTGGAGCTGGGCACAGCTGAGCTGAGCTGGTTTGTAGGTGACAAGGCCAGAGGCAGCAGAAACTGAGACTGGCCCTGGAGCAGGCAGGCGCTGGACCATGCTGAACTCTTCATATTAACTTGAGGAGTTTGGACTTTATTCAGAGGGTTGCGGGAAACCATGTAAGGGTTTTAAGGGTTTTTTCAGCAAGGAAGTGACATAATCTACAACACAGCTTTGTGAACGACGTGTCGCTGTGGCACTGGGGGCAGAGGGACTCCTTGGGAGACTGTCTTGGAGCCCAGGAGGAGGGGCTGGCGAGGGGGTGGGCTGACGCTGGGCATCAGGAAGACGGGTGGTTCTTGGGCGGTGAGCTCAGGGGCGGCGAGATGAGGGTGGGCTGGCGCTGGGCATCAGGAAGACGGGTGGTTCTTGGGCGGTGAGCTCAGGGGCGGCGAGATGAGGGTGGGCCGACGCTGGGCATCAGGAAGACGGGTGGTTCTTGGGCGGTGAGCTCAGGGGCGGCGAGATGAGGGTGGGCCGACGCTGGGCACCAGGAAGACGGGTGGTTCTTGGGTGGTGAGCTCAGGGGCGGTGAGATGAGGGTGGGCTGGCGCTGGGTACCAGGAAGACGGGTGGTTCTTGGGTGGTGGGCTCAGGGGCAGTGAGATGAGGGTGAGCTGACACTGGGCATCAGGAAGACGGGTGGTTCTTGGGCGGTGAGCTCAGGGCGGTGAGATGAGGGTGGACGTGCCATTTACCAAAACTGAGAGCCCCGTGGGGGCAGCCGGTGTCTCCCTTTGGACTCTGTTTCTGCCCAAGCCTGAATGCGGGGTATCCTCCCCTCAGGAACATTCTTGTTCTCAGACACAGAGGCCTCCTTCAGAGAGAATTCCAGGGATGCTGCCCCACCTTCCTGGGTATGCAGTCCCCTTTTCAAAAATAATCAAATTTCCTAAACCCCACATAGTAGAAGTTGAATTTCTGGGATCTGTTGTATGTTAGAGTTACTTTGAATTCAGTAATGCTTTCAAGTGAATTGGTATTGTATTAAACACTAGAGGGCCTGTATTTGAAAAGCAGTAATGTAAAATAAGTTTAAGGGAGTAGTACAGGTTATTAAATATTCACAGCACTGGCAATATTTAATCTGCATGTGGGTTCAAGCATGCCTTGTGAAAATTCTGTCCGGAGTCAGGGGTTGAGTCTTAGAGATTGGAAACCACTGAATAAGAGCATCATGAATTCCACCTTGAGAACTCACTGAGAGAGAAAGACATACGCCCCACAGGAGGCAGGTGGTACCGCCAGTTTTGATTCATAGGACTGTGTTTGGTAGGGCCTAGGTTTCCTTTTAAGCAGAGTACCTGATTTTCTTTGACCTTGAGAAGTAACTTTTCATTTTATTCTTCCTATTTTTTTTAAAATTCTCACCCAGTTCCAAAATTTGTTTCTGATGGGTGTGACAAGCTCATGGTGGCCTCCGGGAGGTACCGTCAGACCCTGTGGAGAGCAAGGTGGGCTTCTGGGGGTTCCATTTAGTCGGGTCAGGTTGGCACAGGCACCTCTGAGGTGGTCACAGGCACCATTCCACTGCCTCCCCCGCGTGCTGCAGGCTGAGCCTGTGGCCTGTCACGGCATGTCTGAGATGGGGAGCGTCCCAGCCAGGAGTCTTTCCCAGCCCTCCAGCTTCTCCTTTTGGGACCGTCTCTTGGTACTCAGGTTTGTTTAACAAACGCCCCTGTGCTTTCTCATGATGCTCACAAGAACATCTGCAGTTACCTTTGTCCCCTCTCAAACATCTACTCAGCATGAGACCCTCTGAACTCTATTCTGTTTTTCTGGCTCAGAACCTTTGGACACATTTACCAAGCACAGGTCATTTCAGGGCCTGCTGAGACAGCAGTTGTTTAATGTTTGACTGACAGGGACCTCTAGACGTTCACATTTAAAGTATCTTATAATTCCAATTAAGATAAGACCTACATTAGTCTAAGCAGTAAAACTCATCTCCATTGTGAGGACTGAAGAACTGTCATTTTAATTCCCATTCCAGCCCTAATTCAGCCTCTTGATATTTTCACCTGAGCTCTTTTAGCAGCCTCCAAACCGATCCTGCCTTCAGCCTCTTCCACTCCATTCCAGCTCTTCCACTCCTACCAGTGTGACTGCGGCATTCTCCTCCTTAAATGTCTTCATGCTTCCCCAGTGGGAAGCACCTCAAGCAACCAACCTCCCCTGTAACCTGGCCCCTCTTTGGCCCCTTCCTGGGGCCCCAGTTCCATTCAGATCAGATGGTGCTGTTTCTTGAACATGGTCTGTGCTTTCTGGCAATCACCTTTAGCTCCTGAATTTTTGGCTGGGAATGGCCTTGTCCTATCTCTGTGTTACAAAATCCCAGTCATCCTTTGAGACTTGTAGAGATTCTTTCCATAAAGACGTCCTTAATTCCAGTCCCTCTTTCCTGTCCACACTTCTACAACCTGGGACCTCTGTTAGAGCTCACCTCCCCTAGAACATTTGGATTTGCTTTCTCATTTGACAGTTTACCATATTCTATCTTATTTCTTGTTTATATGAATACTTGTTTCTTTCAGGAAATTATAAATCTCAGGAAGCAAGGAGACTCTTTTTTCCGTTTTTTTTTTTTTTACATGGATGGGCAGGCACCGGGAATCGAACCCGGGTCCTCTGGCATGGCAGGCAAGCATTCTGCCTGCTGAGCCACCGTGGCCCGCCCTTTTTCCCTTTTTCCCTCTCACAGTACCTGACCTACGCACACTGTTGTTGGAATGAACAGATGAGTTGGTCAGCTACCTACCTCTTTACCTGCACGTATGGAGAGGCTCCTTGCTTCAGATGGCCGCCTCCTTCCAGGCTCCCTGGCAGGACTGAGGAGCCTTCCTTGGGAAAGCCAGTTTAAGGGTGGGCTTTAAAAACAAAATGGGATCAAGCCCAAATGTGGCACAACATAGTCAAGGATACTTCTGGATCTGAAAAGGGAGTGGAGCTGACTGCAGGAAAATACCCACACCAGTAGGCAAGTCAGTTAGCTTAAAAAAAAGCACTTACGGTTAGCCTACATGGTTTTTGTTCTTAGAAGCTATATATTAAATTTGTTTATATTTGGCCAACCCAGTGAATACTATCATATTTATGCTGCTAATAAAAATATTTTTAAAGATAGAAAGCATATTGCTGGGTGTGAAGGTGTGTGCCATTCCCAGTTTTCAAACTGTAAATTGCTCTGGAGGAGAGCCTCCTGTCTTGGCATGAGTGTAACTAGCAGGTGACATTTTTCACCCAGTGTTATCCTTCCAAACTGCAGGCATAGTACGTGGGGCAAATAACACTCCTTAAACTGGACAGGCTTTGGGTTTGGAAACTTAGGTTCTGGCGAATCAACGCCCAGGGGAGAACATATGCTGGAAGCCTCTCGGCTGTGGAGCTGAGCTGGGCTGCTGAGGACTGGCCTGGGTGCTGGCTGTCTGTGTCTCCCGACAGAGAAAGTGAACCTCACCAGGGCTTTGCTTGCAGGCTCAGTGGGACATCCCCTGTCTTGTAGGACCAATGTCTCGCTGACGTGGCCTTCTGGCTCAGGCGAGGCTGGCCTGTGTAGCTCATATCTGGCAGCCTTGTTTCCAGCCTGCTGCTGCCCACTGAAAGACCATTTTTAAAAAGCATTAGTTATCTCTATTATTGGTTGCAAATTATCCACTTAAAGACCAGAATGGTTTGTTTTTTTTTTCTGGGCAATTTGGGGAATGACAACCCAGATTTTCCAGGATAATCCTGAATTTAAAAATTTGTACTTGTAAATCATCAAAATGTCTCAAATTCCAATAGTTGGCAGCTAAATCATACCTCCCAGACTGTCTCATATCTGTACACATCCTGGGACTGGCGTTCATCAAATTTTGTGGTCCAGTTTTTGGGTCAGAAAATATAGGCAGTATAGAATTGGGACAACATGTCCCTGAACTGCTGTGTAGTTGCTTTACGTAGGTTCACTGAGCTTATGTTTGAGTCAACAGGAAAATACTTTCAGAGGCTGGGAGACTGATGTACGTAAGCAATAGCAGTGGTTTCCTCTCCCAAACCCTGGACCAGTGTGGTTGCAGTATCAGTGGAAGGGGAGACACTTCCCTCTTAGCAGATTCTTGCATGGGCAGGCACCGGCATTCGAACCCGGGTCTCTGGCATGGCAGGTGGGAACTCTGCCACTGAGCCACCATTGCACCACCCTAGCAGATTCATTTTATTTCTAGGAAGCCCCATCACCCAAAAGGAAACGTCTGGCAACAGAGGGGAGCAAAGGGGGAAATTACTGGGCTCAAACTTGATAAGACTCTGACATATAAATCCTCTGACCATCAGAGCACTGGTTCTCAGTGTGGCCTATGGGCCAGCAGCATCTGCTTAATCAGAAACTGGGGGTAGGGCCCAGCAGTCTGGGTTTTCAAAGCCTCCAGGACATCCTAATTCATGATAAGCTTTGAGAAGTGCTTTACTAGAGCCCTGGATCTCAAACTTGGCCCTACATTGGTGGCCATACATTGGAATCACCTGGAGACACCTCCCCCCAACCCCAGATCGTGATTTCCTGATTTAAATGGTATGCACTGTAGATCAGGCAAGGGATTTTTTTTTTTTTAATATTTTTACTGAAATGTGTTCATGTACCATGCAGTCCATGCAATGTATGTCGATTGCAATATCATCACATAATTGTGTATTCATTATCATGATCATTTTTAGAATATTTGTATCACTCCAGAAAAATAAATAAAAAGACAAAAGAAAAAACCCATACATCTCATATCCTTTACCCCCCCCCATTGACCACTAATATTGTAATATAACCAATTTTTTAACCCCTTATCCCCCTCCCCCATTATTTATTTCTTTACTTCTCTGACTATACCCTGGATAAAGGGAACATCAGACAAAAGGTTTTCACAATCACACGATCACACTGTAGAAATAAAAAGTTACACAATTATCTTCAAGAATCAAGGCTATTGGAATACAGATCAGGGTTTCAGGTACTTTCCTTCAGCCACTCCAGTACACCATAAACCAAAAAGGGTTATCTATGTAATATATAAGAATAACCTCCAGGATAACCTTTCAACTTTGAAATCTACTTGAAATCTCTCAGCTGCTGAAACTTTCATTCCTCTCTTACCTCTTTTGGTTAAGAAGCCTTTCTCAATCCCAAGATGTCGGGTCCTGACTCATCCCTGGGAGTCATGTCCCATGTTGCCAGGGAGATTTATACCCCTGGGAGTTCATGTCCCTTGTAGAGGGAGGGCAGTGAGTTCATCTGCCGAGTTGGCTTAGAGAGGCCACATTTGAGCAACAAAAGAGGTTCTCTGGGGGGTAACTCAGGCATAATTATAAGTAGGCTTAGCTTCTTATCCCACTACCCCATATCCCCCACTAACTGACATTTAGTTTTGGCATATTGTCTTTGTTACAGTCAGTGGAAGCATATTACATTGTTACTGTTGACTATAGACCCTAGCTTGCATTGATTTTTTTCCCCCCTTTGGGTAGGTACCAGGAATCAAACCTGGGTCTCTGGCATGGTAGGCGAGAACTCTGCCTATTGAGCCACCATGGCCTACCCAGATTTTTATTTTTTCCTGTATACCATCCCATTTTCAACACCTTGCAGTGTTAACATTCATTTGTTCTCCCTCGTGCAAAAACGTTTTTTGTACGTGCAGTCACCATCATTGTCCACTCTAGGGATTCCTAAGTTATGCTGTCTCAGACTTTATCCTTTGTCTTTCATTCTGGTGTCCTATGTGCCCCTAGCCCTTCTCCCTCAACCATATCACACTCACCTTCATGCTGTGAATGTGTATTTCTGTACCACCATCAGGTAGTATTGTGCTGTTCACTTCTGGTCTTTACAGGCAGTCCTGCTGCACACTACTCCTTCAGCTCCGAAAGGCAGGGGGTTTTGAAAGCTCCGCGGGTGATGCTGAGATGCTTCAAGATTTAAAACCCACTCCCCTAGAGCCTTTATGCAGAGTGATGGTGAGAGGGATTATTGGGTCTGCATATTGCCTAAAAGGAGATGATGACCTCCATAATGAGGTGATCCAAGAAAGGCAAATTATCACATTTAAAGGCTCCCAGGGGGTGGGCCACAGTGGCTCAGCAAGCAGAGTTCTCACCTGGTGCCTGCCCATGCAAAAAAAAAAGCCTCCCAGGTTAAAAAGGAGTTCTCATATTTTATCTGAGTTTAATAATGTTATGATTATTATTATTTTTACATTTAAATATTTGACCTATTTGGGATTTGACCTAGTATGGATCTAACTTCATTTTTTTTTTCATCTGGCCTAATTAGTTGTTTCAGCATCATTTATATGGATTCTCTTTTCTTTTTCCATTTAACTATTCATGTGAAATCCTGTACTAAAATCTGAACTCACATGTCTGTTGAGTCCATTTTTGGGATTTTCTGTTTCATTGGTCTGGTTGTCTTATTAATGTTTTAATTATTGAGGTTTCATAATATGTTTTAACATCTAGCAAAGATAGTCTCCTCCCACCTGCCTGGTTTTCAGTCAATGATTTATGTTTATTTTTGTACTATTAAAAATGCTTATATTCAGTTACATGATTTGCCAGTTTTAAAGGATATCCTTTGATTCCCAGGTATCGCAGATAAGGCAATCCATGAGCATATCCCATATCCCCCCTTTTTTGTGTGTGTTAGGATTTCATTTCTACATTGCCGTGTAACTGTCTACTTTCTTTTTTCAGTGTCCTAATCACAGAACTTTCTTCTGAAGTTAAATATGTTAGGTGTCCATTCAGAATTTTTGCCCTGGTGCCCTTTTTATTACCTGGTTGGCTGAAGTTGCTCTCCTAGTCCTTTCCTCAAGAGGGCTTGTAGAAACAATCTTCTGTGAATTTGAGTACATTAAATAATGTCTACAGACTTCTACTTGAGGGATAGTTTTGTTGAAGATAAAGTCTTTGGCATATGTTTTCTTGGTTATCTTGTAAATATTCTTCCACTGTCTGTATGCATCGAACGTTACTGTGGATCATTCTCTGCAGTATCTTTTTGCCCTGTTTTCCACCTGTCTCTTTGTTAACCATTCTGGGCTATTTTTTCTTTGTACACAGTATACCTCTCAAAGGCTTTTATATCTATAGAGGATATATAAATTATATATAGAGAGGATATATTTAAGTATTTGTTCTATTCCATTGTTTTAGTTTCCTTCTTTGAAGACTCCAGTCATACACTTATTGATTCCTCATTTGCCTAACTTCTGTTTCTATCATTCTCTTTAAACTTATAACACTGTTTCCATTTCATTTTGTTGCCTTTCTTATTTCAATCATTTTTGTCCTTTACTGTTTTCCAAGATGTCTACTTTATTTTGTACTCCTTTCCATTGTCTTCATTTCTTTGTTGTTGTTTTATCTTCTTTACAGAGTTCTGTCAGCTCACATTTCATCTCTTCTGCTGTCTCACCATCTCTCCCTCAAATTTATACTTTGTGGTCTTCCTTCATAGAAGCAGGTGCATCGTTTAGCTTTTTTAATGTATGGAGAATGGTCACTTTTTAAAATAATGATAATCCCTAAGATTAATGTTTGCGAGTCCAAGGCTCCCTCCCTCTCTGCTTTACAGAAGCGGACAGCTTCCTGCACATAGCGCGCATCTGTGTGATTTGGATGTAGCCTCATCTCCTTTGCTTGTCTGAAACAAAGAAGCCAGCTCTGCTTTCCCCAGTTCCCAAATGCACTGTTGCACTTGAGGGTGAGTCCCATACCTTCAAGAAAGGATGTTTTGCTTGAGCTTTCTGAGATCTGCTACTGCTGGCCCCCTGCTACTTTTTATACCTGTTCTCTTCACTTACCCCCTTACAGTTTCTGCCTCGTCTCTGCTGCTTTGGGAAGACCTGGCATGTGGTTTGGCATCTTTAATATCTGCAAATTATTTCTTCTTCCTAATTTTATGGAAAATGAAGTCTGGGCTTTTGTTTGTTTTCCCTGTTGCTTCTGATCTCATAGCAGAACATAATAGAACAGTTAAAATAAGACCATTTCTGAATGGATCTGTGCTTTGCCAGACTAACACCAACTGATGTTCCTGTTCAGAAGAGAACAGTTCTTAGTCATCAAAAGAAATTTTTTTTGGTCATGTTAGCTTAATGAAACTAAATCAGGGTCTTGGCTAGGAGGTCCTTACCTAAAAGAAAGGATAGCAGAGCTTTATACTAAAAACTTGCGAAACCTGTCTTGCAGGAAGCTGAAGAAGGCACAGAGTTCCTGGATCTGGCTAAGTAGGAGGATGCTCTGTGCCCCTCGTGTCTACATCCCTCTCCTGGGGTCCTGGTACGCACGGTTAACCAGCAGCACATATGTTAGTGTGAGCACAAAATATAATTATATGTCTATTTGCAAGTTTAAATAAGTTTTATATTGATTAAAAGATAAAGTAGTTCCAGATCCTGCTCTGAGAGAAGCATGTCAAATTTTATCATGCCCATATCTGGGAATTTATAGTAACTTATGGAAACTAATAATCACTGAACAGAGCATCAAATATTAGATAGTTTATTAGCTTTAATAACGGAAATATCATTAGGACTTTGAATAATTATTTTACTAATTGTCTTCCCTGTTTTGGATAGAACTGCTGTCTTAGGAGGTCTAAGTTAGATCTTAGCAGCAGTCACCTGCCATCTTCATCAGTAAAAGTATTGCTTTACTTCTGTACACTCTTTATATTCCTAAAAATTTGTAGGATTTGAGAGACCTTAGAGAAATATAGCACAAGGGGATAGAGTAAAAAAAGAAAATAATGGAAGGAAAAAATCAAATGAAAGATTAAAAAATGTATACTAACCCGATATCTTGCTCTGAGCTTTTGGCTCTGAGCTGCCAAACCGGTAAAGCAAGGAGGGAGACACAGTCAGGGGCACAAGGCAAACACAAATCACTTGCTCAGAGTGCAGCTTGGTAGTGAGGTCAGAGGGAAATTTCCTCCTCGGGCTCATAAAGAGAATATTATGTGGTATGAACAATGTCACTGACAGCTTCCTGGCAGCATTAATGTTCCTGACAGCCATTCATTTCTAATGACACTTAATTCTTACAGTATGCCTCAGGGTCGGCCAGGGCCATCCAGCAGTACACAGCTCATTAGCAGTTCTGCCAGGGACTAAAACAGTATGATCCAGGCTCACAGCTCTCTGCTTTTCTGACTTAATCCTGGCATGGGTTTTAGAGTCTCTGGTCTAAGGAAGGGACTGCATGTTCTTCCTGCAATCCTCCCTAATGTTTGATGAGCACTGGGCAGCAGAAAGTTTGAAAAGTTCCTGGAACGTAGATATTTTGCTTCCAGTTGTCTGTGTAGACTCTAAGTCCTTGTTGCAGACCCCTTGTCATCTTATCTGTATCTTACCTAAATGCCAAATGATGATTATAAACACTAGATGGATTTTAATGCAAGAGGTTTTTATGCCCTTTTATAAGGAAACTGAGGTTTAGGGAAATTTCTGAGGTATCAATAAAAATCTCATTGATTCATTCATCAAATTTAATTGAGTACCAATTATGCATCAGGTACCATGCTGATTGTTGGGGGTCATTGCGTGTATCCTGTTGCTTGCTTTTGATTAGGAATTTTAAATTCCCACCTGATTGCATTTCCCAGTAGGAAACAGGTGACAGCATGTAATCCAAATCTTTAAAGCTTAGAAATTCTCAGTGGTTACTACAAGGCCTGGTAACTAGATTACCAGCTTGAAGGAAATAAATCTGGTTTTCAATAGTTTTAAAGATTCCCTCATCTTTTTATTTTCACTAGAAGTTTAATTTTTAAAAATTCTCCTTTGGTTTATTTTTCTCATCATATATGGGGATTAAGCGTAAGTTGTATGTTTTTCTTCATTGTTTCAGATTTTGAGATCCAGAGTGAAAACTGGGAGAACTCTAATCAAGACATGTTTGAGGAAGTCGAATCACATGAGCTGCTCTCTGAAATGCCAGAAGGGGAAGGCATTCAGCAGTCTGACTGGGAAAGTGACCCTGAGAGAGACTGTGGCTCCAGGGGAGCCCAAGGAAATGCTGCAGGTGAAGGCCCTGGGGAGGTGCCATCACAGGCCAGGGAAGCTGGGCAGCTCATAGGCCTTCAGGGCACTTACCTGGGTGAGAAGCCCTATGAGTGTCCCCAGTGTGGCAAAACCTTTAGCCGGAAATCCCACCTAATCACACATGAGCGGACCCACACAGGAGAGAAGTACTACAAATGTGATGAATGCGGAAAAAGCTTCAGTGATGGTTCAAACTTTAGTAGACACCAGACTACTCACACTGGGGAGAAACCTTATAAATGCAGGGATTGTGGGAAAAGCTTCAGTCGGAGCGCAAACCTCATAACCCACCAGAGGATCCACACGGGAGAGAAACCCTTTCAGTGTGCCGAGTGTGGTAAGAGTTTCAGCAGGAGCCCCAATCTCATTGCTCACCAGCGAACCCACACGGGAGAGAGACCATATTCATGCCCCGAGTGTGGCAAGAGCTTCGGCAACCGGTCCAGCCTTAATACACACCAGGGCATCCACACTGGAGAAAAACCCTACGAATGTAAAGAATGTGGCGAAAGCTTTAGCTACAACTCTAACCTAATTAGACACCAGAGAATCCACACAGGTGAGAAACCGTACAAATGTACCGACTGTGGGCAGAGGTTCAGTCAGAGCTCAGCCCTCATCACCCACCGGAGAACTCACACAGGAGAAAAACCTTATCAGTGCAGCGAGTGTGGCAAAAGCTTTAGTCGCAGCTCCAATCTGGCCACACACCGGAGAACCCACATGGTGGAGAAGCCCTATAAGTGTGGGGAGTGTGGGAAAAGCTTCAGCCAGAGCTCCAGTCTGATTGCACACCAGGGCATGCACACAGGGGAGAAGCCCTATGAGTGCCTGACATGTGGGGAGAGCTTCAGCTGGAGTTCCAACCTCATTAAGCACCAGAGGATCCACACTGGAGAGAAGCCCTACAAATGCGGCGAGTGTGGCAAGTGCTTCAGCCAGCGCTCCCAGCTGGTGGTGCACCAGAGGACCCACACGGGCGAGAAGCCCTACAAGTGCCTCATGTGTGGGAAAAGCTTCAGCCGGGGCTCCATTCTGGTCATGCACCAGAGAGCCCACTTGGGTGACAAGCCCTACAGGTGTCCTGAGTGTGGGAAAGGCTTTAGCTGGAACTCGGTTCTCATCATACATCAGCGAATCCACACAGGGGAGAAGCCCTACAAATGCCCTGAGTGTGGCAAAGGTTTCAGCAATAGCTCCAATTTTATTACACATCAGAGAACTCACATGAAAGAGAAACTTTACTGAAGTGGCAAAGAGGGAAAGTGAGGGGCTGGTCTTGGAGATGGAATTGACATGCCACCCCAAAAGAGCGATAGCTCTTTAAAGGTGCCATTCTTCCTGAACGCTTTTTGGGGTTTTTTACCAGTATCTTAGCCCAGCTCACCCCTCATTTCTAGGATACTGTTATCTTAGTGGTGGAAGTCAAACCCTCATACAGATTAAAGTTAACAGGGCATAGCAATGGAAGGTTGGGAAAGTTGGCTCCCTGTTTCCTGATTCTTCTGTGCCTGTTTCCTCTTTGGTAAAATGGGGGAATGTTTCTCCATGTGGAATGGAAGAGCATGTCCTACAACATGGGCTGAGTCCTCAGAAAAATACTGGAAACCTGTTCTTGTGGCTCTGGTCGTTCTGCCAGTACTTTGTGGGGCTGAGGTGCCTTCACCCCCCAGCTGCCAGCATTCCCACCCCTGCCCCACCCCACCATGTCAGAACCAGCTCTTCCTGCATTTAATGTCCTGGGCTTTGATTTCAGATCAAAGTGGAGGGGGTTCTCAATTTCTGATTCATCCACATGAAGGAAAAGCCCTTTTCTATATCTAGAAAGTGCCAGAAGCACAGATACATGAGAGAATATGGCCTGGAACCAGTGTCCTTTCCATTGATAAAAGTTGACAGGGTCTGCCAAGGTAAAAACTGAGATTTGCGTGTTTGCTTTTGTCTCTTCCTACTGTCCTGTGTTCATCTGGCTGCCAGAGGCAAGCATTTGTTCTTGTGGGGTTTCATTTTTGAGTGTGAAGTGAGGTTGGAGGCTCCCAAATGTCGGCTCTGGCTGTCAGCGGGGTCTGCAGTGCTGAAGCAGCGCTGAAACAGCCCTGCAACGGCCCTGCCCTTGTAGGGTGGACGGATATCTTTACTCCACAGATACACAGCCCATAATCACTAAATTTCTCGTCTATACATTACTTCCCTCTTATATTTTAAATTTTATATGTGCAGATCTAGGATTCTTTCCAGTAGCTTATTATACACTAAGAACATTTTTAAGGACGTGCTGATTTTGAGGACATGCCATCTGTTTCCTGGAGAGATTTGGGCTTGAATCAGGAGTTTGTCCTACAGCTGTCACCCTTGTTCCTGGGATGCTGCTAGGGTGTGCATATAGGGTCTGTGATCCTTGAAACAGTGAGGACAGTGGGACAATACCAGGTGAAGGGGTTTGTGATGAGGGAAAAGAATAGATATGGTGTTTCAGGGAAATGTGGACCACCTCTTGGCTGTCTGTGCTCAGAATGGGCCTTAGGTGTTATGGGATGGATGCTCAATGTGGCCTAATAAAGTAGAGTCCTATTCTTCTCTTGAGTCAGTCTTTTAACATGTGTTGAAACCTGAACTTAGTGTTAGTAAACCCACAGTTCACTTCCCCATCTCACCCACCCACCACCTGACAGGCTGACAGTGCTCCAAGACCTGAGGGAGTAAAAAGCAATTACTTCGACCTCAGCTTGGCCGTGGGTCCACCTCAGCAAACCATTTATGTGACTTTAGTCACTTCCTCTCCCAGTCCCCACAGCTGTGGCCATTCTCCTCAGACCCAACTCAACCCCTAGGCTCACCTTGCCTCTTCCAAGAATCTAGAGCCCATCAAACACAAATTCCCTTAACCTCTCTAGTTCATACCTCCTCACTGCTCCTCCATGCACAGACTAGAGCTGTGCTTTCAGTTTACTAGTACTTTGCCTATTGTTTAACCTCCACTTCTCCAGGATCAGGACTGCTCTATCAGCTATTGGCTCTTTCTTGGTTTTCAGTCTCTCCCTGTCTACTGACCTCTTCCTGTACCTCCCACACCTGCTGAAGTTGTTCCTAGAACTTCAAACTTAGCATGAGACTGAACTCAATTTCCCTGCCTGCCTCCCTGTTTATTTCCTACCTTAGTAATATTGCCATTCACCAGCTATCCCAACCCAGAAACCTGGGTGTCACTGAGTCTCTTCCTTTGCGTCCCTCCAAGCCTTTGGAGAACCTAGTCCTTCCAGTTATGCTTCCCAGCCATTTACCCTACTTAACATCTCCCTACACCCTGGGCAGAGTTCAGACCTGATAACTGAAATAGCCCTCTTACCGGTTCCCCCAACACTCACGCTCTGGCCCTGTCCCCTGCTGGTCCATCCTCTGTATTGCAGCCAGAGTAAGCATTTTCTGCACCTCAGAACTGAGCCTGTCAGTACCCAACTTAAACTCTCTGGGACTCCCCATCACCTACAAAAAGGCCATGTTTCCAGGGAAAGCAGGTGAGGCCTTCTCAGTGGGGCCTCTGAAACCAGGCCACCTTCATTTCTTGCCTTGCCCTAGCCATCACACCTCTGTGCCTCTGGCCAGCCCTGCTCCTGGCAGCAGTCCCTGAATGTGCCCTGCCAGGCTACTCTGCTCATTCTGCTCCCATTTTTGGGCCATCCTTTGCCTGGCACATGCCTACTTGTCTTATAAGACAACCTGGGCTCCACTCCTCCATGAGGCCCGCTGAACTTCCTGCACTCTCCTATGTTAGTACTTGTGACTCATTGCATTTACCTGTTACACGTCTCCTCTTACTTGAGTCTTCTATTATTTTATGTTTAATGAACAAATAGTACACCCATACTGAGATTCCAAACTCTATCCCCAGCACCTAGCTCGGTGCCTGGAACTTAGTAAATATTTGCCACCTGGGTTCTGTTCATTTTCCCTGAGAAAAAGATGACATGGTTATCTGTTAAAACAGTATTTCTCTTTTTTTGTTCTCCCGGATCACATAACAAAAGGAAAAATGTTTTTTATTAGTTCATGTGCAGACCATCTAAATCATTTACTGAAGATAAATGTAAATAAGGTAGAGGAAACTCAAAATTCTGAACTGGAAAAATTGATTTCCTACAACTTCCTTTAGTAGGGATAAATCTAACAATTTCAACTTCAATGCCTTCTTAGTATTTTCCCACCTGAATTACAATTTATTGGTATTGGTGAATGAAGACATAGCTGAATACATTTATAAAAACTAACCAGTATTCCAATGAAACAGCTTACATTTTGAAATGTCAAAGCCTGTGAAAAGCCATGCATTTTCTCTACTGTAGCTGAGTCTGTATTACACAATCTATTACTTTTTCTGTATAATTCCATTTTTAATTGACACTTTAAAAGAGTTCAAAATTAATCTGATTTTGGAAGGCAAAATAGTCGGTTAGTTTTGGGAAAGGTATGGATGTGATTGGGAGACAGAATAAGGGGGTTCATAGGGTGGAAGAGTTTGTTTAGGTGTTCTCTTTGCTGTGAAAATCCAAACCATATGCTTCTGATTTGTGCAATATTCTGTATGTGTAATTTTTTTAATTAGAGAATTTGTAGGTTTACAGAAAAATCATGCAGAAAATAGAATTCCCATATACTGCCCCCCCCCCCCCCCCCCCCCAGTTTTCCCTGTTATTAACACTTTTCATGAGTGTGGTACCTTTGTTACAATTAATGACAGTATTATTATTACACTATTAACCATAGTGCATAGTTTACATAGAGGTTCACTGCTTGTGTTGTACAATCTTATGTTGTTTTAAGTTTTTTTATTCTAGTAACCTATTTACAACCTAAAATTTCCCCCTTTTAAAATGGACAAGCAATGAAATTGCAGAGCCTTCATCTTATTCTTACTCTTTAAACCTGGTATATCCTTATATCATGAGGCAGCTCCCTAGTTTTATACTTTTAATTGAAATATAATAGACATACAGATAAGTGCACAAATGTGTACAGCTCACTGAATTTTTATAAACTGAACATACTTGTGTAACCAGCACCCGAATCAAGAAACAAGTACCAGCGCTCCAAGAGGTTCCCTACCAGTGACCCCTGTGTCCCCAAACTTCAGGAAGGGGCTACCCCTTCCTTGCTTGATTTTGCCTCCAGTGATAATTCCAAATTCCCTGAATTAGGGGAATGGAACATGGGATTGGATTTTTTTTTTTTTTAAAAACAGTGGAAACTCTTTTTCAAGTGCAATCTTAAATACAACAATAGAAAGCAGAACTGCTCCGGTGACTGGACGGTAGAAGCCCAGAGCCCTCTCCTGGGGTGGGCTTTTGATCCCACCTAGTGGTCTTTCAAGCAGCTCTGTGGAACTTCTGGGCTCCAAGGAATGCGCACCGGTCTGAGATCGCACATTCTCTGACTTCCTGTTGCTAAGAGCAGAGAAATGGAAGGAATCTCCATAAATACGGAGAGTGAGACCTACTATACAGAATTTGTTGTCAGAACCAAATCAGCTAAACTACGTAAAGTGGTGATCAATACGCTGGTTTCCTTCCTCCCTTCCCTGAGGCTGCGCCTTCTTCCTTCTGGACTCTTCCCAAGCCCTCTCTGGTAGTTTTTTTCGAGTCATTTACTTTGAACACACTCCTATTTAGCATCTCCTTTCACAGTGCACGGATGTTATTCATCGCGTGCGTGGCGTGACGGCCGCGGTGAAGCATTACTGCAGTTGGCAACCATACCCGAAGAGTGTTCTTTTGGCGCGGGGGGGGGGGGGGGGGCTTTTTTTTTTTCTTCTTTTGGCATGGACAGGCACCGGGAATCGACCCTGAGTCTCTGACGTAGCAGGCGAAAACTCTACCTGCTGAGCCACCGTGGCCCACTCAGAAAAGTGTTCTCTTAAGTGGCACAACACCTGAACTGTCTCAGGACCCCCACGGGCCCAAACCGCCTGGTGTATTCTCCTGTGTGGGATAAGCACGCTCGCGACGCCGGGACCGCTAAGGCCAAAGGCCTCCGCCTCCCCGAATCTCCGCGAGAGTGGCTGAGGGGAAACAGGGCCAACCCTCTCCAGCTTTGCCAACTCTCGCTCTGGCTTTGGCACCCCGCACCCAGGTGTGAGAAGGGCCCACCTGGCGTCCCGGGCTCGTCGGAAACTGCGGGCTGGCCTTCTCCCCTCGCGCGCGCGGAGGCCTTTGGGAAAGGTAGTTCCGCGTCGACGAGTCCTTCCGGGCGCCGAGCTTCCGCTTCCGGTGCTCAAGGGAAGGCCGAGGGCTGGGTTTGGGCCCTGGTTGCGGGATCCAGGGTTGTGGGAGCCGCCGGGAGCAGCAGGGCCTCTGCGGGCCGGAGCGGCTCTCGCCTCGGGTCAGGGTCACCGCTCCGGCTGGACGTGCCTGGCAGAGCCCGAGGGTCCGACTGCCTCAGGGCCAGAGACCCTGGGCGGGGTGTGCCCCTCAGGCTGGCGGCGACCTCCCTCTCGCCGCCCACCGGGCCCAACGTGGGCGACCCTGGCCCTGCAACCGGGTTCTGTGGCCGCCGAGGCTCCCGGGTCCCCAGAGCCCTCGTTTACCCCTTAAAGCTTCCAGAGATGGTCGCCCGCGGAGCAGAGTAGCCTTCCTGTGTAAGTCACGCTCTGCGGGCCAGTTCCGCAAGGCACGGTCAAAGGGCGGGGCCGCGGTCGGGTGTCTTACCACAAGCTGGCTATATTGACCTTGGGCAAGTCCCTTGGGGTCTTTTAAGTCAATCGCCTCTTCTTTGAGGGAGATAGAGTATCTCTTATCATTCCTTTTACCTCTAACATCCTGATGGCCTGTGTTTTAATTTTCCTTGCTCTTGAAGCTTGTAATCTTAACCAGGGTAAATCTTCCTGTTTGCAAGAGTTGTGGTGTCGGGGTGAAGATCCTGAACAGGGTGCCCAAGACTGAAAACCCCCTAGAGGTGAGAGCAGCTTAGCCACTGGAGCAGTTGAACCTTTGAAGTTGAGAGCTCGGGTGCTGCTCTCCAAGGTGCTGCTCCTACCTGGTGCACTGACTTCGTTTTGTACTGGGCATTCCGTTTGCAACACCCTATAATTCTGAAGACCAGAATTTCCAGTGACTTGGAAAGGTGGGGGGATTTATTTGCCCCCAAATCCCCATTATCCTTATTTTTCAAATTAGATGATTGGCCTTTTCCCCAGCTTTATGTAAATCGTTCTGCAAACAAAGCCTCAAGCTCCCCTACTTTCCAGCCAGATCACTAGCCCTTAACTCTATCAGAGTTCTGGAGTTGTCTCTCTACGGTCAGAGAGCCAGACTCTGCAGGCACCTGGAGAGGGGGGGAATGGGAAGGCTCTTCACCTCAAACTTGCTTGAATAACACTTGTGAGTTTCACTAGAGTTCACTTCTTAATGTGTGTTTCTGTCTCTAGAACTTTCAGAAGTTTCATTTAGTGACTTCTATCTGAACGTGGCTTTCCAGTGAGCTTTAGAAGAGATTTGAGTTTCAGAGCCCAGCAAGGTTCTTCTCCGAGCTAAACAATGGATGTAGCTGTGAACCAACAAATCCAGACTCCTCGAGTAAAGGAAGAGCTTCAGATAGTGAAGCTGAAAGAGCATTCCCACTGGGAGCAGGAAATCTCCCCTCAAGGGAAAGAGAGATCTCCTGACAATGCTTTTGGCATTTCCACTGTCAAGAGGTTTCAGGACCCTGGGAGGCCCTCATCCAGCTCCGGAAGCTCTGTCATCGGTGGCTGAGACCAGAGAAGTGTACAAAGGAGCAGATCCTGGAATTTCTAGTTCTAGTGAAGTTCCTGTCTGTCCTTCCCCAGGAAATTCTGATCTGGGTTAGACAGCAGCATCCAGAGAGTGGAGAAGAAGGAACGGTATGATATAAATGTGGCCAGTGTGGGAAAAGCTATGGCCGCACCTCACCACAGCCCTGGTGGGAGACTTGCAGAAAGAACCTAGGAGACAGGAGCTGCAGGTGAGATATAGGAACCTACTTCTGAGTAGTTAAAGTAGAGGAATGTGAGAGATAGTAGTTAAAGTAGAGGAATGCAAGAGGTTGCCAGCAGCATGGGTGACATGTAGTACTTTGCTCTTTGTGTCAAATTGCAGTTACATTCTTCCCTGTTCCAGGTAGCTGCAACTTTGCTTCAGAGTTCAGACTGACTCTTCAGAGAATGCACACTGGCCATGCTGAGTGTTGGTCCCTGCCATTAAAAAAGAGAATTACTTAAAACTTAATGTCTCCTCTCTCTGGCATATAAAATGACTGTGATTAGAGTCACCAAACCATTGCTGCCTTTTTTTTGTCTCCCTGTAAACAGATTTTCCAGTGCACAGGGCTCCGTATTCCTGATAGGAATATGGAGCAGGAGGAAAACCCACACAACCCAGATGCTCAGTACCCGAGAGAAGGAGAGTGTAACAGACTCCCCAGGAGGTGGGGTGAGAGTCACCCCTGGCCAGGTGCCAATCCTGAGAAGCACTAAGACCTAATTAATTATAGTATTTAAAATTCAGATAAAAATTTAAGACACTCATAATTCAGTTATATCTATTTTCCAAGGTAACTAAGGCCCCAAAATAGTACAGGCTTTTCCTATGAGGAAACTAAGGCTTTTTCTTGGAATTCTCAGCGAGTCTTGGATCCATGAAAAACTCTGCACCTGCCTTCAGAACCACCAGGTGTACCGGTTTGTGGCTGAGTGGCTGCGAAAGCAAGGCTTCCTATGGACCCTAGAGCATCTGCCATTGTTTACAATAGGGTTCAGTGTGTTGTGTTTTTTCCTATTTATTGTGCTAACATATATACAACGTGCTGATCTTCTGAGCCATGTATGCCAAGATCCTCATCAATCATTTACGTCATTCCTCCCATTCAGTCCCGAGAAGTAAGTAAGGGAATGGAGAATGGCCAGGAGAATTACTGTAAAGAATGTTCTTCCACCTGGAAGGGAATATATAGAAGAGAGGGGGGCCTTTGTAATATTGATTGCTGGTCCCTAGGTGGGTGGGAGGAGAGGAAGAGCCAAGCTTGGGGGCAGTCTCTGAGCAATGGGGAGCTGCTCTTGTTAAAGAGAAGGGGCTTGGACCCTGTCTCCTTCCTTTACCCCATTCTTTTTCCATTTGACCTTTTCATTTAGAAGCTGAGGAAGCAAATAAGTCCTGGAATTCTGCTGGTCTTAACCACGGTTCAACCATTTTTTAGTTTATTTGTTCCTAGTTAATGGAAAATTGAATATATTCTGTCTACTTAAAAACAATCAAGAGCATGTTTTGAAGTATACAGTGAGGACTACTTTCACATTCTTTCTATGCTTCGGATTTCAGGAAATAGTTTACATTTACAATTTCATGTCATTCTTTTAGATCTTGAAACAAGAACTGAAAATGAGGATAATTGAAGTCAAAGCATTTCAGAGGAAGTAGAACTACCTGGGGCGTTATTAGAAAGATCCATAATGGAGGTTTCCCAATACCTTAATTGGAGAAGAGAATGGAAAAGTGAATATGGGGCAGAAAAGCAGTGGGAAACATCCCTAGAAGATAGACAAGAGTCACTTTCTCCCCCAGAAAGAGACTTTGGTAAATTCATAAGCCCTCAGGGAATCTATATGGAAGAAAATTCTAATATGTGCTCTGAATGTAGGAAGAGTTTCAACCAGAGCTCACACCCAGCTGTCCACAGATTAACCCACATTGGAGAAAAGAAACCTTATAAATGTGGCCAGTGTGGGAAAAGCTGTGGCCGCACCTCACATCTGATTTGCCGTGAGAGAATCCACACTGGGAAGAAGTCCTACAAATGTGCTGAATGTGGAAAAGACTTCATTGATCTTTCTAACCTCACAGTACACCAGAGAATCCACACAGGAGAAAAACCCTATGAATTTAGTGAATGTGGGAGGCGATTCAACAGTAGTTCACATTTTAGTGCACATTGGAGAACCCAGGTGGGAGAGAGACTCTATATGTTCCCATATGTAGAAAAAAGTCTTTAAAGTATATCAAGTCTGGTAACATTAGGGAATCTTCCCCAAAAGGGGTTTGTACTGCCCTCGATTCTATACATGAGATGAGAGAGAATGAGGATCCCAGTCAACAGACCAGATTTTGTTCCTCTCACTAAATGCTCACTAGGCTTATGAAATGCTATTCAGGGTCTTCTTATCTGTGTCACTGAAATGGAAGACTAATTTCCAGAGAATTCAGAGACTAATTCTGAAATTAACTCTGTTATCTGTTGACTTCATTGTGATTCTATGCCTTAATTTTCACAGCATGGTGACAGGAGGATGAGATCCTGTCCCCGAGATCTGCCCTCCTGCTCTAAAGAGGGTTGGATCCGCTGCCCAGCTGGGTTGTTCCCCAGCAATGGCTGGGCTGTTTTTTTCTTAGAACTGGGCATCTAGGTAAGGGTGTATTTTCTTAATTAAATTAATTTTCAAAAATCTTCCATGTTCTACCTGAGGGGGATTGGGGCACAGGATATTTCTACATTTCCTCATATTCCTTTTTCTTAAAATCTACATGGAATTATTTGAGAGGAAAGTACTTTGTTAGATTATCTGAAGGAAAGAAAAGGGTCCCTTCTGGATACTGGCTCTCTAAATCATAAACTACTCCTGCTGTCAACATACTAAGCTAAACCATATGAAATTGTTATTTTTGATCTACAAAACCAATAATTTCATGTGATTCCACCTAAATAGACTTTCTTCATAGTGGAATTGCTCCAAACTGCAGGTTGGACTGATGTAACGGTTTACAGCTCATACTGAATCCTAAAAATGTGGGACTCAGTCTAGAAGGTCATGAACCAGGATGGTGAGGTGGGTAAAGCTCTTTTTCTTTGTATATATGTCCACAGCAACAACTAGGAACCACGGCATTGATTAAGACGTCCCTAGAGGGAGGATTTATCGGAACATCACCTGCCTCTGATGAGTGCATGGCTTCCTGTCTTTGCTCGCCTCTCTGGAGCCTCCTGGAGGCTGCATGCAGGTGAACAGGTCTCTACCAGAGCAGTAGCTTGCTGGACGGACTCAACCTACAGAACCAATGGGGCTTCAGAATGAATTCCTTCTTAATAAAATAGTTTCCTTTGGATAGATCAAGTCTACTTAAAATTTAGGCCTAAGAGTCACCCCAAGAGAGCCTCTTTTGTTGCTCAGATGTGGCCCCTCTCCAGCAACACAATGAAGAGTCGCACCACCCTCCCCCTGTCTACGTGGGACATGACTCCCAGGGGTGTGGACCTTCCTGGCAACGTGGGACAGAGATCTTGGAATGAGCTCAGCATCAAGGGATTGAGAAAACCTTCTTGACCAAAAGGGGGAAGAGGGAAATGAGACAAAATAAAGTGTCAATGGCTGAGAGATTCCAAACAGAGTTGAGAGGTTACCCTGGAGGTTATTCTTATGCATCAAGTAGGTATCATCTTGTTATTCAAGATGTAATGGAGAGGCTGGAGGGAACTGCCTGAAAATGTAGAGCTGTGTTCCAGTAGCCATGTTTCTTGAGGATGATTGAATAATGATACAGCTGTCACAATGTGACTTTGTGATTGTGAAAACCTTGTGTCTGATGCTCCTTTTATCTACCTTGTCAACACAGGAGTAGAACATATGGAATAAAAATAAATAATAGGGGGAACAAATGCTAAAATAAATTTAGTTTGAAATGCTAGTGATCAATGAAAGCGAGGGGTAAGGGGTATGATAGGTATAATCTTTTTTTTTTTCTTTTTCTTTCCTGTGTTTTATTTCTTTTTCTGAATTAATGCAAATGTTCTAAGAAATGATGAATATGCAACTAAGTGATGATATTGTGAATTACTGATTATGTTGCTGTTTTATTTTGTTTCTTAATTTTTTAATTAATAAATTTTTTTTAAAAAGAGGCATTTAAAGCACTAGAGTATTTATTACACATAAACTGATCCATTCATGTCAGCTTTAGTCATAATTTTAAATCGGTAACATAAGAAAAATAAAACCTAGTCATACAAAAAAAAGTTTCCTTTGTGTGTTTGATTTGAACATGTTTTCCCACAACTGTTTAGAAACCTATCAATTCTAAAGCAAGCACAATCTACATAATACAGTTATATACAGTTAGGCTTATGAAATATGGCTATTAAGTAATGAGACTTTTAAAATATTTTATTGTGGCAACATAAAACATTTCCCATTTTAACTACTTTAGAGTAACAGTTCAGTGATGTTTAATTTTATCTACAATGCTGTGCTACCATACTCTACCCTCCATTACCAAAACTTTTCCTCACCTCAAACAGAAATTGTACAGTAATGAGACTTTTTAAACATAAACTAACATCCAAATAGTGTGATGTTTTAAAAGTAGTCACTTTTATAGGCTGTGGACTTTATGTCGTTGCTATTATTCAAGACACCCTGTAAGTTTTTCTTTAGAGACTGTCTTCAGACCCCATCAGAAAGCCTGTCACACACATATGTCTCCACACATAGAGTCTTGTACGTGGGAAGGCCTTAATAAGTAATGATGGAATGTCACCTGCTGTATTACCTAGGGTGATTACTTAATCCATTAGACCTGGCTCTGCCCAGTGACTGCTTTTCAGTAATCAAATCCGTCCAAAGGATGTCAATGAAGAGGCATTTCAAAGAGCCTGGTTTTTTTTTTTTAATTTTTAAATTTTACTTTTTTAAATACCAAAAAAAAACCCCTAACAAACGCAAACATTCCTATTTTGGTCATTCCGTTCTACATATATATTCAATAATTCACAGTATCATCACATAGTTGCATATTCATCATCATGATAATTTTCTTGGACCATTTGCATCTATTCAGAAAAAGAAATAAAACAAAAACAGAGAAAAAATTTATACATACCATACCCCTTACCCCTCCTTTTCATTGATCACTAGCATTTCAATCTACTAAATTTATTTTAATATTTGTTCCCCCTATTATTCATCTTTGCTAGTTGCCAGAATGTGATATACCAGAATGGAACAGCTTTTATAAAGGGGAATTTATTAAGTTGCTAGTTTACAGTTCTATGGACCTGAAAATGTCCCAACTAAAGGAAGTCTATAAAAATGTACAAATTAAAGGCTCCAAGAGGTTACCTTCGCTCAAGAAAGGCCAATGAAATTCAGGGTTTCTCTTGGCTGGAAAGGCACATGGCAAACATGGTGACATCTGTTAGCTTTCTCTCCAGGCATCTGGTTTCATGATGCTCCCTCTGGGGTGTTTTCCTTCTTCCTCTCTAAAGGTCTGTGGCTGCGTGGGCTCCCGTGATTCTCCTCACTCTCTCATTCTAAAAAGGGATTGTCAACAAAATGCTTCCTTTTTTTAACAGGATTCCAGTAAACTTACCAAGACCGACGTTGAATGGGTGGAGTCACATCTCTCTCTTCAAAATTTAATACCCACAATTGGGTGAATTGCATCTCTGTGGGATAATCTAATCAAGCTCCCAACATACGGTACTGAATAGGGTCTAAAAGAAAAGGTTGTTTCCACAAGATTGGATTATGATGAAAGCATGGCTTATCTAGGGTACATAAATCCTTTCAAACCAGCACAATGCTCTTACAGAGACTGGTACCTGTGGATTTCAGGGCGTATCCGACATAGGAACTATCTGGAGACTTTAAATCTCTGAAAAAGTAAACTTACTAAATAAAACATAGAATCTTAGATAGAGTCCAAGGTATTCTTTAGGGTTTTCAGGAATACTGTTAGTTGGATCTTGGCACACTATGGCAATTTGCAGTATCTGGCTGAAGCTTGCATAAGAGTAACCTCCAGAATGACCTCTTGACTCTACTTGAAAAGTCTTAGCCACTGAAACTTTATTTTGTTCCATTTTAAGGGAGAGGTGACAATTCCAAGACTCAGAAAAGAGAAGTTTCATTTCTACTTCAGAAGAGAGAATCTTCTCTACATCAACCAGAGAGAACTTTCATTTCACTTCAGCCCGACAAAATTCCCCAGGAATTTTGATGAATTTCCTAGGAATTCATCAAAAACCTTCATCATTGTTGCCAGCTTCCAGCCTGCCATACAGAATTTGGACATATGCATCCCCATAGTTGAGTGAGACCCTTTTATGAAATCTCATCATTACAGAACTCTCCTATTGCTTCTGTTTCCCTAGAGAACCCTGATTAATACAGTATACTAGAAAATTTAAATTTTAGACAAAATAAACATCTCTGCCTTTGGTTTCACACAGAAATTGAAGTTTTAAAATACAGATAGTATCATCCTTTACCCTGCATTCTGACTAACCTTAGTCTCAACCAGATCAGCTTCATTCATATGCCTAATTTCTGGTGCTCTGCTTTCTATTGCAAGGTGCTGACCCCTGCTGACCCCTAGGCTTCTTGCCAACTGGTTCCAATTATGTTTGGCCAGTGGGAGGTGCTGGCAGGATATTGGTGGAAGGAGAGAAGTCAGGGCATGTCCTCTCTCTCTCTCTCTCTCCTTCCTGCAGTCTTCAGCAGTGACCGTCTCCCCTGCAGTTCCATTTCCTGCTAGGTGGCCCCTGCCGAAGAGTCCCCGCTCTAGCTGGGCAGGCTTACTGTGCTCACAGTTCCCTTCTGGATACCTCCCTGCCCCCTGGGCTCTGGTCAACCCCTGAACTCCTTTTGCCCCTCTTTAGCAATTTCCTGTAGTTGCTTATCTCTGAGTTCCTCACCTTCCCTTGCTTCCTCTTTCAGGCCCTCTGACACCATGTAACTAAATTCCCTCAACTGAATTACCTGATGTGAGGTCAGTCTTCCTGGCGGTACCATTACCCACACACACATTTTGTCAATATTTTTCAACAACACAGCTTTTGAATTCATACGTCATTTCTACTAGCTTCCAAATTACTCATTTCTGTTTTACTTGGTGAAACAGTAATGCTTAGTCAATGTTTGTGCTGGTAACTGGCCCTCCAAAAAAAAAAAAAACCCTGATTTGTAGCATTTGCCAGTTTCCATAGTGTAACTCACACCATGGGTGTTTTAAGCTACCAATGAGACATCACTGAATGAGGAGGTGGGAAGATGCATTAGTCAGGGCTCTCAAGGGAAACAGAACCAACAGAAGAAATATGCAAATATGAGATTTTATAAAAGAGTCTCATGAACTATGGGGCTGCACAAGTCCAAATTCCATAGGGCAGGCCACGTGCTGGCAGCTTTGATGAAGGTTTTCCGTGAACTCCCAGGAGAGGCTGGCTGGCTGACGTAGAGACAGAAATTCTCTTTTGACTGCTGAAATTGTCACCAACTCCTTAAAAGTCTTTAACTGATTGGATCACTTCCAACCAATTGGATTAAATTAGACTGAGTGGATTACCTCACTGCAGAAGACACTCCTGTTAGTTGATCATAGATGTAATCAGTCATAGATGCAATCAATTGACTGATGATTTAAGTCCATGAAATGTCCTCACAGTATGGTTAGGCCAGTGCTTGCCTGATCAGAGAACTGTGCACCATCACTGGCCGAGATGACACATCAACTTAACCAGCAGAGAAGAGAAGTGCACAGTTGGCTGTCAAGTGACGGTATGAACAGACAACACACAGATTAAGAGCAGAGTCTTCAGAGTCAGCAGACCTGGGCTCTAATCTAGTTTTGCTTATTACTAACCCTCTGATTAATGGCACATTTCTTAATGTCTCTTATTCTTAGAATCCTCATCATTATCTAAACTTACGTTGTTGTAAGAGTGAAATTAAATCACTCTTACACTCTTACACTCTTATAGTAAGTAAAACACTTACTATAAAGCCAGCCATCAATATGTATTAGTGGCTTTTGCATTATTCTCAAGTTCTTTTATTCTCATGTTTTTAAAATGGCAATGATAAACATGGTGGATTAACCACGCTTTTATTTCCTCTTTCTGCTAAAACTCTGTACAAATGACAATAAGGGAATAAAAAGTTATTAAACTACAAAGATAAAGAGAATTGGTGAACAGATAGTAGCATATAAGAAATTTCAGCAAAGCTTTTGAGTACCAAAAACATCTGGAAGAACCGCAGAGTAAAGTGATAGTCCAAATGCCAGCAGAAGGGGTGCCCATAAGACGTGAACATCTGACCCTGGAGAACTAGTACCTAGAGATGCCAGGTGGGGTTTAAAATAGGGGCTAAAAAGAGGGTCTCTGGTTAGATGTCTGGGACCTAATAACAAGTAGAATAACAGGTGACTTCACACACAAACATATACACACAAGTCTATGTTTTCTCCAAGTCTGGAGAAAAAGAACTAGAAACTCTAATGCGGTCACAAAGTATAGTAGAGGCCAGAGATGAGGATGAAAAATGAAACTGAGGACTAAGGAAGGCCAACAATCTGAGTAGTGTGAATCCTCAGCAACCAGAATTCTGACAGCCATGTTCGTTCCTCCTACTATTTTATGCCCATCACTGGGGGTGGGGTGGGGGTGGGAAGAGGAGGGTTCTGGTTAGGGAAACCAAGTGGCCTCAGATAGAGGTTTTTTTTTTTTTTTTTTTTTTTTTTTTTTATTAACGGAAAGAAAAAAAAAAGAAATTAACACAACATTTAGAAATCATACCATTCTACATATGCACTCAGTAATTCTTAACATCATCACATAGATGCATGATCATTGTTTCTTAGTACATTTGCATCGGTTTAGAGGAACTATAAAATGTTAATATAAAGAAAAGAGATAAAAGTAGTAATAATAGTAAAAAACAACAACAACAAACAAACCAACAAGCAAACAAAAACAAAAAAAACCCTATAGCTCAGATGCAGCTTCATTCAGTATTTTAACATGATTACTTTACAATTAGGTATTATTGTGCTGTCCATTTTTGAGTTTTTGTATCTAGTCCTGTTGCACAGTCTGTATCCCTTCAGCTTCAATTACCCATTGTCTTACCCTGTTTCTAACTCCTGCTGAACTCTGTTACCAATGACATATTTCAAGTTTATTCTCGAATGTCCGTTCACATCAGTGGGACCATACAGTATTTGTCCTTTAGTTTTTGGCTGGATTCACTCAGCATAATATTCTCTAGGTCCATCCATGTTATTACATGGTTCATAAGTTTATCTTGTCTTAAAGCTGCATAATATTCCATCGTATGTATATACCACAGTTTGTTTAGCCACTCGTCTGTTGATGGAGATTTTGGCTGTTTCCATCTCTTTGCAATTGTAAATAACGCTGCTATAAACATTGGTGTGCAAATGTCCGTTTGTGTCTTTGCCCTTAAGTCCTTTGAGTAGATACCTAGCAATGGTATTGCTGGGTCGTATGGCAATTCTATATTCAGCTTGTTGAGGAACTGCCAAACTGCCTTCCACAGTGGTTGCACCATTTGACATTCCCACCAACAGTGGATAAGTGTGCCTCTTTCTCCGCATCCTCTCCAGCACTTGTCATTTTCTGTTTTGTTGATAATGGCCATTCTGGTGGGTGTGAGATGATATCTCATTGTGGTTTTGATTTGCATTTCTCTAATGGCCTCAGATAGAGGTTTTACAGACCCTGATGTTTAGAGGTCTGCTTGTAAAAAGTAGGCTGTGGCGCACTCACCTCCCACCATCTTGGGTTCAGTGAGTTCTGCCCAGGAGCGCTGAAATAACCCTCCCCCATTTTAAATTTCCTGGTGTACCTTTCTTCTTTCTCACCCTTTCGCCTCCTAAACCTTTCAAAAGTGTCATATAAAATCAGTTCAGAAACAAGAGAACAGATATGCTTATGTCTCTGTCAGAAACCACTAATAAGAACAATTGGGGCTAAACTGTCAACCCTTATAGCAACCAAACTTAGTCTGAAGTTGTAAAGACACACTGAGTGGTATGTGTGTCAGATGGTATTTCTCTGGAACTCTGAATAACTCTGTGATACCTAAGACCTAGAAATGGAGTGCTACAGTCCTGAAAGTTAGCATATAATAACAGTTAAAGTAACTGAAAAAGAGATCAGGCCTCAATTTCAGTTAAAACAAAGCCAATCTGGCTGGGTCCAAGGTCAGTCAGAATACAGGGTAATAGATGATACTGTATATACTCTAGACCATTACGTACTATATGTGACCAAAAGCAGAGTTTTATTAGGTCTAGAGCCTACATTTTCAGTAACATTTAATCTAAATCAACCTGTCCAGATAACTCATTTAAACAACTCTTGGAGTCCAGAACAGGAATGAGGCCTTGTAATTATATTACTGTAATATAAAATAATTCTCAGACTGTGGTGGGCTGATAATTAAAAAGTATGGGTAGGCTCCCTTGAGAGACAAAATGGGGGAAATTGTATAAATATATGGAAATATTAAACTTTTCAATCTGGGAAACCCCAGAAACCCTGTCAACCATTGGAGATTTCCAAGAAAATAGTTCAACCCCTTGAATTTGAGTCTTGCTCTATGAAACATTTCTTTAGGGGAGAAGCTAAGATTACCCATCACAAGGCCTAAGAGTTGCTTCCATAAGACCACTTTTGTTGCTTAGATGTGGCCTCTCTATCTATAAGCCCAATTCTGTAAGGAATATCATTACCCTTCCCTCTTTGTGGGACCTGACATTCAGAGGTCAAATTCTCCCTGACAATGTGGAGTGAGACATGGGGATGAGTCTGGTCCTGACACTGTGGGATCAACAATGCCTTCTGAATCAAAAGAGGGGAAAGAAGCGCAATAAAATAAGGCATCAGTGGCCAAGAGAGATCAAATAAAGTCAAGAGACTGTTCTGGAGGCTACTCATATGAAAGCTTCAGTTAGATAGTACTAATTGCCATGGTTTGCTAAGCCCCAAGAAATATCATTCATGCTGACTCTTAAGAACACCCAGGGCTGGAATTGAGACTCTGTAAATGTTTGATGTGCTAAGTTTGCGTTCCTGAAACCTGTAATTCCTAGAGAGTTCCTATGTCAAATTAATCCTGAACTCAAAGGGATCAGCTTTTCCAAGATTATCGATTGTTTGCATTCTCCTATCCTTTAGTGTTGACACATCTTCTCAACATGAAAAAGTCAGAATGGACATTGTCTAAAGATCCCTATAGACTGGAAGAGGAATCAGAGGAGAAAGAGGAGGTATAACAGAGAAAATATGATTTAACGAATGAGTATGACTACTGAATCACTGTATTAATATTCCTTCTTGCATCCAGTGTTTTGGAGCAGCTAGGAAGGAAAATCCAAGATGGTGGAATTGTAGCACATGACAAATTCCGGTATCTGTTATGTATCTACTAGTTGCAGGGTGCTTTGAAAATTACTGCTTCTTTCTTTGTCTTGTATATATGTTAAATTTTACGATAAAAAAACATTAAAAAAAAAAAAAGTAGGCTGTGCTGGTTTGAAGCTATTGTATACCCAAGAAAAGCCATATCCTTTAATCCTCATTCTATATTGCTGGGTGGGATCTTTCTGATTCTTTCCATAGAGATGTGACTCACCCAATTGTAGGTGGTAATCTTTGATTAGATGGCTTCCATGGAGTTGTGTCTCCACCCATTCAAGGTGGGGTTGCTTATTGGAGCCCTTTAAGAGGGAACCATTTTGGAAAAAGCTTTAGAGCCACCTGTACCAATAGAGCCACAAGAACGGACAGAGCCCTGGGGAAGCCACTGAAGAAGCCTGGACAGAGAGCTAGCAGATGTCACCATGTGCCTTTCCAGCTGAGAGAGAAACCCCATACAGCATGAGATTTCTTGAACCAAGGTATCTTTCCCTGGATGCCTTAATTTGGATATTTTTATAGCCTTACCTTATTTTGGACATTTTTAGTACCTTAGAACTGCAAACATGCAACTTACTAAATTTCTCTTTTTAAAAGCTGTTCAGTTTCTGGTATATCGCATTCTGACAGTTTACAAACTAGAACAGATTTTGGTATTGGAGAAGTGGGGTGCTGCTATGCTTTGCAAATACCAAATATGTTAGAAACGGCTTTTAAATGGATAAGGGGTAGATTCTGGAAGAATTGTGAGAAGCTTGATAGAGAAGGCTGGTATGATTTGAAGAGACTGTTCGTAGATATATGGACTCTAAAGACACTTCAGATAAAGCCTTACACAGAAATGATGCATGTTATTGCAGACTGGAAGGAAGGCGATCCTTCTTTAAAGTGGCAAAGGATATGGCAAAATTGACCACTGGTTTTAAATGGAAGGCAAATTTTAAAAGTCACGAACCTGGATACTTAGCAGATGACATTTCCAAACGAAATGTGGAAAGTGCAGCCTGGCTTCTCCTTGCAGCTTATATGGAAATGCAACAGAAAAGAGATAAGCTGAGAACTGAACTCTTGGGTATAAAGAAACCAGATACTGGTGGTCTGAAAAACTTGGCTTCCAGGAAGGGAGACCCCAGAGAACAGTGCCCCACACGAAGATTTAATCAAACATGGAATCAGTCAGCCATTTCAGAAAAAGCCAGGATTAGAGATGGAGTTATCCAGGATGTATTTGTGGTAAGTCCTATAGCCTGATGGTTATGATCCTTGCCTATGACATAGAAAACCAACAACAGTGCTGTGGGATCTGTATAAATGGAACCACTGCCAGTCTGAAATAAGAGGGGCAGAAGAGGCACTCATTAGAGGAAAAACAACTTCAAATGCAGAACCATGGAAGCTAAGTTCTAAAGTCAAGAAACCTTGGGCTAGGAGAGTGGGACTCACCCAAGTACTTGGAGGGTAAGTTTGCCCTGAAGGCAGAGGGTGGGCCTTCCACCTGGCTGTTTGGGAAGAGATGTGCCCCAGGCCTTGGAGAGGGTAGAGCACATTCCTTGGGGACTGGGGAGAGCCTGGCTGCCACCCCATTATTCTGGAAGGGGTGAACATAAGAACAATAGAAAGAATCAATAAAACCAAAAGCTGGTTCTTTGAGAAAATCAATAAAATTGATGGACCACTAGCAAAGCTGACAAAGAAAAAGAGAGGGAGGATGCAAATAAATAAAACAAGAAATGAGAATGGGTGCGATACCACAGACCCTGAAAAAAAAATCATAAGAGGATACTCTGAATAACTAGACACCAAGAAACTAGACAACTTAGACGAAGTGGACAAATTCTCAGAAACACATAAACAAGCTACACTGACTCAGGAAGAAACAGAAGATCTCAACAAACCAATCACAAGTAAAGAGATTCAGTCATTAAAAATCCTCCTACAAGGAGATGCAAGGGTAGTTCAGTGGTAGAATTCTTGCCTACCATGTGGGAGACTTGGCTGGGTTTGAGTCCTGATCCATGCATATCCACCCCCCACAAAAAAGCAAACAAGCAAAACAAATGAAAACAAATAAACAACAAAAAGTCAACAAATGGTACTGCAATAACAGGATATTCACATGGAAAAATAGTGAATGTGACCGCACCATACAGCATACAAAAAAAAAATCTTCCTACAAAGAAAAGCCTAGGGCCAGATGGCTTCACAGGGAAATTTTAACAAACATTCTAAAAAGAACTAACACCAATCCTGCTCAAACTTTTCCAAAAAATTGAGGAAAAAGGAACTCTACCTAACTTATTTTATGAAGCTAATATCACTTTAATACCAAAACCAAGTAAAGATGATAAAAGATAGGAAAAGTACCGGCCAATCTCCCTAATGAACACAGATGCAAAAATTCTCAATGAAACACTAGCAAATTGAATCCAACAGCACATTAAAAGAATTATATAACGACCACGTGGGGCTTATACCAGGAATGCAAGGATGGTTCAACACAAGAAAATCAATTAATGTAATACATATCAAAAAACCAAGTTCCACAGCTGGGGCGAGGCTGAGTCCTCGTTGCTGGGGCTGCTCCTGAAATGTAGCCTGGGGCAGTTCCTGCTCGTACTGCCGCCACTGCCCTGCAGCCAGTGCCCCAGCCAACCAGCAGCTTGAGGTACAGATGGTACAGGCCTATTTGTAGTACAAGGAATTCCTGTTGGTGCCTGGAGGGGACTTCACAAGGAGCAGTTCCACATCACTGTGACCCCCACCATATAGTATACAAAAAAAAAAAAGGCAAAACAAAAATGAGGGAGGTTCAACGTAAGAAAATCAATTAATGTAATACACATTTACAGAATATAGGGAAAATCCACATGATCATCCCAACTGACTCACAGAAGGCATTTGACAAACTCCAACACCCCTTGATAAAAACACAAAGGAAACTAGGAAAAGAAGGAAATTTCCTCAATATGATAAAAAAGGATATTTGAAAAAACCACCACTAACATCATACTCAGTGGTGAAAGACTGAAAACTTTCCCTTTAAGATCAGGAACGAGGAAAGGATGCCCACTGTTTCCATCAGAGCACTGTACTTACTGGCAATTCTAACTAGAGGTATTAGGCGAGAAAAATAAAAGGCACCCCGATAGGAAAGAAAGAAGTAAAACTTTCCTTATTTGGAGATGATGTACTCCTACATACAGATAATCCTGAAAAATATGCAACACAGCTACTGGAACTGATAAATGAATTTAGTAAAGTGGTGGGATAAAGATTAACACACAAAAATCAGTAGTACTTCATACACCAGTACTGAAAAATCTGAAGAAATAAATTAAAAAATCCATTTACAATACCAACTAAAAGATTTAGGTATCTAGGAATAAATCTAACCAAAGATATAAAAGACTTGTATAGAGAAAACTATAAAATGTTACTAAAAGAAATCAAAGAAGACAAATAAATTGAAGGACATTCTGCATTCATTGCTAAAATGTGAATTCTACCCAAAGCACGACTCAACACAATCCCAATCAAAAGCTCAACAACCTTATTACAGAGATGGAAAACCCAGTTGTAAAATTCATTTGGAAGAGTAAGGGGCCCCGAAAAGCCAAAGCAATATTAAAAAAGAATGAAGTTGGAGGAGTAAAACCCTGAATTAAAAACTTTTTACATATTTTAGAACTTTAATGTATGTGTGAGACAAGCAAAAAATGTTTATTTGGTATAAAATTTATATTTTGACTAGTGCATTTCCTAATATAACTTATAGGGACAGCTTAATTGAACACCATAGTACTTGGAACCTTGCATAGGGCATGAAATTTTATAGGTTTGTCCAGAATGATGCCCAGATAAATCCCAGAGTGATCTGAACAGTGAATAGGGAAGTATTTGCAGATTCCCCTAGGGGGAATGGGGAGAAAGGGGGAAAATTCAACTTCCCCGTGGAGAATTCTTGATACTCGTACAGGCATTGGGGACAGCCAAAGCAATAGGCCGAGCCTCCAATCTTGGGGGTTGTTCATATGAAACTTAATCCTGCAAAGGATAGGCTAAGCCTACTTAAAATTAGGCCTAAGATTCACCCCCAAGAGAACCTCTTCTGTTGCTGAGATGTGGCCTCCCACTCTTGGCCAACTCAGCAAGCAGACTCACTGCCCTCCCCATCTCTACGTGGGACGTGACTCCCAGGGGTGTGGACCCTCCTGGCAACGTAGGACAGAAATCCTAGAATGAGCTGGAACTCAGCATCAAGGGACTGAGAAAATCTTGACCAAAAGGGGCAAGAGCAAAATGAGACAGAATAAAGTGTCAGTGGCTGAGAGATTCCAAACAGAGTTGAGAGGTTATCCTGGAGGTTATTCTTACACATTAAATAGTTATCACCTTGTTAGTCAAGATGTAATGGAGAGGCTGGAGGGAACTGCCTGAAAATGTGGAGCTGTGCTCCAGTGACTATGTTTCTTGAAGATAACTGTATGATGATATGGCTGTCGCAGTGTGACTGTGTGGTTGTGAGAGCCTTGTGTCTGATGCTCCTTTTGTCTACCTTATTGACGGACAAGTACAACATGGATTAAATATAAATAAATAATAGAGGGAAGAAATGTTAAAATAAATATAGTAGATTAAAATGTTGGTGATCAGTGAAGGGGGGGTAAGGGGTATGGTATGTATGAATTTTTTCTGTTTTCTTTTTATGCTTTTTCTGAAGTGATGCAGATGTTCTAAGAAATTATCGTGATGATGAATATACAACCATGTGACGATAGTGTGAGTTATGATTATATAACAAGAACAGAATGATCATATGATAAGAATATTTGTGTTTGTTTGTGGGTATGTATCATAAATTAAAAATAAATTAAAAAAAAAACTTATTACAAAGCCACAGTAATCAAAACAGCATGGTACTGGCACAAGAACAGACATATAGAGCATGGAATAGAACTGAGAGTTCAGAAATTAAACCTCACCTTTATGGCCATCTGATTTTTGACAAGTTGCCAAATCCATTCAATTGGGGAAGAATAGTCTCTTCAACAAACAGTACTGAGAAAACTGGATGTCCACATGCAAAAAAATGAGGTGAACCCTTACCTCACACCATATATGAAAATCCACTAAAAAAATGGATTAAACTGTTAAATGTAAGAACCAGAACTATAAAGTTCTTAGAAGAAAGCATAGGGAAGTATTTTAGGACCTTGTGTGAGGCGGTGGTTTCTTAAGAGTTCACAGCAACAACACAATAGAAAAATGGGTCCTCATCAAAATTAAAAACTTTTTGATATTAAACAATTTATCATGAAGGTAAACAACAATCTACACAATGGGATAAGACACTTGGAAACCACATATCTGATATGGGTTGATATCCAAAATATATAAAGAAATCCTACAACTCATCAATAAAAAGACAAAACAACCCAATTAAAAAATGGGCAAAAGACTTGAAAAGACATTTCTCCAAAGAGGATATACAAATGACCAATAAACAAGTAAAAAGATGCTCAACATCATTACCTAACAGAGAAATTTAAATCAAAACCATTTCACGCCCACTAGAACGGCAACTATTAAAAACAAATGGACAAAAAACAAACAAACAAAACAAAACAAAAACAAATGGACAGGGCTGTGTGATGTTGGCTCAGTGGCAGAGTTCTCACCTGCCATGCTGGAGATTCAGGTTTGATTCCTGGTGCCTGCTCATGCAAAAACACACACACACACACACACACACACACACACAAATGGACAAAAAACAAAAAACAAATGGGCAGTGGCAGAATTCTTGCCTGCCATGCTGGAGATCTGGGTTCAATTCCCAGTGCCTGTCCATGCAAAAAAACAAACAAACAAATAATACAATCCAATTAAAAAATGGGTTGGTTTGAGTAGACATTTCTCCAAAGATATTCAGATGGTCATTAAGTATACGCAAAGGTACTCAACATCATTAGCCATTAAAGAAATGTAAATTACAACTATGAGATACCACTTTGTGTCTACTACAATGCCTATTATTGAAAAAAAAAACCCTGAAAATATTAAGTGTTGATGAGGATGCAGAGAAATAGAAACCCTGGTAACATTGTTGGTAGGAATGCAAAATGATTCACCTGCTGTGGAAAATAAGCCTGGCAGTTCCTCAGAAAGTTAAACATAGAATTAGCATATTACCTAGCAAACTCCACTCCTAGGTTTATATCTAAAAAAAACTGAAAGCAAGAACTCAGTCCTATACTTGTAAACCACTGCAGCATTATTTACACCAGACAAAAGATGGAAGCAACCCAAGTGTCCATCAAGAGATAAATGGGTAAACCAAATGTGGTATATATATATACAGTGGAATAGTATCTCAGCTGTAAAAAGAATTCTTGGTACAACATGGATGAACCTTGAAGACATAGTGTTGAGTGAAGTAAGCCCGACACAAAAGTACAATTACTGTGAGATATCGCTTACATGAAATGCTTAGTTTAAGCAAATTCACAGAGACAGAAGCAGAATAAGTGATTACCAGGAATGGGTAAAATAAGGAATAGGGAATTATTTCTAAATTTCAAAAATCTAAATATGATTTTTGGTTTGGGATGATGAAAATAGTCTGGAATTAGACAGTGGTGAAAGTTATACAATATTATCAATGTACTTAATGTCAGAGAATTGTCCACTTAACGTGTTTAAAATGATTTTTATCTTATAGTTTACCACAATAAAAAAAATACTAAGGTTAAAAACAAAATAAAAACCAAACCAACCAACAAACAAAAACACCTGGGGAAAATGAGGCTCTCAGACCTAATAGTAGTTACCAAAATATTTATTATGCCATACATCATGCCAGGCATTTTAAAATACTTTCTTTTCAACCCTTCCAGAACCCTGCAAGATAGTTATTATGACCCTCATTTTACAGATAAGGAAAGTGGGGCTCAGAATGACTGGGTGATTTGTCTAAGGCCACACAGCAGCTGGGGGCAGGCAACTAAGTCCTAACTCACCACCCTTACCACTGAAACAGCTCCTCCACCACATTCCTGGTGGTTGGGGCAGAAAGATGCTGGTGTTAGTGGGGGCCATGGAGGTCCACCCAGTCCCACACTTGCAGAGAGGCATCATTTGCTGCTGATAACAAAGTCCTTGGTTTGCAGGGGTGCCAGATATGGGTGGTGACCAAGCAAGCATTATCTACCACATTCCCATCGAGAAAGACATGACCTTTGTGAGTGAAGAGAGGTTCTACTTGGCTCCCAGTTGCATCCCAAGATGTGACATCATAGATCTGGATTGTCCCATCAAAACCTGAGGAAGAACACAGAAAAGAGAGGCTTGAGATTGAATTCCTAAAACAGTTATTATTATTTCTTCTATGGTACTGAGACAGGCTACAGGATAAGGAGTCAAACAGTAAAAAGATGCCTCAAAGGCCAACCAAATGGCATGTAACATCTGCCCTCTGCATGGGCAGCTGATGGCTCCCCTGACATGTGATGGTGACTTCACAGGAGAATGGGGAGCACCTGTTGTAAATCTGCATGCCAGGCCCCAGGCTAAGCCTGGATACACAATCTCTCTTTTAATCCTCAGTACTATATAAAGTAAGTGCTTTCATTTTCCTCAAGAAACTGAGGCTTAAGAGACTTTTTCAAATCTTCTCCACTTGTCCCAAATTCCAATCCCCTCAACCTTGTTTCCTCTCAGCAGTTGGCCTTACCTCCTACTTGATGGAGGAAAAAAGGGAAGCATCTGCAATCCTCTCCATCAACCCCCACACACCACACTCACCCCTCCTGCTGTCCTCCTATTATCAGAGAGCCAACGCGTTCACCTGGGCTTCAGGTCTTCTCAGCCCCTTCTGGTTCCGGGTACTAATCAGTATTCAATCCCTCACCCTCCCAAAGGGTTCGGGTTCTCCCCACCGGCCTTCAGACAGTCTCACTAAATACCACCACTTAACCAGCTGCCCCAGACCAGACCCAGAAACCCTCTGGCCTGACGTGCTGCAAATGGAAAAGCAAGTAGGCTGAGAAGGGTCCTGGAGATCCTGCTGCCTCTTTCTAGAACAGCTCTATGGCTGTCCACAGACCTGACCAATCTCTTGACCAACTTCAGAACTGAATTCTACTAGGGCACGAAAGACCTGCTGCAAATATGTGTAACTGTGGGAGCCACTGTGAACCTGGAATTAATTTTGAGCTTCTCTGTGGGTAATTTTAAAATGTGGGGCCACATTTATCATGGATTTATGATGATCCTTCCAGAACAGCCTGGAGTATCTGGAAAAAAGACATCAAATAACAGACACAAACCCTGCTTAGCAGTACCTGAAATGGCCAGGCAGTTGTCCAGGACTGGGGCCCAAGTCACTCGCAGTAGCTCAGGGTCAGGGCTAGGTGTGGACACTGAGCACTGGACTGAGCTCACAGGATGGCAGAGATCTCGGGGGTCAAGAAGACAGAGGTGCCCATCTGAGCCAAGGGTGGCAATGCTGGGCCTAGGACCCTGGCCTTTGCCCCTGACTGCTGCACACCACCTCCGTCCACCTGATCCAGGGTTGGGGCTGAGATTCTCAGATGGCGCCCACTTCTGGCGGATGTCAACAAGCCCCAGGCGGCCTGAGGTGCAGCAGAAGGCAAAGATGTCTGCATCCAGGACCTGCAGGCTACTCAGCACCTCACTGTCAGTGATGCCTGGAAGACAGAGGGCAATGGAGAAAAGATGCTAGGGACAGAAAAGACTGGCAATGTGGCAGGACTGACCCATCACAAGTCCCTTCCTCTGTGAAGTTTCCTCTACGGTCCCAGCAGAATGAATCACTTTTGCCCTCTCCCACTCATCTTGCCACACTCTACTCAGCTGGGTGGGTGCTGGTCCCTAGGCTTGCCTCCCTCACCCCAGAATGAGAGCCCTTTAAGGCCAGGGCCCATCTTCTCCATCTTGTTTCGTCCAGCAAGCAGAAGAGAGGCCTGAACTAAGGTTAGCACAAGGGTGAGTTGGGCGCATGTGGTGAGGGCTGTCTTGTCACGGCACCTGTGCTGTACGTGGTCTTCTGGGATTCCAGATCGGTAATCTCCAGGCTGCGAAGCCTCACCCCATGCAGGGCTCTAGGTGCCGCTGAGGAGAAAACTGCCACCTTAGGCCAGAGACTTCCCTCCTCCTCATGTGCAGCAACGGTGCTGACAGCTTTAATGGCATCTGGGAGAAGAAAAGAAGTGGTTGAACCCGGAATGTTTATGAAGGTCTGAAACAACGCATGGCAAAGCCCAGCCAGCCGCCTTCACCTTTATATTCAGAAGGTCAGGGAAAGAAGGGAGCTGATAGTCTGTAAGAGAAGATGTTGAGTCTGGGTTATGTTTATATTTCTGACACCTCCAGAAGCACTTTAATTTCTTTATAATTTGTCCTATTAGCTGTTTTGCAAACAGAAGATGACAAACCATAGCAGACATTTCAAAACTCCAAAAGCAGTTCTGGCTTTTTATAGTTTCTTGGAGAACAAATAAAGAGAAAGAACACATTGATGATGTCATTTACACCTTTGAGCAAAAAATAACAGGTAGAGAGTTCATGAACTAGCAGCATTTCTTCAAAAACCTTATTTCCTGACCTTGAAGCAATTTGCTGCAGCCCAGGAAGAAAAAGTCACATTGCAGATGTCATGTCTTCACACACGGCCTGGACAACAAGGAAGCCCCATTTTTGTACACTAAATGGAAGAGAAGCATACTTGGCCTCAGGTAGAATCAAGTCTTAGTCTTTTCTGTTCGACTCAGCCTGTCTGGTTAGCAGGTTGGTTCTCATCTCTATTCCACACTTGCGGCATTTCTTAAGAGACGTCATTTATAACACAGTTCAAGACAAGCCATCTGCTCTACAAACTACTTAAAAGGAGAGTCATATTTCCCTTGATCCAAGAAGGGCTTATTACTTGATTTCTACATTCTCTGAAGCAAATGGAGATCTCTCGATATTTTTAAATTCTCAGGGATAGGTAAAAGTCAGAATGAGGAAGTCCAGGGATAAACTAAAATGGCTTATCAAGAAGTGAGTGGCAGCAAGTTTCTCCGGATAGTTCACATACAAGGTAAGCACAGAGGGACAAGTTTTGGATGGGCCAGAACACAGAGGACCCCCGAGGACTGGTCCCAAAGCCCACACAACAGCCAGTGCTAGGCAAACCACACATGCTGCATCCAGACTCGCTAACTTTAATTTGCTCCTACCGCCAGGAGCCGCAGAGGTTCTGAGCAGATGCAACAGCTGATACTAGGGTGGACATGAGCCCCAGCAGAGCCAGCCTAGCTCTCCTGGGCCACACCTAAGCAGCCCTCTTTTTCCTTTCCATAGACTCTGAGGAGCCTGGAGCAGATTCCCCGAGGACCTGGTGCTCTGAGCCAAAGGCTGGCTCTCAGTATGTGACCTGTCCCCTGCAGCAGGAGGAAGAGAGTCAAAGGGAAGCCTTAAAGACTTGTCTGAAAGATTCAGTGGAAAATAAAGCCTATAGGGCCTCCGGACTGACAAGTTCATCTATAATTACAATGAGAAAGAAATATGAATTTTCTCTTTTCCTCTAAATGTAATGGCAAAATGATCTTCCCTAGTTTGACTGTACCAAGTTTACCAAACCAGCCCCAAAGTGAAAAGAGAAACTACCTCAAAAGCAAAGCAAAAGACCCAATGAAGCACCCCCAAGAACTTGGAAATAAGGGATCTGAAAATTACCAACACAAATGGGTCAGAGCAGAGGCAGGCAAAGGAACCTCCCAGACCTCTCACACTGAGCAAACACATTACCATGGATAAAGGAGGGTGGTGTCCATGAGAAGGGGGCTATTCACCCCTAGAGGCAAAGAAAATGGAGGGGACCAGGCAAGAAGGAGCCACACCAACAGCCTGAATAGTTAAGTCCACAACGTAAGTAGCTGGAGACATCAACTGAGACCTTAGACACCATATTTATTCAAGTCAATGTTTTTCACAGTCCCAAAGCTGAGAAGAAGCCTCATGCACTGATCCCAGGGCTTGGAGAAAACCTGGGGCCTAAACAGTAATGCCTCCGAGTCTTATACTTTCTTCCTAAGACATTTTAGGAAAAAGCAATTTGGAAACCTCTGAGCTGATTCTTCTTGCTCTGGTTATATTCAACATCGTTAGGTTAGGTCTTCCATAGAAAAGAATAAATTGATCATAAGAAACTGGAGTATTCCATTTATAGTGATAGTTATTTTTTCACAAATAGAATTGCATTCTGGTTTATACAGTTGGTGTTGTAAGTCTGATGAGCGTGTCTATCCTTATAAACACATTAGATTTGTTCTGGCTGTGCAGAAAAAATGAGGTGTCTGAGACACCAAGGCTGCAAATCACACCCTGTACCCTGGACAACTCACCATAATAATGTTATGCTTTCAGAAACAGCTGGTCAGCCTTCCCCAGGCTCTGGAATAGTCTGTATTAATACCTAGAGGAAGGGGAGTCTTTATCTGATTTCCTAGGTTGGTATGAGTGTCAGGGAATGGTCCCCTGGGCGCTCAGCTCCCTGAGGCCTGGGGCTACAGGTTCTGAATGGCATCTGGTACCAGGGGCATTATCAGGACAAAACGCCCATACAAAGTGTCCCCAGTGATTAGTAAGAGTCCTTGTTCTCTCATCTTAAAATCACTGCTGCCCCACCCAGCTTATTTTTGTGTGAAGATAAAAAACTACAAGTTTTTAGCATAAGGAGAAACATATTAAAATCAATGGAACAGAACTGAGATTCTATACATAGATCCTGATATTTACGAAGTGATTGTCAATGAAGGTGCCAAAGCAATTCAGTGGGGGAAAGGACATTCTTTTTGACAAATGGTGCTGGGACAACTGGATACCACATGCAAAAATATGAACCTGGACCCTTAACTCACACCACACATAAAAATGAACTCAAAATGGAATCACAGGCTTCAATATAATTAAAACAAGATCATTTTTGGAAAAAACAAAATATCTATGGGTTTGATAAAGATCTCTTACATATGATACGAAATCATAGTGACTACAGAGAGAAAATTGATTAACTGGTCTTCATAAAAATTAAAAATTTTTGTGCTCAAAAGACACCTTAAGGAATGAAAAGATAAACAACACACAGGAAAAATATTGTATCTAGAATATACAAAGAATACTTACGACTTAGTAACAGGAAGAAAAACAAATCCAGTTAAAAAATGGGCAAAAGACTTGAACAGGCATTTCACTAAAGATATATGAATGGTTAATGAGCACATGAAGATATGCTCAACATCATTAGTCATTTCAGAAATGCAAATTAAAGTTACAATTAGCTATAAGTACACACCCATTAGAATGGCTTTACTAAAAAAGACAGGCAATAGCAAATGTTGGTGGGGATATGGAGAAATGGGAACCTGGTACACTGCTGGTGGGACTGTAAAATGGTACAGCATCTTTGGAAAATAGTTTGGTAGTTTCTTAAAAAAACTCAAACATAAATTTATCATTCTACTTCCATTTCTCTACCCAAGAGAAATGAAAACACATATCTACATAAAGATTTAGATAGGAAGGTTCTTAGCAGCATTGTTCTCATAACTGGTGAAAGGACAGACCAATGTGTGCATCTGTGCAGCGGGCACTACTCAGCAACAGAAAAGAACGATACATGACTTGGATCATTCCACAACAGCTGAGTGAAAGAAGTCAGATACAAGAGACCATCATGGAAAACCTTGTGATGCCATTTTCACAAAATGTGCAGAAAGGGCAAATCTACGATAGAGAAAGAAAATTTATTAGTGATTGCCTGGGGAGAGGAGGTGGGAATGAGGTGAAGAAAACTGATTAATAGTGACGGCTACACAACTAGTGAAATTTACTAAAAACTCCTGATACGGGTGAATCACAGGATATGTAAAACATACTTCAGTAAAGGTGTTACACACAACACCCAACAACCACCACAAGCAACACAAACAACTGAAGCTGTAGCACAAGAAAAGGACGAGGAGGAAGGAGAACAAAGGAAAGCCCACCGAGCGGCTTGGACAAGCAGCTGAGCCTAAGAACGGCCTTTCGGCAGCAGCGGAGGCTTGGGGTGAGCTCCCAAGTGAGGTGCAGAGATGGGGTCAGCGGGCCACACAACCAAAGGGGTGGTTCCAAGAGTGGCTGCCTGCGCCCCTGAGGATGCCTGCATGCTGGCCACCACCACTCTACGGGAGGAGGGATGGAGGGGCTGAATGCTCTGGTGTCTGCCTGACAAGGCAGCCACAAACCCACTGCTGGAGGAATGCTAGTCCCTGTGAGGGGATTTTCCTTCCAGTCCCAGAGCGGACAGGATTAATATTAATACTTCCTATCACTCATTCTCTTGCTGGAGAGTAGCACGACTTCTCTAAGTGGGAAACTGCCCAGACCAGCCTTTTGCTCACTCACTACTTTTCTTCTCTGAAACTAGCATGACTGGAAAGAAAAATGACCTCCTCTCTGCCTCCTCTTCTTCAAGGTGAGCTCACCTGAGCAATGCTCACCCTGCCCTCACCTCTGCCCCCGCCTAGGAGCGAGGCCTGTAGTTCTCTAGATGCTCTGCTCAGTTGGCTGTAAACTCAATCCCTGGAGTAAGGAACAGGAGCTCCATTTTGGCCTTGTAATGCTAGGCTGTGGTTGCTAAAATAACCTTTGTCGGCATTAAAGTAGATACTGTGTTTTTAACTCCCGTCTGGTTCTGAGTCTCCTAAACTGGCTTAGATTTTGTGTGTGTGTGGTGGGGGTGGGAGCAATCAGGCTTTCCAAGAAATTCAACCCCCATCAAGTCAGATTCACTCACCACTGTCCTCTGAGATCTGCCACACCTGCAGGGAACAACCTGGAAGGCCACTGGTCACCAGCAACCTATTGAGGATGGATATGGGATCTTAGTTCAGACTGTGGGGAAGCTTCCCCACATATTTCTCAGCTTCCTCCTCCCTTCAGCCCATTCAGCTTGTGTTCCTATACTCCTCCACATAAGGAAATCTTACTGTTGGAACCAGCTGCTTTAGGAGCAGGCCCAAAGCTCAGAGAGCCAACGGCAGAGCTGGGACTGAGCCCAGGCTGCCACGTGACATGGTGCTCACCTCAAGAGGACACCCAGTGTGGAGCCTGAACTCACAGCCCTGAAACAGAGATTCTCAGCCTCTTCCAATGGAGCTACTATCACTCAATTACCTACTCTCACCTCTGAGAGACGGAGAGCATCCTTCTATCCTACACCTATTCCCTGGAACAACTCCAGCCATTTCTTGGTTACATTAGTCAAAAGGACTAGATGAGCTTTGTGAAGCCACAGCAATGGTTTTTTTGTGTTCCAGGCATTTGTATGTGTTCACATGGGCCTGTGTACTAAGGGGTGGGGCACGCTGGTGATAAGAGGCAGGAGACCACTGAACATTCCCAGCCTCCCCATCCTGAATGGAAGCTCCAGATCACAGAGGTAAGCCATACCTGGTATCTGGGATGTGCTTTAAATCAAAGATAGGTCCGTCTGAAAATCCTCCATGGCGTACCTTGAAATCTCTTTCTGGGAACAAACCCTAAAATGCAAAGGTATGGCCAATCAGATGGAGCCTCCCCTTTGAAGGAATATTTCAAATGAATGAACTCTAGGTAAGGAGCCAGATCTTGGCCTGGCAGGAGACCACGAAAGCCACTTGACCGGCAACAGAGGCTTCTCTCTGCAGTGTGCTGCTCTTTATAATCGTTGGTCTTAGCTGATTACATAGATAGCTTTCTTTTCCTCAAATCCAAAATCCTTCTCTAATATTTCACGAGGCCCTTTCACTATGTACAAGCCTTACACTCCAGGTCTTCTGAGAGGAGTCATAGGGGCTTAACAGCTTCATCAAAGAAAGCTAACCAACACATGCCCACTCCTCCACCACACCCTGGCTCTCACTGGAAACCAGGTGGGTTCCTCTGGCAATAAAACTGTAACAACTAGGGCGGGCCATGTGGCTCAGCAGGCAGAGTTCTTGCCTGCCATGCCGGAGACCTAGGTTTGATTCCCGGTGCCTGCCCATGCAAAAAAAAAAAAAAGTGTAACAACTATCACTTATTAAGTGTTCACTGATGTGTGTTTTACCTGCTTTACCACATTTAACTCTCACAACTATCACATGAGGTAGGGACCATAAAGATCCCTGCTCTACAAATGACAAACTAAGGTACAGGGAGCTTAGGCAACTATTCTAAGTTCACACAGCTATTAAGTTGTGAATGTGATCCCAAGTTTGTCTAACCAAAGTTTGTGCTCTTAGCCACTAGACTCTACTACCTCCATGCCAGGAACTGGAGGCTGGAGAAGAGGAGGTAGTTGAAGATAAAATAGGAGAAGCCAGTGGCGAGGCAGGTTTCAAGTCAGATTCCTCCTGGAGAGACCACGTGGGCCATCTCCTGGCTCAAGCAAGAGTGGTGGGGACGGGGAGAACAAAAGGCACTTAGAAGGTGATGTCCTCTTAGACAACAAATCTAAGCTGCCCTATAGCTTCCGAAATCTTAGATTTTTGTGAGCCCCAGATTGGTCTTTTCTGAGCCCTATCTCTTGAGATTCTCACTGAGTAGGTCTGGGGTGGGACCCAGGAATAGGCATTGTAACCAGCATCCCTAATGGCTGTGGTACATATGGGCCTCAGGTCACCATGAGGAATACTGGGCCACAGCTGTGTGGGGCCAGCCTCCCCTGGGCTCGGCAGACTTCTTATGTATCATTGTCTAGCCTTCTCTTCCATTCTACACCTCCAACTCTACTCCATCTCACGGTCACTTCCTAAGACAACTTTATTTCATTAAAGAATTTAAAAGTCTCAGGAGCAAATATCCTCAAATTCCTGCCCCTACACTGCTTTGCCTGTACACCTCCCCCTCCCCAGTCATCTGAAGACACACACCACCCTCTGGAGCCCTGATCTAGCGTCACCCCCCGTCCTTCCAAGCAGGCTCATGCTCCATCATTCCTTACTCCTGCATTTTCAACCTCTTCCTCTTTAGGGGCTACTTTTCCATGACTTTTCTCTTTCTCTTTCTTTTTTTTAATAAACAGTTTTATTCACACACCATACAATCTATCTTAAGTATACAATCAATGGCTCTTGATTTAATCACATAGTTAGACACTCATTACTACAGTCAATATGAGAATATTCTCATTTCTTCCAAAGAAATAAAAAAATTTCATACTCCTTCTACCCCCTATTATTGACATTTAGCTTTGGTATAGTGTTGTTGTTACAATTAATGAAAGAATATTACAGTGTTGCTATAAACTATAGACTTTAGTTTACATTAATTGTATTTTTCCCATATAACACCCTATTAATTATAATAATGATGCATGTTTGCTCTAGTTCATGTTAAGAGCTCTCTTTGTATTTATATAACCACCATCATTGTCCACTCTGGCTTTCACTAAGTTATACAAGTCCCAGTTTTTATCCTCTAGCTTTCCTTCTGGTGACACACACGACTATAGCCTTCCTCTTTCAACCACACCCATGTGCCCCATTGTTGATTACACTTACGGTATTGTGCTATTCATTTCCGAACCTTTACAGTGAACCTTACTGAACATTCTGTACTCCTTAATCACTGGTTGCCCAATCTCTGTCCACTTTCTATCTCCTGGTCACCTATGCTCTTGAATTTAATTCTTATAGTTTGCTCATGACAGTTAGTTCATATTAGACCATACAATATTTGTCCTTTTGTTTCTGGCTCATTTCACTCACATGATGTCCTCAAGGCTCATTCATCTCACTGAGTGCCTCACAACTTCATTCCTTTCTGTGGCCCCACAATATCCCATTGTATGTATACCCCACAGTCAGTGGGCTCGTGGGCCTCTATCCATTGGCAATTGTGAATAATGCGTCCATAAACATCAGTGTGCAAATGCCTATTTGTGTCCCTGCTTTCAGTTCTTTTGAGTATATAACTAGTAGCAAGACTGCAGGATCAGATGGCAATTCTATACTTAGCTTCTTATGGAACGAATTAGCGCCATTATAGTGGGGTACTGTTATCTCATTTTGGTTTAAATTTGTAATTCTCTAATGCCTAATCAAGTTCAGCATATTTTCTTATGCTTATTAGCCATTTGTGAAGACCTTAGTGAATGTCTATTAAATGTTCTGACCATTTTAAATTGAGTTGTCTTCTTATTATTGAATTTTTTGCTTTGTTTTGTATTGCTTAAGCTGCTAATTTTTTTTAACTTTTTAAATTGCATAATATAAATAAATACAAAGTAAAGAAAGAAAAAAGCAATAGTTTTCAAAGCACTCTTCAACAAGTAGTTATAGGACAAATCCCAGAGACTGTCATGGGTTACCATACCATCCTCTCAGATCTTTCCTTCTAGCTGCTCCAGAGTATAGGAGGCTAGAAGGAATAAATTTTTTTTCATCATCACAATCGACTTTTTTCTTTTTTGTGAAAAATAACATACATACAAAAAAGCAATACATTTCAAAACACAGCACAATTAGCTGTAGAAAAGATTTTATAGTTTGGTATGGGTTACAATTCTACAATTTTAGATTTTTATTTATAGCTGTTCTAAGAAACTGGAAACTAAAAGAAATATCAATTTAATGATTCAGCAATCATATTCATTTGTTAAACCCTATCTTCTCCATATAACTCCACCATCACCTTTGATCTTTCTATCCCATTCTTTAGGGGTATTTGGGCTATGGCCATTCTAACGTTTTCATGTTGGAAGGGGTTGTCAATAATAAGGGGTAGGGAGATGGAACTAGCTGATGTTCTGGAGAGTCTGGGCCGTCGAGGTTTCAGGACCTATCGGGTTGAGAGACCCATCTGGAGCTTGTAGGTTTCTGGAAAGTTACCCTAGTGCATGGAACCCTTGTAGAATCTTATATATTGTCCTAGGGTGTTTTTTAGGATTGGCTGGGCATCCTTTAGATAAGTAGCAAGGTTTAACTGAACCTTGCATAACAGTGACCTCCAGAGTAGCCTCTTGACTCTATCTGAATTCTCTCAGACACTGATACTGTATTAGTTATGCTTCTTTTCCCCCTTTTGGTCAGGATGGGATTGTCGATTCCATGGTGCCAGGGTCAGACTCATCCCTGGGAGTCATCTTCCACGTCGCCAGAGACACTTTCATCCCTGGATGTCATGTCCCAAGTAGGGGGGAGGGCAATGATTTCACTTGCAGAGTTGGGCTTAGAGAGAGTGAGGCCACATCTGAGCAACAAAAGGGGTCCAACTCTTAGGCATGCCTATAGATAGTCTAAGTTTCTCTACTACCTATGTAAGCTTCACAAGAGAAAGCCTTCTCTCTCTCTCTCTTTTTTCTTTTTTTAGGAAATCCTCCTTCAAATCTGTGTTTCCTACCAGTTACTACTTTAGCTTCATCCCTCCCTACATTTCTTGACTGCACTTCCTCCTCTTTTTTACAGTTTTTTGCTCTGACCACACCAGTGAAAATGCTCTGATAAAGATCACCAAGGGCTTCCAAAGTGCCAGGTCAAATAAATGAACTACTCAGTGCTCATCTACATGATTTTACAGCAACACCACACAGCTAACAATTTTTTTCTTCTTTACACTCTCTCCTCCTGGTCTTTGAAACCATGAGCTTTTCTGAGACTCTTCCCACTTCAAAGATTGTTCCTTCTCGGTATTTCTTGTCAGTTCAACTTCTTCTATCAATCCTTTAAATGCATTCCCTGAAATTCTGTACTTGGTTTTCTCCTTATTCCTTATATACATTCATCTTAGGTGATCCTGACCATTCTCAGGACTTCAACCATCCTCTATATTCTGAAGGCTCCCTCAATCTTTTTTATTAAAAAAAAGTTATTATGGCAGCATAAATACAACATAAATGTTTCCATTTTAAGTGTACAATGCAATGACATTAATTACATTTACAACACCATGCTACCATCACCTAAAGGTGGACTAAGTCCCCTTAGTCACCTAAGGGGACTAAAACTGTCCCCTTCTTCCAGGAACCCTTCCTCCAGTGTGTTAAATGTAGGTGCAGGGCTTGTCTCGCTCCCCCTAGTATCCATGACAATGCCTGGTCAGTAATAAGGTAATAAATAGGTGCTCCACAAACGTTTAATAAAAGAATAAAAGTTGGCACACATAGCATTTATATTTCAAATTACCTGGTTCTCCTTTACAGAGAGTCTGAGAGGTAATATCAGATGAAGAACCTCATTTTTTTTCAGTCTTTCATAGCCAGCAACAAAGACTCCTGGAAACAGAAGCAGAAGTAGCTGTGACTGCCAGAAAAATTCTGGCCCATGGCTGGGTCTAGAAACTGGCCCTAAATACCCCAAAGCAAGGATAAGCTCCTCCCCATCAGCACGCAGTCTAAGATCAGAGGATGAGAGAGATCTCAATAAAAGAAATATAAATGTCGATGGGGCACCAGACTGCTGCAAATGGCAGAGACCCTCAGGCTCCTGGGAGAACAGGCTGGGTCCCTAGGGGCTCAGCCCAAGTCTCAGTTGAGGAGTGGGAGTTCAGCTCCTTCAGGGCCAGTAAGGCATGTCACCTTCGTCACCAATCCATTCAAGGACTCGAGTGGCTCCTGAGAGATCGAATGCATGGAAATCCTGGTACCTGCACGATTAGAACACAAAGTCACGCGGTGCACGGCATTTTACAGCTGTCGAATTCTGAGATGGCAGCATGGCTCCGTGGTTAGGGACTCAGACTCTGGAGTCAAGCAGACCTGAGACCAAATGCTGTTTTGCAGTTTACCCTCTAACTGCATTAGCAGTTAAGGCCAGCCATTTTAATCTCCTTGATTTTTGGTCCTCGTCTGTAAAATGGAAATACCCAGAGAATCCAGACTTCCCAAGGTTGATGTGTGTAATCAATGAGATAATCTATATTCAGGGATTAACTCAGAGCCTCGTGCAATATATTGGTCGCTTATGTTATCATCCTTCCCAAATGTTCCCCGCGGAACCTGGGCACCTGGGAAGGGGCCATTTTCCCAATTCGTAGCCGACGCCCAGGTCCTCCGAAACACCCAGTCCCGCAGCGCCCGCCGGTTCGACCCACATGAGGATTCCCCATGTGCCTCCGCCCCGCGCCCATCCACCCGCCGGGCCGGGATCCCGTCTCCCAACCCTGTAAGATTTACAAGCGTAAAGACTCCACGAGCCAGTCCTCCGCGGCCTCCATGGCAACTGCCGCTTCCGGCACCTCACTTCCGCCTGAACCTTCCTGGGCCAGCACGGTCCTCTCGCGAGGAGTGGGCGTGGCCTGCCCTGACCAGAAGGCGGGGCCTCTTGCCTGGAGGTGGGGCCAAGAGGTGCCAGAGCGCCCAGTCCCAAGTGCGGCCCCCGCCCGGGTCGGCGGCTTTCGGAACACTCCGGGAAAAGGGCTGTAAAATAAGGGATTTCCGGGTGTCAGCCCCGGGCGGGAGCGTGTTAGGATCTGGTATCTGCGGCCAAGAGAAGGCAGTCAGTGCCCCAACGCTAAGATTACCAGTTAAAATCCACAATTCCGGTTAAATTCGAATTTCAGATTAGCAACGAATTATTATTTATTTATTTTTTATTAAAGAAAAAAAAGAAATTAACACAATATTTAGAAATCATTCCATTCTACATATGCAATCAGTAAGCAACGAATTATTTTTTAACCAAATTACGTCCCGTGCAATATTATCCGTTATCTGAAATCTGAATTTAACTGGGTGTCTTGCATTTTTATTTGCTAAATCTGGCACCCCTATCCAAGCCAGAGGAGTTAACCGACAGCTGGGTGTGAAGCCCAAATCTGCGTTCTGACCTGGATGCACAGGGCACTCCCCTCAAGTGGGAATAAACTGAGATGAGCTGGGGTATGTAAAGTCCCTTGGAGTACCGTAGGCTGCCCCCTTTTGCAGGCAGGAAACAGGAACTTGCCTGCGCCAGTACAGGGCAGAGCCGAATAGAACCTAGCGTCTAGCACAGGACTTGGCAGACGACAAGTGTTGAATACCTGCTCGCTGAAAGAGTGAGTGAAGCAGCCCAGGTGTGTAAGTGCCCAGTGTCAGTGCCAGGTTGATGCCATGGTCTGGGCTTTTGGGAGTTGGCCTCGTCTCAAAACTTTGCCCTCCAGTTCCCTTTCCCTGCCATTCCCTGAACCACCTCTGGAAGGAGAGGACCAGACACTCTATATGAAGAGCAGAGTTTTATTCAGTTTCAACAGGGAAGGAAGAAATATAGCAAGAACATAATTATATCTGTACTGGTGAAATTCCCAGAGACCCCAACCAGAAATCACAATGGAGCTACACAGATTTGAGCCCATGATTTACAACCAGATGGAGCCATACCATAGTCCCATTCCCCCTTTCCCCTAGGTGGGCACAATCCAACCTGCGCCGTTGTGTCTGTCCCATTATTGGCATCACTTCTGCAGTATCTGCACCAGCAACCTCCTGTACTAAAGCGAAACACACAGAAGAATTGACCTGAGGAGAGGGACAAATGATAAGGGCATCCTGCCATTCCTAAATGCTAGGTATCTGCAGAGGTTGCCAGAGGCAGTGTCAGTGTTCTCACTCCCTCACCTCAGCTCCTCCCGACTTTACTGCAGAATACCCCACCCTCAGGGTTCTGTACTGATTCCTCTGAGATTCTTTGTAGGTTCTGCATGTTTCAGGCCTTCAATACCAACAGCCCCAGAGGTGGCATCATTTCCTTTCAGGCTCGGCCAGCCCAAGCTCCTGGCCCTTACAACTGAGGCCTTTGGAGCTGGTGGTTCTTGTGCATCAGGAAGGTCAGGAATGCTGGCTGCGGCTGGAGTTGGACCTGCCCCTCCTTTTTTTCAAAACATCTGCTCTACCTAGGCACAGCAGAGGACACAAAGGGGAGTCAGCAACAGCACTGCCAGGGAGTTCACAGACTGTGATAGCAAACTTGGCTCCCACTGACTGCTCTCTATGAGCATGTGACATAAATGGTCTCATTTGATGGTAGGTGGGCACTATATTAACCCTGTTTTATGGAGAAGGAAGATGAGATTTAGAGAAGTGACATTTCTAAGGTGACATAGCTAGTAACTGGCAAAAGTGGGCTATGAGCCCAGCAGGCTTTGACCAGAGCCCACATTCATTACCACAATATACTGTCTTCTGCACAGATCAATAATTACCATGGAGAGAGGTACGTAATGGGGACAGCACCAAGAGCGGGGAGCAGAGGAACTGCCACTCTTCCAGGTTAGAGACTTTGGGTGGCTTGGTGCCAGTCTTAGGACCCTGAGCCTCACTGGTCAGTGGTTCACAACTAAGGGTGATTTTTACTTGGCAATGTCTGGAGACATTTTTGGTTGTCACAAATGGGTGGGGGAGAGGGTGCTACTATTATCTAGTGAATAGAGGCCAGATGTTGCTATATCTCCTATACTGTACATCCTAGCCCCCCACAACAAAGAATCATCCAGCCCAGAATGCCAAGAACGCTGAAGCTGAGAAACCCTGCCATAGGTCACTTAGGCAGTAGGACTGAACGGGAAGGACACTGGCTAAGGTAAGCAAGGTCCAGGCTCTGTCTTAGCCACTGACTCTTCTTTTTCCCTCTCTGGGACTCAGGGTTCCAGCTCTGGCCACACAGAGGATACATCAAAGATGGACTTCGCTAATACAGAAAGACAACTGGGATGGAACAAGGCTGTGTGGACTAGAGGAGGAAGATTGTGCTACAAGAGGCTAAATAATCCTAGGCTGTGACTTTCAACTGGGGGCTGGGTGAGGGATGACTTTGCTGGGGAGGCTAGCATCCTTTCTTTGGAATTCTTCACCTTTGAGTCCTGGGTCACAAGGAGAGGTTGGAATGCTAGCTCTCTGGAGTCTATACCCATCCTGCCCTGGCCAGGCAGTCACACCCTACATGCAATGCTTGGTGGTAATTCATCCTATGCCGAATCCAGGGGGAGACCCAACTCAGCCTCTGCTGGATCAGGGGTTGGGCACCTGGTGGAGGTCTGGCTCACCTGGGCGTGAGGTGCTGGGCCACTGAGGTTCATGCCCAAGGCTTTCTTTAAGGAAAGGATCCCAAGCAGATTATGACTCAGCTGCAGTCTCTGGTCCCTCAAGGAGATATGGGGAGCTGGCACTGAAGGGGGCGGGCTGGGGGTCTCCAGGCTTTTCTTGCCCATGAAGTGTCCTGGAAAGGAGATGCCAAAGCACAAAGAAGTTATGGAGCAAGGACTCTACCCCAGTGGGAAGGTTCCCCATCTCATGTTTCGGTTCTCCTGGTGGGAAGATGTGCAACCTTTCTCCTCCTCACCCAAGACTTGCAAAGACTCCTTGCCGGCAGCAAAGTCTGTGCACCTTAGCTTTTCCTGAACAAGTGGAAGGTGTGAAGAGGGTAGTGGAGCTGAAAGGAGAGTGTAATGGATTAGGGCCAGGTAGACACCCTGCCAGTTCTGCTGCCAGCTTGGAAAAGGGATGGGAAAGGGCAGGGAAGGAGGTGGAGAACGAAGAGGTGCCTTAGAAATGAGATGCAGAGAAAAGACACTAGAAGTTAGAAGATTCAGGAGGGGGGGGAGCCCACGGGAAGGGACACCAGCGACAGTGAGAACCAGCTCCACCATAAACTAGCTGAATGATCTTAGCAAAAGTCACTGAACTTTCTGCGTCTCAAGTTCTCCATTTACTGAATTAAATGAGCTCCAGGGTCCCCACCTGCACGAATATGAGCGTCCTGGGTAAGAAGCGGCCACAAGGACGGGAAGGAAAATGGGGCCCGAGCAGGGTAAGGAGGGGACACCTGCCCAAGTCCCCAAAGACGTACCGGTGGCCCAGAGGTTCCCCCGTGGGTGCACTCGGATCTTGCCGGTTCGGCCACGGGGCTCCGTGAGATCCCAGCTGCGCGGGGCAGTGCTGGCAGTGAGCAGAGCCAAGAGCAGGAGGCTGCCGAGCAGCCGCGCACTCCCCGCTCGCCGGGCCATGCTGTCCTCCACCACCTCGGCTCCGCTGGGTTCCCGCACGCTCCAAGGGCTCCAGGGTTCCAGCAGCTGCTCCGAGTCGCTCAGTCGCGCCTTCCCCTCTTAAGCCCGAGCCCCGGGGGCGGAGCCTGGGTCGGAGCAGGAGTTGCCCATCCCGTGCTCCCGCCCCCGAGGCCCTCCGGCCGCAGTTTCTCTCTCCCCCGCAGGAGCCCGCGCCTCGGCACTCCTGCCCACACGTGGGCACCGCTTCGGGGGCTTCACCGGTCCCACGAGGAACTTGAGCCGCCCGAGCCCCTCCTCAGGAGGCCTTGTGGGCGAGGAGCCCGCGGCGCTCTCAGCGCCACCGCCCACCCTCGGCTCCGGCCGCCAGCGCGGTAGGGGGTTAGGAGCTGCCGGGCGGATGGGGAGAGCACGGCCTGCAAACCCCGCAGCGGGAGAGCTCCTCCGGGTCGGGGGAAAGGGCACCGGACCGTGAGCCCACATGCACCCTGTGTGACCTCGCTGAACCTCTTTATTCAGCTGTAAAATGGAAATAACATTTCCCTATTTAAAAATAATTTTATTTTTTTTTAGCACAATTATTTTGTGGTAGGAAGCAGCAGTCCTATAGGATCTTCTCACACACCTCCCAAGAAGCTGTTGGAATCTGTCTTGGAAAGAAACAGTTTTTTTGATTAGTGCTGTCACAACAAGCAGGTGAAAATTCTGTGCCCCAGAATAATACATTTATTTTTGCTTAGACATTATACCTATGTTCAGAGCACTAAGCTAGGGACAGGAGGAGGGGAAACAAAAGATGACTCCGTGCTCCGAGGGAGCAGGGTTAGGATTAGGTTTAGGCTTTACTACCTCATTGGAGAGATTTAGTTGATAAAGGAGCAAATGATGGAGAAGGCATGGACTGCAGACGAAGGCCTGAGCGCTGGACCCCTCCCTGGAACACTGCACAGTATGGGTGTGCAAGAACCTCCTCTCCTGTCCGACTCAGTAAGGGTACATGCTATTGTTCCTCTCACATACCTAGCTCAGCAAGGCCGGCCAGCCCTACGGCTCAGCACCTGCAAGAAGCAGCGTCTGTGAGAAGCTGACTGTCGTATCAGGCTCCCAGGAGCATGACACACAGGACAGGGGCACTCATTTCCATCTCTGGCTTCATCCCCCACCCTGGCGTTCACACCTCCTGCTTTCTTGTCACTGTTTATCCACAATGTACAGATACAGCTCATCCCTTTCCCGTAATTATTCTCTTTGGGACGTTCCCTCTACTCTGAGTCCATCACACACCCATCCTATCTCCTCTTGTCCATGGATACAGAAATCAGTGTGAACACATAGGCACTGGCATTTATTGAGTGCTGTGCCTCATTTAATTCTTGAAGGAAACTTACAAGTTAAGTTTTACTCTCCTCATTTTATAAGTGAGGAAACATTCAAGGACATCACAGAAAATGTAGAGCGGATTCATAGGACAATCCAAAAAGTGACTAAAGGGGCGAAAGATACGCAACAAATCTTATTAAAACCAACACCAACAAAACATTTAAACTATTTGCCCCATATTTTTAATAAAAAACCAGTTGAAATAAGGGAGATATATATATATATGTGTTAAATTTTGTAATGATCTATTTTCATAGACTGGAACTGATTACAAGTTAACACCTCTGAATCTGTTGTTTTCCAAAATCACTATTAAATGCATGCTCCTTTGATCCTCGACATTACTTTGACACAATAAAACTGGTATGATACTCTTTTTTACAGAGGAGTTATCTCAACTACAAAGCAAATTAGTTGCAGAGGAGCTAAATAAATTGAGAAAATCAGAGTGGAATTTCAAATACATGAAAAGTACAGAGGACAAAAGAGAAGTAGAAATTAATCTAAAAAGAATCTAAAAACTAATTTTAAAAGAAATTTAAACTAGACGAGCAAATCTAGTGAAAAGGAATGACAATAAACACTAGAGCCAGTCACAATAAGATGGTGTAAAATCTCTGTCCTGCAGACCTTTAAGCATTGGACGAGATCTCCATCTGTATGGACTGGGCAGGGGTTGGAGCAGAGAAGTGGAGGGAAATATCCTGGGAAGTCCAGATCCTGCCCTTTGCTTCCAGAATGGAGAAGAGGCTGCAGAATCAGGAAAGCAGTGGAATATTTAAGGGAAGAGGAAGGAAGAATCAGATATTTGATATAATTTCCCAAAGTGTGAAGAAACACTTATGGATTATAACATTAGAACTATTTAGAAGGAAATCTTTCAAAAACTGAAACTGCCAAAACATGAAATGTTTTTTAAGTGCAATCTTCAAAAACAAAGGGGAAAAACAAAAACAAAAACTAAGGGGAAAAAGAGAGAGAGAAAAAAAAACCTATGTCTAATGAGGGAACAATGATCCTAACAGTGGCTAAGAAAACTAAAACTGCTGGTCAGCTAAATGGTAGAGGTGCTCAGGGAAGCTATGAAAACCCGAGTGAGATGCCCCAGGCCAAACACTAGGTGTAATGTTATTTGGGTATAATATTCATGTACTTTAGGGGACAATTTCAGTAACTGAAATCCAAGTTTTATGTGCTTGGAAATTTGACTGGGAATGTGACTATTAGTAAGGAGACTTACTATTCTTAGCAAATCTGAGGATGAAAAACTTATTCCTTAAAAGAGAGTTTCCAGAGGCTTTGCAATGGTGGGGTTTATTAAAATGTGCAGAGCATGATGATAGGGCCAGGGAATAAGAAAGGATAAATCAGAGGCTGGTCTTGTTTAAATACTTCAAGAAGCTGGCCCTCTGGTAGAGGAGCGAGATACATGTAAAACCACTCTGAGAGTAATGCTAAAGGGTAGCACAAACACGGTACGGGGAGCATACAGTACAGGGCAGCACCGAGAAGGATGCACTATACACTTGAAAGCATAACCAAGAATAAGGAACCCTGTTTGGGGCTCTTAGTGTATATCTCTGTTATTATACTTATTATCTTATGCAGAAAAACTTGTTTACACATATGGCCCCTATTGAGTAGGCTCCTAGCAAAGAGTAACTCTGCCTTATCATCTTTTTATCCCCGGGGCCTGGTCCAAAGGCTGGCACAGAGTAGACACTCAATAAATGTCTGCAAGATGAGAAAGCTTTTAGCAGGTAGAGAAGTGAGCAGGCACTCCAGGCAGAGTGACCAGCATAGGCAAACGAAGTAGTCTGTAGAGTGAGACCAATGTTAAGGGTGTAAGACCCTGAAGACTGGAGCGAGGCGAGGGTAGAAAAGTCCTGAGGGTCAGGAACACTACACAATACTCGGAAGGATGTTTTTACCATTTCTTGGCACCTCAGCGAATGCTAGTCTCTATAATACTTCTTGGTTACTGTGGTAGTTAGATTCAGTTGTCAACTTGGCCATGTGAAGGCACCTAGTTCTGTTGCTGTGGACATGAGCCAATGGTACGTGAACCTCATCTGTTACTGATCACATCAGGCTAGGAGGCGTGCCTGCTGCAATCAATGTTTGACTTAATTGGCTGGTGCTTAAATGAGAGAGCGCAAGGTAGCACAGCCCAAGCAGCTCAGCATACCTCATCTCAGCACTCACAGCTCAGCCCAGGCCTTTGGAGATGCAGAAAGGAATCACCCCAGAGAAAGATGTTGGAACCCAGGGGCCTGGAGAGAAGGCCAGCAGAGACCATCCTGTGCCTTCCACGTAAGAAAGAACCTCAGTGGAAAGTTAGCTGCCTTTCCTCTGAAGAACTAACAAAATAAATCCCCTTTTATTAAAAGCCAATCCGTCTCTGGTATGTTGTATTCCAGCAGCTAGCAAACCAGAAGTTATACAACACTCTTTACATGCCCAGACTCACCAGTGTTTGTGAAGAGCTATATTTATTACTTTATTTCCAAAAGCCTACCTGGTAATATATACACTTCTAGCAAAGGAGAACAGCATCAAAGCTATACCTGGCCAGAAAACAGCCTGAACAGGCTGCCTTGCTTGGCTGAAGGAGCACTGAAGATGGCAGACAAACCATTTAACCAGCTGATTTTGATCCTAGTTGGTTGGATCATCTCTGAAGATCAACAATGATAAACGCCATAACCAGAGTTCCCTCAGATGCTGCGAAAGCCCCCACTCCATGCCCTGAGGGTATATATATATATTAAAAAAATTTTTTTAATTAAAAAAAATTACAGGAAAGAAACACAAACATTCTTAATATGTGACCATTCCATTCTACATATATAATCAGTAATTCACAATATCTGAGGGTATATTTTGACTTGGTAACACAATGACCAAGAAATGCAGTCAAGGATAATGGAAGCCTTTATTCTTAGCCTAGGCTCTCTTGAGGGAAGCTTGTGACTCCCTAAGAAAAGTTACAAAGACCAATACTTCTCACATAATGAAACAGAACAGAGGGAAGACTACAAGAACACCAAAAAGTAAAAAGAAAAGAGGATTAGAACTCTAGGAAGAGAGAGCATGGTAATAAAATACAACCACAAAGAAAAATTTCAGATTCAAATTTGGCAAGACCAAGATAACATACTGAAAAAGTACAGAGCCCTTTGATGATTCAAATGCTTTGCCCCAGAGTAACAGCTCAGCGACCGTGCTGACCCAGGTTACTGCCTCTGCTCCAGGGCATGACTGTGGTGACCATTTAGTCTGCGCACTAGATGCTCCTAGGGAAAGAGTTGTGTTGTATAAAACGGGATTCCTACCCTGGGGGCCAGTTCTGACTAGGGAAGTTGAAGCTATAGTTACAAACTTAAACAGTATGAGACTGACAATGCTGAGTGACAGAGGAAGATCAACTACTTCATGAAAAGGTGGAATTCAGACAAAAGAAAAGAGAGTATGATTTAACCTAAGTGAGAATATCCAGCATTATGAAACAAGGATGTTTAATGTTAGTTGTACGTAGTAGGTACAGAGCAAACTTTATGGTCCAAACAGGGACGCTTTTCAAAGTGAAAGAAGCACTAAAGATAATTAGCAAGCGATACACAGGGTAAAATAAATACAGACTAGCAGGTTGCAGGCAAACTAAAGCTCATGGTCATCCAACCAACAAGGAGTCACTGAGTGTCCTTTTTGGATTCAGGTGACAGCAGTAAGAATGGAATGATGGAGCAAATGTTAGACTTGCTAAGTGACCAGATGAAATATCAATAGTGGGATGAAATATCTAGGTCCACAGAAATACTGCTCCACAGAAAACAGGAAGTTTGGAAAGGAAGTTTGAAGGAATTATTATGAGCCTGAGTTTAAGGATGGGATAATCAGGCAGAAGTGTCCAGTAGAAAGAGAGACACGGGACTCTCTGAGGACAGGCATTTGGGAAGAATGTGAAGGCATTAAGAGCTGGAGTTGGGAGAGTGGTGAGTAATAACATCAAATTCCCACTTAAAGTTTCATCAGTTCTTATACTCTTTGATTACCTTCACTCACAGCGGTTATCCTCCTATCCTTCCACTTGCCCTGCCAAACCACAAAAAGCTTTTAACTCTGTAAAATGCCAGATTAAACCTCCTTGGCATTTAATTACCAAAGGGGCTTGGAGGCTGAGGTCTGAAGTCAAGAAACCTCAGGCTAGGAGAGTGGACCAGCATTAGCCCATGCAGAGGGTGAGTTTGCCCCAAAGGCAGAGGATGGGCCTTCCACCTCGTTGCAGTGGGAGAGTCATGCCACCTCAGGCCTTGGAGAGGGTGAAGCACATTCCTTGGGGTCTGGGGAGAGCCTGGCTCCCGTCACATGGAGGAGTTGAGCATGTTCCCAGAGATGGCAGAGAGTCCGGGTGCAGCCATGATCCTTGGAGAGGGTGGAGCCAAGAAAAAGGTGGTCACCCCAATACTGTGCTTGCAGAGAGGCAGGCTTCTGTGTAGGCCATTGGAAAGGGTGGGACTGCCGCTTTCAACCCTGAAGATAAATGACTCTCAGACTTTGAAATCTTATGGACTTTGTCCTGTGACCCTTGTGTTCCTTCCTTCCTATGGAAATGGGTATATGTATCCTATGAATGCTCCTCCTTTATATGCTGGCAGCAAGTAACTTGTTTTTAATAGTTCCAGAGCCAGAGGAAAACTTTGCCTTAGAACAGACCATGCCTGTAACTAACTTTGATAGGAGATATCTATATAATCTAAATATAGAATATAGATTACCAGTACATAGAATGATGCTAAAGAAGGGGAGCAGCTGCTACATACTGTTTCCAACTTTGGTTTAAGGATTTCTGGTATTAATGTATTTTGTATGTAGGAAAAACATGTCTTTTTTAGGGTATAGAGGGTGGAATGTGCTGGTTGGAAGGATGTGTGTCCCCTAGAAAAGCCATGTTTTAATCCTAATCCCATTTTGTAAAGGCAGCTGTTTCTTCTAATCCCTATTCAGTATTGTATATCTGAAACTGTAATCAGATCACCCCCCCGGAGATGTGATTTAATCAAGAGTGGTTGTTAAACTGGGTTAGCTGGAGTCATGTCTCCACCCATTTGGGTGGGTCTTGATTAGTTTACTGGAATCCTATAAAAGAGGGTACATTTTGGAGAAAGCAGGAGATTTGGAGAGAGCAGAACGATATAGTCACGAGAAGCAGAGAGTCCATCAGCCAGCGAGCTTTGGAGATGAAGAAGGAAAATGCTTCCTAGGGAGCTTCAGGAAGGGAAGCCAGGAGAGAAAGCTAGCAGATGATGCCGTGTTTGCCAAATGCCTTTCCACATGATCCAGAAACCCTGACTATGTTCGCCATGTGCCTTCTCACTTGAGAGAGAGACCGTGAACTTCATCAGCCTTCTTGAACCAAGGTACCTTTCTCTGGATGCCTTAGATTGGACACTGACTTGCTTTAATTGGGACATTTTCTTGGCCTTACAACTGTAAACTTGCAACTTACTAAATTCCCCTTCTAAAAAGCCATTCCATTTCTGGTACATTGCTTTCCAGCAGCTAGCAAACTAGAACACCAAGTTATGAAGGTGAAAACCTTCAAAAAAAGTTAAAGGACTTGGGATGGCACCTATAAGTGAAGGGCTTCAGAAGACAGATGATTTCTACTATCATTCCATTAGTGCTATACTGTGGACTGATTTCCACCCCAGTTGAACAAAGAATAAAAACTGTTCATTTACCCCAACAAAGAATATTATGCTTATTTTGGGATTTCACATTAATATAAGAAGAGAACAGATAGAATTAAAAGTAAATTTTGTGCTTAGAACATATTGGCAATGACAAAAAGAAGAAAAAACAAAGCAAAGCAAAACAAACCAAAAAAACCACAACACATGGCAATGGCTAAAAAGCACACAAAAAGATGCTCAGCTTCATTAACTATTAGGAAAATGCAAATCAAAACCACAATGAAATATCACCTTATACCTCTTAGATTGGCCACTATTAAACAAACAGGAAACTACAATTGCTGGAGAGGATGTAAAGAAACAGGAACACATTTTCACTGCTGGCAAAAATGTAAAATGGTGCAGTTCCTCAGAAAGTTAAGTACAGAGCTGCCTTACAACCCAGCCATCTTGCTACTCAGGATATACCAGAAGATCTGAAAGCAGGGACACAGACAGACATTTGCACACCAATGCTCACAGCAGCATTATTCACAATTGCCAAAAGATGGAAACAACCCAAGTGTTCATCAGCAGAAGAATGAATAAACAAAATGTGGCATAAACATACGATAGACTATTATTCACAGTAAGAAGAAATGAAGTCCTGAAGCATATGACAACATGGATAAGCCTTGAGGATATTATTTTAAGTGAAATAAGTCAGACACAAAAGGACAAATATTGTATGATGTCACTGATATGAACTAATTATAATACGTAAACTCATAGACACAAAATATAGAATATAGATTACCAGTATATAGAATGATGCTAAAGAATGGGAGCAGCTGCTACATATATGCAAAATGTACACATTTCTGGAAACGGATAGAGGTGAGGGTAGCACATTATTGTTAGAATAATAAAAAGTGCTGAATGGTGTGTCAACGTGGTAGAAAGGAGAAGTTTACAATCATGTATGTCACAAGAAGAAAAGTTGGAGGTTACAACATAGGAATATACAACATAGTGGCTCTTGTGGTGGATAATGTCTGTGATTAACTGTACACATATTAAAAAGTTCTTTCATGAAACAGAACAAATATATGACACTATTACAAAGACTTAATAATAGAGGTATACAGGGGAAAATGTACTTACTGCAAACGATGGACTATAGTTAACAGTAATATTTTAATACTCTTTCATCAACAGTAACAAATGTACTATACTAGTACTATTGATCAATAATGGGGGGATAAAGGACACGGCAAGATTTGGGATTCCTTTTTAATTTTTATTTCTTTTATGGAGCAATGAAAATGTTCTAAAATCAATCATGAGCTTGTATACACAACTGTGTGATGATAATGTGAGCCAATGATTGTATATTTCAGATGATTTGTATGGTATGTGGACATATTTCAATAAAACTGTGTTTAAAAAAATAATAATGAAATAAAATAAAAACACATTGGCTTACTCTATACTCCTTATTTCCCTAACAGCTTTAATACTAAAAGAAGGAAAACACACAACTGGTCTTTGCATTTACTACTATACACTTTGCCTTCTTTAGGTTTGCATTAGAGAAAAGTAAAGACAGGCACATAAGGGAACAGGTTCAGACAAAATAGAGTTTAAAGAAAACAAGCAGAATGCTTGCGCTCTAGCACCCTCACCAGGCGTTCTCCAGATGCTAACTCACACTGCCATCATGTAGAAAGGGCTGAGGATGTCTGAAGTGTAGAAGGGGTTATGAGTTATTTGGACGTTCTCAGCAACACTAGCTGAGATTATACATATGTAAGTCACACCCTAGTGAAGAATCAAATTTATGACTAAGAGATTTTGTATAAATGTCAATGGCTACTTTTGCTTCCCCAAAACAAAACAAACAAAAAGCAGCTGCTAGTATTAGGGCAGGCCTCTTAGCTGAAGAACTGTCCGTACCAAAGCCTTTGTATCCCCTAGGGATGTTAGGAACCAGCACAGCAAGGCAAACTTGACAAGTTTTTCCGGCAAACACAAGTCAGGGATAAGGGATTTAATGTGCAAAGTTTTTTATTCAAAATTTGGAAAAGTTAAGACTTATGATCACCTCAGTCCATGCCATTCCCATTATAAGGGGGAACGGTTGCTTCAAACTCATGCAGAACTGCATTTTCATTTACAGAACTCTGTAGGCACTTTAGAAGTGAAGCTTGGCTTCAAAATACAAACACTTCGGGCTTTGGCTCAACCTTTTAATATAAAAAATTCACTGATGTACAAAAATGCGAAAGTGTGACAATGACAACACATGAAGTCCTGTGATTGAAAGTCCCCTTGAGTGCACTCTGTGGTGCACACGCACCCGCCCACACACATTCTGGTGTGGAAACATAACTAATGCAAACCAGGGCTACCAAGAAGAGCCAAAATGTGTGCTCTCCATTCCATCAACCACAGACCAGTATCTACTCCAAACATTCAGTAACAAAAATTACAGCTTCTTCCCAGGAACAGCAAGGCAGACTTCTTACTCACGGTGGACCAGCACAAATAAACCCAGTAAAAAGAGCACTGCATACTAGAAAATAAACAAAAAATCACAAGTCAGAGAAGCTTTTAAAGTTCACAAATCTTCAGAGTTAATTAATAAACTGGTCTTTGTGACAAGTTACTGAACTATCCATTATTCTTTTATCATTTAACTGTAATCCATTTAACAGTTTCCCATAGGAAGGAAAAGATTACATTTTTAATGAAACAAATATAGTACAGGTTATTACCTTAAATTTAGGATAGTCATTCATAAGGATCGTCACAATTCCAATATAAGGAACAAATCTAGAAAAGAAAAAAAAAAGCAGAAGTCAAACCAAAACTTCGGATAGCAGCTGCTACAATTTCCTGAAAATCTCAGTATCTTCCATAAATATTAATTTTCAATTTACAAAGCCCAGTTGTATTTATTGTCATATTTGATCCTTTCATTAGCCTATGAAGCTAGGAATATCTCCACTTTATACATGAGGAAACAGATGATCAGACCCAAGGTCTTCTGTGTGGCAGAACCAGCGCCAGATCAAGATCTTAAGCCTCTAGTTGGGGACCCTAATGCTACATGCTGATACGGTATTAGGAGCTAGGTTTGCTGGCATAACCTTCAAGAAGCTGTCAATCTAGTTAGAGAGATAAGGCAAATACACCTAGGACATTAGAAAGTACTTCATGTTAAGTGCCCAAAAGGTGAGTTTAAGAACTCCATTACAGAACACTTCAGCACCCTCTCATTGCTTAACCCCCTGTAATACAGCTCCGGACTTTTTAACCCTGAAATGTTTCCTAGAACAGTTCTGATCACTGTATGCAGCGATCAGCCTCAGCCCCTGCACTCCTTTACATCTCTGCAGCATTCCAACTTTGATGACCACATCACCCCTGTTCTTGAAATCCCTTCCTCCTGGAGCACAGCTCAAACCTCACTCTCCACCTACTTCTCTGGCCTCTACACCTTTGCTTTTTTTTTTCTCACTAGCTTTTTATTTCGTTTTGTCCCCAAAGTCTGTCTCTCTAAACTACACCTCCAAAGGGAAATGAACAGAAAAGCTTATCTGCTATCATTTGCTTGTTTATTCCCCTCTCGCTCTTGTTTACTTTGTAAAGAAACTGTGGTCTTAGAATTTTTTTTGCTGGAAAAATTATGAAATGGGAAATTTGCAACTTTTGGCACACAAAATTCTTAGAGGGATGAAATTTACTTTTTATGTTTTTGTTTTGCACAATAAGAAATTAAATAGTGGGCGGGCCACGGTGGCTCAGCAGGCAGGAATGCTTGCCTGCCATGCCAGAGGACCCGGGTTCGATTCCCGGTGCCTGCCCATGTTAAAAAAAAAAAAAGAAATTAAATAGTTAACTCATAAGTTAACTATGAAAGCCTTGTTATTTTTTATTTTATAAATACAATGATCCCCTAGAAAAAATAATTGTATTTTGTGTGAACCCTACATATTCCTTTTGTTAATAAAATGACGACACTGGAAAAAAATCTGATAAACAATCTTATATAGTCACTGGAGATCCTTTGAGACCCTTGCCAAAATTTTAACTTATTAGCTGTACAACTAGCTGTTTAGTGTCTCCCCTACTAGACTATAAGCTTTCTAAAGGCAAAAAGGATGTCATGTCATTCTTGTTCCCTATCATCTTTTCAAGGCCAAACACAGTGCCCTCTGCACGCAGGGACAGCACTCAGCGCATACTAGCTGATCCAAGGTTTGAATGTATGGACCCCTTCACTTCTCTTTCCCTTGGAGATTTCATTTTCTCGCAGGGCTTCAATTCTTTCCTCAATGCAAATGACTTCTCAACACTTAAGAATTCAGAGTAAACTAGTAGGGAAGCACCATCATGCGAAAAAAAAGCAGTTAGCAAATGTACAACTTTTCTTTTTCCTCTTCCTCTTTAACTGATGGTTCTGGAGTGGTTTGGGTGATATTGTATTAGGCTACAGCCTGTCCTACAAAAGAGTGGCTAAAGTGGTGGGTGAACTTGACAGGCTTTAAAATAGCCCAGATATCTTTATTCAGGAATCCATAATCATTGCACCACGGCAAAGGCAGCACAAACAGAAATACCTCCCACATAACATAACACATCCACTATCAAAACCTTAGGCAAATTTGAAAAAGGGAAATTTGTCTTTGGTGCATTTCACCTCCTTTTAAGAAATCCCCTTATTTTCTGTTTCTTGTCCTTATCCCTGGCTACTTCTCTCCCTTCTGACAGCATTACCCAGGCCCATCTTTCCGACCCCACCCCCAAACTCCCATTCTGTAAGTCAGTGTTTCTTAAAATCTAAACCCTCTTTGTCAGAATGGGCTGGGCAGCTTGCAGGTTCCTCTATCTTCCCCCATTTACTGAGTTGGAAAATCTCCAGGACATGGGGCACAAGTAATGTTTCTCCACACAAAAACTAGTCTGAAGAAGTGAGATCCATGGAATAGCATGTAGTGGCAAATAATATTCCCATTTAGGGGCCAAGCTTTAGTTTCAACTTCAGCTGGGAGGATGACTAGAGGCTTTCTGGTACTTGTTGTGTTTGTGTGTGTGTGTGTGTGTGTGTGTGTGTGTGTTTCTTTTTAATGTTTTTCTTTCAATATAAATATTTTAATATATTTTTTCAATAACAATTTTTTGCTCTTATTTTCAACACTGTCATAAAAGCAATCCCTTTCAATAAAGGTAGATTAAGAACGTGAAGGGTTTCTGCAGATTAAGAGCTATAAAAACATCTATGCGGGCAGTGCAACGGTGTCTCAGTGGCAGAATTCTTGCCTGCCATGCTGTAGATTTGGGTTTGATTCCCACTGCCTGCCCATGTAAAAAAAAAAAAAAGCATCTATGTTACAGTATCAGCCTGCTGATTTTGGTCTGATGATCCATAAGCAGCCAGTCTCATGGGAAGAGAGTCTGCTGCCACCATGCAACATTACCTACACCTAAAGAACCACTTCAGTTGCCAATGTCCACATATATAGTTTGCTTATCCATAGAAACCTTTTTTTTGGTAGGCTGACTTTTTCTTGCTCACTATAAGTGAAAAGAAAGAAATCTGATGTAGTGGTAATATAAGCAAAAGTAAGGCTTCCAGAATAATGAAGAGGGAGTCTAAAGTCAAACAAAAGATTTAGTTATTTGTATCACTGCTTTCTCTCATGGACAGAGACAGCAATGAGTTGACAGTCAAGTGCATAATGCTGCTATCATCAGTCATTTTAAATTCAAATTGGTTGTAATTTTTCCCAACTCTGCTCATATGCTAAAACAGACTTGTTAATAAGCAAACTAGGGTTTAAAATAAGAAAAAATAGGGCAGGCCACGGTGGCTCAGCAGGTAAGAGTGCTTGCCTGCCATGCCCGAAGACCCGGGTTTGATTCCCGGTGCCTGCCCATGTTAAAAAAAAAAAATAAAAAATAAATGCCATCCACAAAGCCAACTTCAACACCAACCCGAGCCAAGTTAGCATCCTGAAGGTAGAGTATGGCTAAACACATTTCCCTGGGAGTTCTTGGGCTCAAAATTGCTACTGAGGACACAGACTCAAAAAGTGGGACTAACTGTTGATGTCTTGAGAGAAAACGAATAGAGATCATTAGGCAAGAGGCTAAAATAACAGTAAAGAAAAGATGCCGTGCAAATTAAGTGGAGATCCCAGTTCAATTTTGCCTGATGTCAAAAAGGTCCAACAGGGAACTTCCGGGGAAGGTGGCAGAGTAGGGAGCTCCAGACTCAATTCTTCCACCAAAACAGCCATCAGACAGGCAGAAACAGCAAGAACTGCTCTGGAGGCCAGAAGAACGCTATACGACACCCAGGGAAAAGCGAAAAGCGGGAGGAAGAGGCTGATAAACTACGGCTAAGAACAGCAAGTTGTTCGCTCCTGCGTCTTCTGCCAGCCCCTAACGCCACTCTCATGGTGAGCCACCTTGGAGTCCAGTCCTGGCTAGTTTGATGGGGACAGAAAGGGACACAAAAACCCTCTTCACCAAGAACAGAGGTGGGTATGGTGGATATCTGGCCATGGCTTTTGATTAGTTTATTTGGATCGCTGGTCCCAGCTCTGAGCTAGTATTTCAACTCACCCTGGACAAAGGACGGCGACATCTATTGTTTCAACACAGTCTCTAAGAGGGGTAGAGCTGGTACAGATGTAAAGCGCAGTGCTTCCTCAGGGCTCTGGGGGCAGTTAGCTGCAAGGCTGCATTTGCTGGGCAGGCCAAGAAAGCAAAGTGTTGGAGAGCCCTCAAAGAGGCTTCTGGCATCCTTTCTGATCCTCTCCACAGGGCATGTTGGGGGTGGGGGGCGGTCTATGCCCCTTTCCTGGGTTCCTGATCCTGTTTTGGCTGGAAAATACTGACTCAAGAAAGCCTCTCTTGGGTGACCCTCCTCCCAGAATTTGCCCTCCAGGCAAAAGCAGTGACAATGAAGGAATATAAAAACTATGGAGGCAAAACAAACAAACAAAAAGGAACAAAACAAGGTTCCCAGAGAAGGAAAAGAAGAAAGGAAGCTTTTTCCTGGAGTGAAAAACTGCACAAAAAGTGCAATCTTAAAAGCTGTACTGCATATCCAAGGTAAGAATCAGATGAAGAAAATCTGAAAAATTCCCATCAGTTAAACATGGACTATTCTAAGGGCACAGAATAAGGTGGATTAAGCATCCAAGAAGAGCCTTAACACAAAGTCAATCAACAATAGAACCCTAGACAAGTGAGAAACTGACCTTTAGGTAAAGTTATCAAGATAATCAGATGCCAAAGACATGAGCAAAAAAAATTATAAGCCATACTAAGAAACAGGAAGATATGGTTTAGTCAAGGGGACAAATTAAAACTTCAGAGGAGACAAAGAATTTGGAACAGCTAATCAAAGATATTTAAACAAAGCTCCTAAATCAATTCAAGGAAATGAGGGAAAAGATGGCTAAAGAGACAAAGGATATTAAGAAAGCAAATTGGTTCTTTGAAAAGATCAATAAAATTCACAAAACCTTAACAAGACTGACAAAACAGGAAAGATGATGCAACACAAAATCAGATATGGGGGGGGGGACATTACCACTGACCCCACAGAAATAAAAGGATGTTAAGAGGACAATAGAACACTATATGCTAACAAATTAGACAATCTCGATGAAATACCTAGAAATGCACCAACAATCTACACTGGCTGCAAAACAAATTGAAGACCTCAAAAGATGAATTATAAATAAAGAGATTGAATTAGTCATGATAAAACTCCCAACAAAGAAAAGCCCAGGACCACAGGTGAATTATACAAATCATTCCAAGAAGAATTAATATCAATCCTGCTCAAACGCTTCCAAAAACCTGAAAAGGAGTGAATACTACCTAAATCATCTTGAGGCCAACAGCACCCTCATACCAAAGCCAGATAAAGACACAAGAAAAGAAAATAACAGACCAGTATCTCTTACGAATAAAGATGCAAAAATTCTCAACAAAGCACTTGCAAATTGAATCCAACAGCACACTGAAAGAATTATACATTATGATCAAGTGGGGTTTTATCGCAGGTATACAAGGGTGGCCCAAAAAAAGAAAATCAAATAATGTAATACGCCACATTAACAATTCAAAAGGGAAAACCACATGATCATCTCAAGTGACACAGAAATGGCATCTGACAATGTCTAGTATGCTTTCTTGATACAAACTCTTAAAAAAATAGGATTAGAAGAAAACTTTCTCAACATGATAGATAAAGGGCATGTATGAAAAACCCACAATCAACATCATACTCAATGGTGGAAGACCGAAAGCTTTCCCTGTAAGATCTGGAACAAGACAAGGATGCCCACTGTCACCACTGCTATTCAACACTGTGCTGGAATTTCTAGCTAGAGTAATTGGGCAAGCAAAAGAAATAAAAGGCATCAATGTCGGAAAGAAAGATGCAAAACTTTTATTATTTGCAGAGACATGATCCTATATATAGAAAGCCCCCCAAATCTACCACAAAGATACTAGAGCTAACAGACGAGTTCAGCAAAGTGGCAGGATGCAAGAGCAACAGAAAAATCAGTGGTATTCTATACACTAGTAATGAGCAATCTGAGGAGGAAATCAATAAAAAAAATTCCTTTTATAATAGCAACTAAAAGAATCAAATATCTAGGAATAAACTTAACCAAGGATGTAATGGACCTATACTCAGAAAATTACAAACAGAGCTAAAAGAAATCAAAGGCGACCTAAATAAATGGAAGAACATTCTGTTTTCATGGACTGGAAGGCTAAATATCATTAAGATGTCAATTCTACCCAAACTTATTTACAGATTTCAACACAATCCCAATCAAAATTCCAACAGCTTACTTTACAGAAACAGAAAAGCCAATTACCAAATAGCCAAAAGTATCTTGAAAAAAGAAGAATAAACTTGGAGGACTCACACTTGCTGGCTTTAAAGCATATTACAAAATTACAGTGGTCAAAACAGCTTGGTACTGGCATGAGGTACTGGCATATATTGACCAATGGACTCTAACTGAGAGTTCAGAAATAGCTCTTCACATCTACGGCCAATTGATTTTTTTTAAGGGGACAAAATTTATTGAGTGGTTATATACAAATAAAATTTACGTGAATACATGAAGAGAAAAGCTATAGAGCACATGATACAAATGTATTATTAACCTTTTGTAATATTTTCAAAGAATCATAAATAATAACACATTTTAAACAGGAAATATTAATATATTTGCTGTGATTTTTTATAGCATTCTCTTTATATTCAGTTGTTAACATGAACATGCCAAGCAGGGTTAATCTTGTTTTCAAGAAATGAGAACTAAAATAATAGAGAACTTCTATCAATTTAGTAAAAATCAGCATTTCCACAAAAGTAAGTCAGCAAACAACTATAGAAATTGAACATGAACAAGCCTAATTTGGAGGTAATTAATTCAAGTTGAGTCATTCGATAAAAGATTTCATATTATGATGCACAACCACCTGTGCAAACATCAAAATACACTGGCTATAGCACCATTCAAAATATTTAACACCAACTCTAAGTAGTTTGATGTTGTCAGAAAATGAAAGTAATGAAATCAGCACTAAAAACACGTTTTCAATCTAATCATTCTAATTCTATGGTAAATACATACATAGAGAGCATTGCTTTAGCATTTAAGACTACCTCTATGAAAATAGAAAGCTGGATTTTTAAACCACAGCCAATGCAGTAATGAAAACAAATAGGTTGCCATGTTGAACCAAATGGAGGATGATGTGCAATTTATTATTTATAATAATTTACAGATAATTCTCAAATCATTGGAGGTAATATCAAGTATGCATCTTAGCCATGCCTTTGTTTCTCCTTTCCGTTAGCTGCCTTTTATTATTATTTTGGTGGTCCCTTCACTACACACCCTCTACCACCCACCCCAAGAGTACAACAGGGAATAAGGGAGATGAGGCAAAAGAGGAAACTTGTCCATCTATTCACATGGTACCAGCTCTAAAGGGCTTGGTGGAGTAAAAGACTAAAACTGCTGGCCAAATGACTTGACAAGGCTGCCAAGACCACTCAACTGGGAAAGAACAGTCTCTTCAACAAGCAGGTTGAGAGAAATGGATATCCATATGCAAAAGCATGAGAGACCCCTATCCTACACCATACATAAAAATTAATTCAAAATAGATCAGTAACTTAAAATATAAGGACCAGGACTACAAAATTCCTAGAAGAAAATGGAAAAAGCATCAAGAGCACAAGATGCTTCAAGATCTTGTGGTATGCAATGGTTTCTTAAACTTTGTACCCAAAGCACAAACAATGAAAAATGGGAATTCCTCAAAATTAAAAATTTTTGTGCTTCAAAACACTTGATCATGAAAGTGAAAAGACAATCCACTCAATGGGAGAAAACATTTGTAAACCCACATAACCAGTAGGGTTTAATATCCAGAATATATTAAGAAATCCTACAATTCAACAATAAAAAGACACATGACCCAATTAAAAAATGAGCAAAAGACATGAACAGACATATTTCCTAAGAGGAAATGACAAATAAGTGCATTAAAAGATGCTCAACATCAGTAGGAGTTAGAGAAATGCAAATCAAAACCACAATGAGGTATCATTTCACACCCACTAGAATGGCCGCTATTAAAAAATACAGAAAACTACAGGTGTTGAAGAGGATGTACAGAAATAGGAACACTCATTCACTGCTTGTGGTATGGTATAGCCACTGGGAAGATAGTTTGGTGGTTCCTGAGGAACCTAAGTATACAAGTACCATATGATCTGGCAATCCTGCTCCTAGGATGTACCCAGAAGAACAGAAAGCAAGGTCTTGAATACATATTTGCACATCGATGTTCACAGCAGCATTATTCACTACCGCAAAAAGACGGAAGTAACCCCAGTGTCCATCAACTGAAGAATAAATAAACAAAATGTGGTATATATACACACAATGGAATATTTCTGAGCCATAAGAAGGAATAAAGTCCTGATGCATGTGAAAACATGGATGCATCTTGAGGACATTATGTTAAGTGAAATAAGCCAGACACAAAAGGACAAATATATGATCTCACTGCTATGAACTAATTTGAATAAGCACATTCAGAGTTAGAATCTAGAATACAGGTTACCAGGTTACTGGTTAGACAATGGGCAGTTGATGCTGAACTTGTACAGAATATTTAATTAAGTTGAAGGTAAAGATGTGGAAATGGATGGCAGTGATGGCAGCACATTATTGTAAATGTAATCAACAGCACTGAGGCTTAGAGGTGAATGTGGTTAAAAGGGGAGACTTTAGGATGTATTTATTACTAGAATAAAAATTAAAAGATAGGCTGACTGGGAACGTTGGATAGCGGGGCCCTCCCGTCACGCTTGGCATTTCGGGCCAGCTGGGCAATTAGGACCGGCACTCTCCCAAGCCGCGGCGGCCAGGGACCCCCACCTCCACACGCGGTTTCCCGGGCCGACTGCCGTGCAGACAGACGAGCGCCACGAGCGCCACCTACTGGGCAGGAAAAGAAAAACAGAGCCCAGAGATTTCACAGAAAAAGCTTTCAACCAGCTCGGTCCCACACCCAGGGAAATCTGATCAAATGCCCAGACACCAGCAGAAAATAATGGATGACGCTCGGAAAATTGAAGATATGGCCCAGTCAAAGGAACAAACCAATAGTTCAAATGAGATACAGGAACTGAGACAACTAATGCTGAATATACGAACAGAAATGGAAAAATTCTTCAAAAACCAAATCAATAAATTGAGGGAGGACATGAAGAAGACATGGGCTGAACAAAAAGAAGAAATAGAAAATCTGAAAAAACAAATCACAGAACTTATGGGAGTGAAGGACAAAGAAGAAAAAATGGAAAAAACAATGGATACCTACAATGGTAGATCTAAAGAGACAGAAGCTACAATTAGTGAACTGGAGGATGGAACATCTGGATTCCAAAAAGAAACAGAAACTATAGGGAAAAGAATGGAAAAACTTGAGCAGGGGATCAGGGAACTGAATGACAATATGAAGCGCACAAATATACGTGTTGTGGGTGTCCCAGAAGGAGAAGAGAAGGGAAAAGGAGGAGAAAAACTAATGAAAGAAATTATCACTGAAAATTTCCCAACTCTTATGAAAGACCTAAAATTACAGATCCAAGAAGTGCAGCGCACCCCAAAGAGAATAGACCCAAATAGGCGTTCTCCAAGACACTTACTAGTTAGAATGTCAGAGGTCAAAGAGAAAGAGAGGATCTTGAAAGCAGCAAGAGAAAAACAATCTGTCACATACAAGGGAAACCCAATAAGGCTATGTGTAGATTTCTCAGCAGAAACCATGGAAGCTAGAAGACAGTGGGATGATATATTTAAATTACTAAAAGAGAAAAACTGCCAACCAAGACTCCTATATCCAGCAAAATTTTCCTTCAAAAATGAAGGAGAAATTAAAACATTTATAGACAAAAAGTCACTGAGAGAATTTGTGACCAAGAGACCAGCTCTGCAAGAAATACTAAAGGGAGCACTAGAGTCAGATACAAAAAGACAGAAGAGAGAGGTATGGAGTAAAGTGTAGAAAGAAGGAAAATCAGATATGATATATATAATACAAAAGCCAAAATGGTAGAGGAAAATATTATCCAAACAGTAATAATACTAAAAGTTAATGGACTGAATTTCCCAATCAAAAGACATAGAATGGCAGAATGGATTACGACCCAGCAATACCACTGCTAGGTATCTACTCAAGGGACTTAAGGGCAAAGACACAGACGGACATTTGCACACCAGTGTTTATAGCAGCATTATCTACAATTGCAAAGAGATGGAAACAGCCAAAATGTTCATCAACAGACGAGTGGCTAAACAAACTGTGGCGTATACCTACGATGGAATATTATGCAGCTTTAAGACAGACTAAACTTATGAAGCATGTAATAACGTGGATGGACCTAGAGAACATTATGCTGAGTGAGTCTAGCCCAAAACTAAAGGACAAATACTGTAAGGTCCCACGGATGTGAACCGACATTTGAGAATCAGCTTGGAATATATCATTGGTAACAGAGACCAGCAGGAGTTAGAAACAGGGTAAGATAATGGGTAATTGGAGCTGAAGGGATACAGACTGTGCAACAGGACTAGATACAAAAACTCAAAAATGGACAGCACAATAATACCTAAGTGTAATGTAACTATGTTGGAACACTGAATGAAGCTGCACCTGAAATATGATTTTTTGTTTGTGTGTTTGTATCTTTTGTTTTTGTTTTTTTTCTTTTTCCTTTTTATATATATATATTATTAGTATTATTATTTTAATTCTCTTCTCTATATTAACATTCTATATTTTTTTCTGCTGTTTTGCTAGTTCTTTTCCTAAATCGATGCAAATGTACTAAGAAATGATGATCATACATCTATGTGATGATACTAAGAATTACTGAGTGCATTTGTAGAATGGAATGATTTCTAAATGTTGTGTTAATTTCTTTTCTTTTTTTTGATTAATAAAAAAATTTTAAAAAAATTTAAAAAAAAAAAAAAAAAAAAAAGATAGGGCAGGCCACGGTGGCTCAGCAGGCAGAGTTCTCGCCTGCCATGCCAGAGACACGGGTTCAATTCCCAGCGCCTACTGATGAAAAAAAAAAAGATAAAACATAGGACTGTACAACACAGTGAAACCTATTGCAGAAAATAAACTATATTTAATCGTTCAAGTATAACAATGTTCTTTCATGAATTCTAACAAGTGTATAATACTAATACAAGGTGTTAATAATAGGGTAGTACATGGGAAAAATACACTATAAATTATGGATGATAGATAATAGTATGATTTTAATAATGTTTCATCAATTGTAACCAAGGTAACTAAAAAAAATAGTACACTTATTTTTAAAATGCTGTCATCAATTGTAACAAATGGTCCATGCCAATGCAAGGTATTGGGGGTGGGGTGGTATATGAAAATTTTATGCATGATTATTTTGTAAATGCACAACTTCTCCAATAATAATAATAATAAAGGGGGGGGTTTATATCTGGAGAGTTTGGACTCTAGGAGACGGCTTAATGAGAATATGTATGATCAAAGAGGGTCATTTTGTTCCCATGCCAGAAAGATCTATTTCAAGTTAAAAAAAGAGATGCTTTACCAGTAAAATTTCTGTCAACGGAGTTCAAATACTCTGCTCCCTCCTTTTATGCTTGTTCCCCTCTTCATTGTCAATATTTCTCATTTTCCTGATCTTTTGCTAATCTGTTATCCTTTTCTCCTGTTATCTCTTACCCTTGATTAATAGTCCTCTAACGTTTTTTAACTTCCTGAATTTAGAATCACCTCATTTAAATGCTTAACTGGTTCAGTATTAGTTGCATTTTCTAAAATTGATTTTTTTAAAGATGCCACATGGATGAATTTTGAAATAACATACTAAGTGAAAGAAGTAAGATACAAAAAGACAAATCCATAGAGACAGAAAGCAGGTGCACGGGTGCAGGGGCTGGGGAAAGGGAAATTGGGGAGTGATGGCAAATAAGAATAGGGTTTCTTTTTTGGGGTGATGAAAATGTTTTGGAATTAGATGGTAGTGATAATGTACAACTTTGTGACGATCCTAAAAAACACTGCAATGTACACTTTTTTTTTTTTTTTTTGCATGGGCATGCACTGGGAATTGAACCCAGGTCTCCAGCATGGCAGGTGAGAACCCTGCCTGCTAAGCCACCATGGTCCTCCCATGCAATGTACACTTTTAAATGGTAAATTTTATAGCATTTACATTATATCACAATTTTTAAAAAATGTTTTTTTTTTTTTAATCTTAGGCTCCAATGTAAAATTGCTTAGTGTATAGCTGTTTGAAAAAACACATAAAGACATTTGTACCACATTTAGATTTGCCTGCAGAAAAGCTCTATATTCAAGGTTTAGGTACAACCTGACTTCAAAATAATAGTCTTTTATAAACACAATTTCCACTAAAGAAGATGATATGTCCCATTATGTGTCAAGGTAAAGGGTGGTTTAATCAATGGAAAGTGCATTTGTGCAGTTAACAGACTATGGTCCTGGGCGGGCCACAGTGGCTCAGCAGGCAGAGTTCTCGCCTGCAATGCCGGAGACCCGGGTTCAATTCTTGGTGCCTGCCCATGCAAAAAGAAAAAAAAAAGAGCCTGTGGTCCTGCTGTTCAGGTTCCAGATGCTTAATACTTCATAAAGAGTTAACTTAATTCAAAGAGTACCAAGTTAAAAAATACAAAAGGCCTACATTTTCAATGTTGGGATTTTAGAAATGGCATTGTATACAGTTTACTATTTTTCAGAAATTCTTCAGGAAGAAGTTACTCAAGTGAAAGCATGACTCTTCTCACCTTTGGCATGCTGCATCTCCTACCCAATCAAGGAGCCAGAGGGGGAAGAGAAAGCTGTGTTAAATATTTAAGAAAGAAGACCCAAACAAAGGGACATTCTATTGTACTGGGAGATGTATAAATTAAACAGTATGGCGAAATTTATCTTCAAAATATTTGTATGTTTCACCCAGCAATTCCACTTCTAGGAATTTACCATGAAGCAATGATTGTGCAGAGGCACTGAGATATATGTAACAAGGATGCTCATCATAAAAGGTATTCAAGTATGCCATGCCAGAGACCTGAGTTTGATTCCCAGTGCCCACTCATATGCAAGGGAAAAAAAAAAAGTGTTCAAGTAGAAAAACTGGATCAGAATTGCCAACAATAAGAAATCGGACAAATAAACAAATGGTCTATCCATATTGTATAATAGTATATTCTTTGAAAATTATATGAAGATATATTTATTGATTTGTAAAGATAGTAACAATTTCTTTTGCATGAAAAAGTTTTAAAATAGTGTGACCAATCTCCCAACATATATAAAATGTGTTTATATATGTACTTACATGCATATGTCAATATCTGCATCTTTAGCTCTATATATTAAATAAAGGCTAAAAGAATATAAACCAAAAAGTTAACAGTAACTATTTATGGAGGGCATCAGAGAAGTGATTTTGCTTTTTAATGATTTGTATTTCCTAATGTTTTTACCTGAATCTGTACTTTTACAGTCAAAAGAAAAACGATAATACTCAAAAGAGGTTGATGAAATTGAATACACATTTTCACACTAGCATCTTGGGACCTGACCTAATTGGGATTATAAAAGTTCATTTAGCTCTATCACAGGAAACACTGTTCCCTGGATTGGGGATGTGTATCAAAAATCTGCTCTGCATGGAGACAAAATACAATGGTAATTGTGCTTGTTTTGGTCTGATCTCTCTACCCAACCTGAGCAGCTTTCATGCTATAAACGAGGCAGCTTTCATTTAATAACTTGCACTTACTTCTCTATGGGGACCGACTTTCTCAGTGTGTTAGCATGTTCACAAGCATAATACCTCTGCATCCACATATCAGTTCTAAACCAGGAAAAGATGTGCTAATAGTGGTAAGAGTGCTATGAGTGATCTAAATAGTGAGAACCAGTAGCTACCCATTTCAGAAATTCCATGTCAGTAATTTCCACGTGATGATTAAAGGGTGGGCTCCAGAGGCACTTATTAGAGTGTGATCTTACATAAGTAACCTAACTCATCAGTTTCCTCATCTGCAAAATGGGAACATTTGGGTTGTTCTGGGGTTAAAAGGAAGTAATATTTGTAAAGCACTTAGGATAGCAACCTCTGGCACATGATAAGACTTAATAAATATCAGTTATTGTTAATACTATTAATAACATTATGCTAGTAACAATCCCATACTTCTTCACACCAAAAACTTACAATTCCTGTCTTCCACTGATCTGTTCTCCTGATAAAATCTGAAATAAACAGGCTTAATATAACCTTTTAATTTATTTTGACTCATCATTTCAAGACTAGAAATAAATCAATGTTGAATAAATGAACATGATAAACTTAATTTAGATGAATACTTAAATATGCTGACTCAGCAAATTCTTAAGAAATATTGACATTTCACGAAGCAGGGTTAATACTAGTATAGTGTGGAAGGTGCCCAATAACATTTCTTGAATGAACTGAATAAACAAATATAATTTTAAAAATTGTCACAACTACCCCATATTAGTGACACCTTCTAATATGAAAAATTTAGAATTGCCATAGGCCAAACACCCCTAAAAAGAAGAATGGAAAGATCAAAGGTGATGGTGGAGTATACAAAGAAAATAAGATTTATGAATATGAATGCTGAGTCATAAATATTTAAGCCCTCTAGCCTCATATATTCTGGAGCAACTAGAAGGAAAAATCTGAGAGGATCGTATGGTAGCCCATGACAAACTCTGGGATCTGTCCTATAACTACTTGTTGAAGAGTGCTTTGAAAACTATTGTTTTTTTATTTCTTTGCTTTGTATATACGTTATAATATACAATTAAAAGAGTTAAAAAAATGATCAAAAAAATTTTGAAAAAGTAAAAATTCCTGTTAAAAATAGTATATTGATATCTAAAAAATGCATTGACTAAAGCATTTTAAGTATCTGATATTATCCTGAAAAATTTGATTTTGATGGTAACTGTATGTGGTGAAATGTTTGCTTGAAGTAATGACTTACGCATGAAGGATTTAAAGGATGTGTTTTTATTAAAAGGAAAATGAAAGTAGTTTTGTCCTAAGATAAAATGTAAGACAAAGCCTGAATAAATATAGTAAGCTGCCAAAGTTTTGTGGAAAAGTATAATCAAAGTCAAGAAAGATTTAATGAGCCTGTTTACAAAATTTTTGAAAACTTTAATATCAAATAATATTCTGATGCAAGACTAAAATTTAGTTTCCTCTGTGTTAAAGTGACAAAGTTTTCTTAGACTGTTAGTCTGTTTTAGTGAAAAGTTCTAAAAGTTTTTTATAAACAATCAGTTGTAAAAAGCAGAGTCTGTGTTTCATCAGAATAACTTCTTGTATTTTGTTGACATTATCATGTCCTTGGCTGTGTAAGAAAAACGAATTATCTAATTGTTTCAAACATTGTTTCAAACATTGTTTCAAACCTCATAACTTTTCTCAAAGTCAAACTCTAAAGGATATGTTTTTATTAATAAATGAAGTGCTAAAAAAAAAAAAAGGATAAACTGTCACAACTAAGTCACCATCTTACCACTATAACATTCTGTTATTTTATGGCAATCTAATTCCTCCCCTCTGGAGTAGTATACCTGAAATTTTAGATGCATTTTAAGAAGTATACTTTTTCAAAAGACACAAAGGTGATGTGACAGAACTAAGACCAAACCACTATATCCAATTGTGTATTACCAGAAATACGACTAAGGACATCATGTTTGAAGTGACATGAAAAGCTCAGGGAAATGCTCCCCTCTATACTCACCCCCTCGCTCTTCCCACAACATCTTTTTTCTCTAGCCAATGCTGTCCTTGTTTATAGAGGCCTCGGTCATCAACTGCATTGTTATCTCCTTTGGTCAAAAACTTGATATGTCCATTTTGCCTTCAAAGAGTAAGGGAAACCCAAGTCATCAAATACCCTCATGCCATTTCAAAGTAGAAAATTTGTTTGCTGACCAAAATTTCACATAGCACTGTGGTATTTTACCACCATTTTTAATATCAAAGTAATTTTTTTTAAGCTAAAAGGGTGTCCAGAGCTGTGTTGATTACAATAACAAAAAACTGAAAATAAACTACTAATAGTTAAGGAGTTTAAAGACTATGCAGGCATTAAGAATAATGGTGTAGAATTTTAAATGACATTGAAAGGTATTCATATAAAATGTATTAAGTGAAGAAAAGATTAGAAAATAGTGTGTACAGCATAATCACATTTTTATATAAAAAATGTATATAAACTACAATATTTTTATACAGACAACAAAGGAACATGATAAACCACCCCATAAGAGGTAACCAGCAAACGCAAACTATGAGAAACTAAAGAATGACCCAGTTTCGTCAACCAACAAATTGCAAGGAAAAAAAAAAAACTGGCAAAGGAACCTATAAATTTAATTAAAAAACACTTTATAGCCATACCAATCAATTACAACTGAGGACTTTACTCAGATCTGAATTTAAACTGTTAAAAAAACAAACAACCGACAATGGGAATTTAAAAGATTGGGAATGTAATGATACTATGGAATAATTGTTCTTTTTAAAAAAAATGTAACCATATTAATTGTAGTTATGCTTTTATAAACTCAGTGATTATGTTTTGTAGGCATCTATAGAAATATTAACATTTATTTACAACTATCTAGAATTTGATTCAAAATAATACAGGAAAGAGTACAGGGGTGGAATGTGGATGAGGACAGAACTGAACACAGACTAAATAACTTGGGGCACTAGGTGACAGGCTGATGGGAGTCCATTATACTATGCCTACTTTTGTAAATGTTAGAAATTCTCCAAATTGGGAAGAAAAAAAAAGGTATTAAGACTAAAGTATGACATGGTTATCTATGGCTTTCTTTTGCTTACCTGTACGTTCTAAATTTTTTTCCCCAACAAACATCCATTGCCTTTATATTGGGGAAAAAAGTGAGTATGAAAAAATATCTAAACCCTTCAGAAATTCCTGCGTTTATATTCACAGCATCGTGCTGGACAAGAAAAAAAGCATTAGCTCAATTCTTTGAAAACAAAGAACATTTTACAGTTGATGAAGACTGGCTTAAAACTTAATTCAATTCCGTTGGTCTCCAGGGTCTTGGAGCAACTAGAAAAAAAAAATGAAAAATCATGGAACTATAACCCATACCAACTATAAAATCTGTTCTATAACTACTTGTTAAAATGTACTTGGAAAAATAAATAATAGGGGGAACAAATGTTAAAATAGATTTAGTTTGAAACGCTAGTGATCAATGAAAGGGATCAGTAAGGGGTATGGCCTGTAAAATTTTTTTTTTTCTGTTTGTTATATTTTTCTGTTGTCTTTTTATTTCTTTTTCTGAATTGATGCTAATGTTCTGGGAAATGATCATGATGATGAATATGCAACTATGTGATGATATTGTGAATTGCTGAGTGTATGTGTTGGGAATGTTTGTTTCTTGTAATTTTTTTTAATTAATAAAAAATTTTTAAAAATGTACTTGGACAGTTATTGCTTTTTGTATTTATGTTATATTTCACAATTAAAAAAAAAAACAATTCAAGTGAGTCTGAATCAACCGCTACACCAGAAAGAAGAAAATTAGCTTCAGATTCTATAGACTAATAATATTCACTTAGATTACAAATCAGAAACTGACTCACAGATGCTAAATCTGCAGGTGAAACTAAATTAGGAGGTGTTGCAAACACCAAAGACAGTTACGTGAAAACTGTCATACTAAAAATGAGATGCCAGTTAGAAAAAAATGCAAATATATACAGAGAAAAACAATCTGTAGTTAACAACTCAAAGTAAGTGAAAGAATATCTGAAAAATCTTGGAGGGTAAAAGAGGGCAAGTGACAAGAGGGGCGAGGTGCAAGAATCAAAGTTAGGAGCAGCAGGAAGGGTCGTTCAACCATAAAAATAACACCAACCCCAAAGATTAAAATAAAACAAAAACAAAATCAGGTATGAAGAGGAAAAAAATGAGTGACAAGAAACTCTCAGGACAGAAAGGGATGTTTACAGGAGGTCTGGGTTATTCCCAAAGACTTGATTTGCCAATAAAATAATTATATAAACACACCCAATTATGCCTCTCTGGGATATAATCAGGAGAGCCCAAAACATCCTTTTGAAAAAGCATGTCTCCATCTACTTATCACGGTGGAACAAATACTCTCTGGTGGCAACCAGCTCTTATTTAACCTACTATTAAAGACCTACTTCACCCTTCAAAGGCCTAAAATACTTATTCAAGACATAGTTACATGACACTTTTCCTTTGCTAGCACTGGCATCAAACATTTTAAAAATAATCTCTCTCTCTAAGGAGCACAAAGTTATTTAAAATCTAATTTATCCACCACAATATTGTGATGTATGGCTAACATGAGAAGCTATCCAAGAAATTAAGTCAACTGAAAATATTTAAAAGCAATCCTATTTGTTAAATTAAAAAAGAACAGACCACGATTTCTTAGCTCTTTCCTACCTCGTCTATTTCGGAAGAAAATGAAAATAAGAGAATGGGTAAGAAGAGAGGAGGATTCAAAAGAGATTTTCCACTGGATGCCACAGTAAATATAATCTTGTCTATATTATCTCATAGCTATGATGTAGGAATGAGGAAGAATAATTCTCCTTTGTAATTAAAAAATAGAGTAATGGTATGTTCCAGGAAGGCAAACCTAGTGCATGAAACCTTTAGTCTCAGTTCAAACCCTAGGCATTCTTAAGAGTAAACAAGAGTGATGTTGGTTGAAGTGTAGAGAGCCGCTTTCCGGGTTTGGCCTAGTGGACACGCTGCAGCCTGCTCTAGAGTTCCCCCCGCCCATCGAGTGAGCTAAGATGGCGCTCACATCCTGCTTTTGCAAATGACGCACACGCCCACCAACCCTATCTTCCAATCACCTCTGTATACGTGGCACTAACCTATTGGGTTTGGGCACAGTATATAAGAGGTTACCCGGACGGGGTGGGCGGAGACGACCCGCAGGGAGCCGTGCCTGACGGCCGCATAGAGGTTGCTCCCCCGCGGGATATTCAGTCCCGCGCGGAACCTGTAACAGAGAATGCAAGCTTAACTCCAGTAAAGGTCTGTGCTTACAACTGCTGCGTGTCTTGGATCTGTGTTTCTCACCAGCGCGGATTTGTCTGCGTCTCTCTGTCTCTCCTCATTGTCTCACCCGCCGGCCGGGGACCAGAGGCTGAGCGAGAAGTCGCGGACAAGTGGTGGCCCGTACGGGGAACCCTTCTGCTGCCTTTCCCCGAGCTGGTGAGGACGCGCATCCTGAGTTCGCGGCGGACTTTCCACGCCTGATCACCGTGGGAAGGTAAGTGCTTCCTATTACGTGAGAGTTAAGGGCTGTGGGCGTTCAGGTAGCCCCAGTGACTCGGAAGAGCTCTCCGAGTGATTAAAGACAGTGCCGACTGCAAGCATGGGGCAGTCAGGAAGTTCACCTTTATTACCCCCTTTAAAAACCCTTTTGAAGCAGCGGGGCATCTCAGTTAAGAAGAGTTCCCTCCTGCGGTTCCTTGACGATGTTGTTACCTTTGCCCTTTGGTTCGCCCATTCCGGTAGCCTCAGTCTGCCTTCTTGGTTAAAACTTGGTAATGACATAGAACGGGCGCGCCGGACGGGCCTTTGTATGGACCCGATCCTAGTCCCTATCTGGGAAACCGTCCGTGCTTGCCCTGAGGCGGAGAATGCTGCAGGCCTAAGTCCGTCTTCCGCCCTGCTGCAGGCACGGCACGCGCTCCAAGAAACTCAGTCAGTTTCGTCTGCGGACGGCTCCTGTAAGGGCAAGCCGCCGGAGTCAAACGCCAGTTCAGACAGCTCTGACTCGGAGTCAGATAGTAATGAGACCGAGGGTGCAGACGCGCCTCCGCTGATCGATTGGGGGAGGCCCCCTGTCTCACCCACGCAGCCTTCCGCTCCGCCAGCGCCTGCTGCAGGGGCGCGGCGGCTTCCGGTGAATGGTTTTGGTGATCTCGCCAAAAACCCTCACCACGGGCTCCCTCTGGTGGCCGAATCAGGTAATTACAGTGGCTGCTCTCCAACTTCTAAGCGCTTGTTAAAAGGAATGGGATATGTCCCTGGCAAAGGCTTAGGAGCCTCATTGCAGGGACACACCATGCCCGTACAGACTGCTTCCAATTTTAATAGACTAGGCCTGGGTTTTTCCTAGGGGCCACTGAGGGGAGACTCCCACCCACACCTATAAAACTAAAGTGGAAGACCAGTACCCCGGTGTGGGTGCCTCAGTGGCCCTTACCAAAAGAAAAGCTGTCAGCATTGCATACTCTAGTGTCTATACAGCTAAAAGAGAGCCATATCATTCCCTCCACATCGCCTTGGAACACACCCGTATTTGTCATAAAGAAAAAATCAGGCAGATGGAGATTGTTACATGATTTAAGAACCATCAATAACTGTATGGAGCCTTTAGGACCTGTTCAAATGGGGTTACCCCTCCTCTCAGCTTTGCCAGAACACTGGCCCATTATCATCCTAGATCTTAAGGATTGCTTCTTTTCCATCCCACTTCACCCTGAAGATACTCCAAAATTTGCTTTTACTGTGCCCTCTCTTAACCAAGAGGAGCCCTGTCAACGCTTCGAGTGGACAGTCCTGCCCCAGGGCATGACTAATAGTCCTACCATGTGCCAGCTGTATGTTGCTACAAAGCTAGCCAGCACTCGGCAGCAGTTCCCCCAAGTGAAAATCATCCATTATATGGATGACATTCTCTTAGCCCATAAAGACACAGATCTTCTTAAAACAGCTTTATCACATTTAGTCCTTAGTCTTAGAGAAGCCAACCTGGAAGTGGCCCCTGAAAAAATCCAGATGACAGAGATTACCACCTTCCTGGGGGCAAAAATCATGCCTCAGCATGTTTCCCCCCAAAAAGTGTCTCTCAGAGTAGATGACATACATACCCTTAATGATCTGCAAAAGCTTATGGGAGATATCAATTGGGTTCGTCCGTACTTAAAGATCACCAATGCCAAATTAACACCTTTGTTTGATTTGCTAAAAGGAGATTCAGACCTACACTCGCCCCGGTGTCTCACCCCAGAGGCGAGGCAAGCACTACGTCAGGTAGAACAGGCGCTCAGTAGTGCTGCTTTAAAAAGAATAGACCCCCAAAAGCCATTCGAAGCCTGCTTACTGCCAACAAAACTACAGCCCACGGCAGTGCTATGGCAACAGGGACCATTACTCTGGGTCCACCCTGGAATTTCCCCTAAGAAAAGTTTAGAGCATTTTCCTACAGCAATTGCAGAGTTGGCATTGGAGGCCATCAAGAAGGCCATACAGCATTTTGGCCAACAGCCTAAGTACCTCAGAGTACCTTACTCTTCTCAGCAACTTGAGATACTTACTGGATGTATAGATCAGTGGGCCATCCTCCGATGTACCTTTTCGGGAGAAATTGATAACCAATACCCAAAAGATCCCCTCTTACAATTCGTCACCCGTCACCCAGTAATCTTTCCTAAGGTAACTTCATCTAAGCCACTAGTGGGCGCCCTCACCGTGTACACGGACGGTTCCAGCTCCGGTTCAGGAGCATATTGCGTAGAAGGAGGTTCTCCTAAAACTGTGTTCTTCCAACCACAGAGACCTCAATGGGTAGAATTACAGGTCATTATTACAGTCCTGAAAGAAATTACCGATCCCCTAAATATTATATCTGATTCGATTTATGTCGTAAATTCTGTAAATATTTTAGAGACGGTGGGCATTATAAAATATTCCTCCTCAGTAAGACCATTCTTTATCAAACTTCAAGAGACAATATGTGCCAGACAACATCCTTTCTACATAACTCACATTAGAGCGCACACAGGCCTGCCAGGCCCCATGGCACAGGGAAATCACGTAGTGGATGTGGCCACTCGACAGCCACATATCTTCCCTGCGCTGACACCGTGTCAACAGGCCCAAGAGTTTCATACTAAATTTCATGTCAATGCAAGCACCTTAGTCAGACAGTTTCACATACCGCGTGCAGCTGCCAGAGATATAGTCAGAGCCTGCAATAATTGTGCAGAACAGAAGGTAGTCCCTTCAGTTGGAGTTAACCCTAAAGGTCTCATCCCGGGAGACATTTGGCAAATGGATGTCACCCATCACTCAGAGTATGGTAAAGTTAAATACCTGCATGTGTCAGTGGATACTTGTTCTCAAGTTTTATTTGCCTCTGCCGAATCAGGAGAAAGAGTCCACCAAGTAATTGCACACTGCCTTGCCGCTTGGGCAGCTTGGGGTAAGCCGAAAATATTAAAAACAGATAACGGACCTGCTTACACCAGCAAAGCCTTCCAAAGATTTTGTGCAAATATGGAAGTGCAATTAAAACATGGTATCCCTTACAACCCTCAAGGGCAAGGAATCATTGAAAGAGCACACAGGTCTCTTAAAGACTTGCTCAAAAAACAGAAAGGGGGAATAGGCCACGGCCTGTCCCCGAAGGCTCAACTGTCTGTAGCCTTATTTACATATAATTTTTTAAATGAAAATGCACAAGGAATGACACCTGCCCTACAGCACACCACTCCGAGTCCTCCACATAGAGGTCTAGTCCGTTGGAAGGATGTCCTGTCAGGACAATGGCAAGGCCCTGACCCAGTGCTCAGCTGGGCCAGAGGCTCTGTTTGTGTTTTTCCCTAGGAACCAGGACGTCAACCAGTGTGGGTTCCGGAAAGACTGGTGAGAACCGTGACATCGCCCGAGGAGGCCACGGAGCTGTTGCCTAAAAAACCAACAAGCCTTCAACCTGAACCATCAGATCAGGCCTCCAACTCTGCTGATGACGGCGGCGACTGACGAGATAGCAACGAAAGCGCCGGTCACCCTTCGATTGTTTAGAAGGGGGACCAGTTTTAATAACCCCCGTTGCCTTCGACCTTTCCAAACTGGGCGAGACTGTACAAAGTCTGTGGAACCAAGTCACCTCATGGTTCTCTTGGCCCAATTTGACTACTTGGATTCTCGTGGCAGTGGGACTATTAGTGGGCTTAGTCACTGTTAAATGTTTGTTAGAACGCTTGTTCCAGACACAGCAGCAACTACGTGTTTCTACCATGTTAGCTATGTCTTCCCAGTCAAATGTGGGTGTGCGTCCCTCCTCGATAGATAGCCCGTCTGAATCACCTGGGGCAAAGCTCTTGTCAGCAAGGTTTGTTGCAGGCTCCCTGGCCACTACCCGTGTTTAGCTAGGCACCAGAGGCTGTTAATTTTGCGCGCCTAGCCGCCTCGACGGTGGAGCTGCGGCCGCAGTCCTGGCCAGACTGGGCTTGGCTCTAGCCATTGCACCGAGGCCTCCGCAGCGTTTCCTATGCCCTGGCTGTCGCTCTCATAATCCCCGCTTGACCCAGTTGCGAGGCGAAGCACTGCAGGGAGAGTCACGTGGTTTCCAGTTCACGGACTCTCCGGTCTCTATATGAGGTGAGCATTCTGGTCGGTGCCAGAGGCTCCGTCGTGTGATGACGCGAGCCTAGTCCAGACTCCCCAAAGCACCAAACTATGTTGTGAGCCACTCAGGCCCACGGGAGCACCATCATCAATAGAGACACTGGGTACAAGAATACGGTCTACGGACCATGCCTCTTATAAAAACAAAAAGGGGGAGATGTAGAGAGCCGCTTTCCGGGTTTGGCCTAGTGGACACGCTGCAGCCTGCTCTAGAGTTCCCCCCGCCCATCGAGTGAGCTAAGATGGCGCTCACATCCTGCTTTTGCAAATGACGCACACGCCCACCAACCCTATCTTCCAATCACCTCTGTATACGTGGCACTAACCTATTGGGTTTGGGCACAGTATATAAGAGGTTACCCGGACGGGGTGGGCGGAGACGACCCGCAGGGAGCCGTGCCTGACGGCCGCATAGAGGTTGCTCCCCCGCGGGATATTCAGTCCCGCGCGGAACCTGTAACAGAGAATGCAAGCTTAACTCCAGTAAAGGTCTGTGCTTACAACTGCTGCGTGTCTTGGATCTGTGTTTCTCACCAGCGCGGATTTGTCTGCGTCTCTCTGTCTCTCCTCATTGTCTCACCCGCCGGCCGGGGACCAGAGGCTGAGCGAGAAGTCGCGGACATTGAAGTTTAGCAAACCATGGCAATTAGCACTATCTAACTAAAGCTTTCATAAGAGCAGCCTCCAGAATAGCCTTTTGACTTCATTTGATCTCTGTTGGCCACTGATGTCTTATTTTGCTACACTTCTGAAATGCAGAGGGGACAGCCTCTCTAGAACATCAAGTAGTTCCTTACCCATATCCCATGTTATCGACAGGCCCTCCCAATGTGAAAAAGGTAAAATGGGCATAGCCAAAAAACCCCTAAAAAGTGGGAGAAAGATCAAAGCTGAATTACTATACTGATATTTCTTTCAGTCTCCAGTGCCTTAGAACAGCTAGAAGCAAAAACCTAAAATTATGGAACTGTAATGTAACCCATACCAAAATCTGAAATGTTTTACAACTAATTGTTGTGATGCACTTTGAAATTTATTGCTTTTTTGTATGTTATTTATCACAAAAAAAGGAAGAGTATAACAGAGAAGAGAGGATTTAACAAATGAATATGACTGCTAAATCATTATATTGATATTTCTTTTGGTTTCCAGTGTCTTAGAGCAGCTAGAAGAAAAAAAGAAAAATCATGGAATTGCAACCCATAGCAAACTTTAAAATCTGTTCTTCAACTACTTGTTAAGGTGTACATGGAAATTTATTGCTTTTCTGTACATATGTCATAGTTCACCATAAGAAAAAATTAAACAACAACAATAACAACAATGGTTTGAGGAGACAGACATGAAGGTACAGAGTTTTTAACCGCCTGGTAAGGGTATATAAAGATCTGTCCTAAAATGTTTCCATTTATTGTTACCATCATTTGATGAAGAACACCCAAAGAATGGTCCTTTAAAGAGACCAGGTTTAGCTTGATGATAAACTTCATCATCAGTGTTTCTGTCTGACACATACTGTTATCTGGGAAATATTCTCCCAGTCTAACTCTTCTGGCCTCTCCTCGCTGATAAAGGTTCAGCAAAGAAGGCTCCTGTGCCCTGCACTTGTTCCCACTATCTTTGGAAATCTTATAGAAAATCACTTTCTTCATTAAGGAGTTGGGACAATTGAGAGTTTTCATATGGGTAGAAAAAGATCTCAACTCAGAAAATCTTCCCAGATGTGAAAATGACAACAAAAAAGGGGCAGAATATATTTGTGACCTCAGCAGAGGGGAAGGATTTCATTAAAACAAAGATCAATAACCTTCTTATATCAAAACTTAAAACACTACTGAGTAATAAAAATAAAAAAGCAAAAACAAAGTGAAAACTCTAACTGGAATTAAGTTTTTGCATCCTACAGAACAGAATTTTATAAATCAGAAAGAAAAACATAAATGGACAAATAAAGGGGGATGAATAGGTAACTCACAAAAGACAAAACGAACGGTGGAAGGAAATACAAATTAAAACAGTTAAGTTAGGATTTATTCCCCATTAGTATGCCAAAGCCTAGAGTCGGGCAGTGCACAGTGGGGGTGAGGATCACAGGGCAAACACTTCCCCTGCCAGTGGGAGGAAGGGCTGTGAGACCCTGGTAGGCACACTCACAGGTCAGGAGGCAAAACTGGAAACCTCAAAGTCTATGGAAAAGGACAAACAAATTCCGGTGTATTCATACAATGATAATTATAATTACAGCTATTATGTAGCAGATCTTGAAAATAACTGACACTATATCATATTTTTTTACATATACAAAATACACTGTAAATATAAAACTGGAATTTAAGGACATGGACTGGATATACACACTAAATTCATGAGAGTGAGCAGAATCCTCTGGGGGGGTGTTCTAGTTTGCTAGTTGCCAGAATGCAATATGCCACAAACGGAATGGCTTTTGAAAAGGAGAATTTATTTAATAAGTTGGTAGTTTACAGCTCTAAGGCAGAGAAAATGTCCCCATTAAAGCAAGTCTACAGAAATGTCCAATCTAAGGCATCCAGGGAAAGATACCTTGGTTCAAGAAGGCCAATGAAGTTCAGGGTTTCTTTCTCAAGTGGAAGAGCACATGGTGAACGCAGTCAGAGTTTCTCTCTCATCTGGAAAGGCACATGGTGAACACGGTCAGGGTTCCTCTCTCATCTGGGAGGGCACATGGCGAGCATGGCATCATCTGCTAGCTTCTTCTCCTGGCTTCCTGTTTCATGAAGCTCCCTGGGAGACATGTTCCTTCTTCATCTCCAAAGGTCGCTGGCTGGTGGACTCTGCTTCTCGTGGCTATGTCGTTCTGTTCTGCTCTCTCTGAATCTCATTCTCCAAAATGTTTCCTCTTTTATCGGACTCCAGTAAACCAATCAAGACCCACCCAAACAGGTGGAGACACATCTCCCCTAATCCAGTTTAACGACCGCTCTTGATTGGGTTACATCTCCAGGGAGATGATCTAATTACAGATTCAAATATACAGTATTAAATAGGGATTATTCTGCCTTTACAGAATGGGATTTTTTTTATTAATTAAAAAAAATCAATAACAAATGAACAAAAACATTCTTAACATATGATTATTCCGTTCTACATATATAATCAGTAATTCACAATATCATCACATAGTTGCATATTTGTCATCATGATCATTTCTTAGTACATTTGCATCAATTCAGAAAAAGACATAAAAAGACAACAGAAAAAGAAATAAAACAAAAACAGAAAAAAAAAAGATTATACATATCACACCCCTTACCCCTCCCTTCCATTGTTCACTAGCATTTCAAATTGAATTTATTTTAACATTTGTTCCCCCTATTATTTATTTTTATTCCTTATGTTCTACTCGTCTGTTGACATGGTAGATAAAAGGAGCATCAGACACAAGGTTTTCACAATCACACAGTCACACTGTGAAAGCTATATCATTATTCAATCACCATCAAGAAACATGGCTACTGGAACACAGCACTACATTTTCAGGCAATTCCCTCCAGCCTCTCCATTACATCTTGGATAATAAGGTGATATCTACTTAATGCATGAGAATAACCTCCAGGATAACCTCTCGACTCTGTTTGGAATCTCTCAGCCATTGACACTTTGTCTCCTTTCACTGTTCCCCCTTTTGGTCAAGAAGGTTTTCTCAATCCCTTGATGCTGAGTCTCAGCTCATTCTAGGATTTTTGTCCCACGTTGCCAGGAAGATCCACACCCCTGGGAGTCATGTCCCACGTAGACACGGGGAGGGTGGTGAGTTTGCTTGTTGTGTTGGCTGGAGAGGTCACATCTGAGCAACACAAGAGGTTCTCTTGGAGGTGACTCTAGGCTTGACTTATCGTTTGTGGGATTAAGTTTCATATGAACAAACCCCAAGAGTGGGGGCTCAGCCTATAGCTTTGGTTGTCCACACTGCTTGTGAGAATATCAAGAATTCAATTTGGGGGAGGTGAATTTTCCCCCATTCTCACCACTCCCCAAAGGGGACTTTGCAAATACTTTTCTACTTGCTGATCAAATCACTCTGGGATTCATCAGGGCATCACTCTGGACAAGCCAACAAAATCTCTTGTCCTACCGAAGGTTCCATGTATTTATGGTGTTCAACCATGCTATCTATATAAGTTATATTAGGAAATGCACTAGTCAAAATAAAAAACAAAATGGGATTTTGATTAAAACATGGCTTTTCTAGGGTACATACATCTTTTAAACCAGCACAGGGAGGGAGAATGGGATTCGAGAAGAGGGCACAGAGAACTTCAACTTCTCTATAATGTATTTTGTTTTAAAAATCGGAAGTACAATGTTAACACTTGCTCACTTTGGGTGCTGGGTAACAGGTGTTTGTTACAGAGATTTTTTTTTTTTGTATGCTTTATAATTTTCAAAATAAAAGTGTTTTGTTTTTTTTAATTAAAACAAAAACAAAACCAAACAATGGTTGACAGTTCCCTCCTCTTTGAGTGGAGAAAATAAACTAACTACCTTAGAAGTGGCATGAATAAGTTACAGCTTCCTCGTATTTAAGAACCTAGGTCGCCCCCATTGTTTCACTTCTCACTCTGCATGTTTTCCAGGATGCCTCCCTTTTCTTTCATTTCCTTCTTTTCAAAGTCTTCTTTAACTAGAAATACTACAGATTTGGAAAGGAGGGGGTCAAGAATATGTACTCGGACTACAGGCTTATAGTTTTCTTGCTTACAACTTCTTACCGATAAAGAAACTGAGAACCAGAGAGGTGAAAATATTTGCTATTGTTACGTTCCACCTTCACCCACAGGTGAATCTATAAAGGTTTTACACACACCCTTTCTAATTCTAAAAATTCAAGGTTATACTTAAAATAATAATTTAGGTTTCAAAAATTTTCTTTGGAATTTGAAGTTGATAAATGTATTCTTCTTTTCTTTTTTTTTTTCACATGGGCAGGCACCGGGAATTGAACCCGGGTCCTCGGGCATGGCAGGCAAGCACCCTTACCTGCTGGGCCACCGTGGCCCGCCCTATAAATGTATTCTCTACTGAAATGTCTATGAGATTGCCTTCAGGCGTTCTTCTTTGAAAGAGGAAGGCGACCACATCCCACTATGTCAGGAGACCCTATCTGGAATCAACCTTTACGACACTTTGGGGAGCAATGGGGTTAATGACCTAGTTGGAGAGTAGAAGGGAACCAAGAAAAACCTCTCGAAAAACCTTCAGGGGAAAAAAATTAATAAATAACCACTTTAGGTAAACAAGTAAATAAATCACTATAATTCCCCAAGTGCTCACCAAACCTTCAGACAGTCATAAAAATGGACTGTAAGAAGGGCACATATGTTTCCCACCCTTAATTTCTAGGCTACCAAAAGTAATTACTGCAAACACTAAAACATAAAAATATTTAAAAGTGGAGAAGATATATATGGCACATACTTTTCGTGAATCTTCAAGACTCGGTGGACTATAGGAATCTCTCTTCCTTCTATCCTAAAAACAACAATTTCTCCCACTCTTATGGGATCTTCAACTCGATTTGTTAGAAAGAGAAGATCTCCTCTATGAAATGCAGGTTCCATGCTGCCACTAGGAGGAAAGGAAGAATATAATTAGCAAAAAAAAAGTCTGAATTAAATTTACTTTTAAAATTAGATATTTGACAAATCAATCAAAAGTATCAAATCTGGAGTATATGCAATACCTTAACAACTGTATCACCATAAATGCATATTATTTTCAAAATATGGATTCCCCAGACTAATGAGTTATACTCACTAAAGGTTGTTTTACTTGTTTCAGTGTTAGCCTTCACCGACTAGTTCCGTTTCAGGCATTGGTATTCAAAAGAGCTTAAAACTTGAAAAGGGCAACGTTACAAATTCTGTAACCTTTTAAATTTTCAAATGATAAGCAGACTGTTAAAGGAAAGAATGAACTTTAAAAACACTGCCCTTATTCTCACTTCAGCTGAAAACACTAAACATATTCATATATTCAAATAAGAATGGGATCATCTTCTTCTGCCATTTATAAAGATACAGATAAAGATGACCTTCCGGGTTCAATCCATTAGGAAGGAAAAACAGTTTATCAAGTCAAAGACCAGTCAGTTACAGAGATAACACTTGCACTATCAACTTTTGTTTTGTTTTAAAAGAGAAACAAGAAAGAAAACTAGAGAAGAGATTTTTGCTTAAGAATTTCAGACACCAGAAAAGGATTCCATTCTATGGTAGTTTAGGCAAACTTCTACAGTGTTTTCTCACCTCTCACCATTTGCACTAATTAATGAACCCTTTCTTTCTAAGGAGAAGTAGCCCATCAGTATTATTTTTAGGAACTCCAGTCTCAGCTTTCAAGAAGATTTAGTAAGAAGAAAATGGATAGGCAGGGATTAAATTTAATATCAGTGCGATTTCAAAGTTTTGAACATTTCTGTTTTGAAGAATTGGTCCCACTATGTAAGGGAATGTAACATTGGTTCCCAAACTTTATACTGCACCTTGGAATCACCTACAGCACATTAAAAAAAAATCCAATGCCCAAGTCATAGCCCAAATCATTTAAATCAGTATGTCTGGGGATGGGAGGCAGACATCAATAGTTTATAAAGATCCCAGGTGACTCTAATGTGTAATTTGGGAACCTATAGGTGTTTCACCTCTGAGGACTTAGCTTCTTGACCTTGGATACACGATTATTCTTAAAACCTTTCTAAAGGTTCCTCATGGGACAGAGAGTTCCCTTTATCCCAAGATGTTCAGGCAAAAAAAAGGACTTGATGAAACTGTAGCAGGCATTCTAGTCATATAGTTTTCAAGTTTTATTTTGATTTTTTAAGTCAGTGTACCTTTGTTCAAATAAAACTTTGCTTACTACCATATAAATAAAATACAAAAGCTGAGTTTTCCTTATTGCACAATGACTCAAATTTACTGAGAATTTACTATATGTGGAGTGGTCTTTTAAATTTTATGTTTTAAATGACCTTCACAACAACTCTATGGAGTAGATATTATTGTTATCTCAACTTTACAAAAGAAGAAACTGAAGCTTAGAGAGGTTTAAAATTCCACATTTATAAAATGATAAAGGTGAAGTTGTACCAAGGGAGTTCAAGAGAATTCACTCACTGTGGTAAACGCCTACAAGTCACTCTAGAATTTTAAACAAGGAGTATCATAATATATATTTATTTAAGAAAAATCATTTCAGAAGATACAGGAGTATATAATAAATACTCAAATAACCACTAAACTAATGAGTAAATTGGAAAAAGATGAAAAGGGAGGGTGGCAGACCAGCTGTCCAGTCTATTATTCATAATAGAATACTTGGCAATCATTAAAATAATTCACAAAAGTCATTTAAAAGCTTTTGTAAACATGACTACAGGGGAAAAATAGACAAAAGGATTCACTCAAAGAACTATCCCAATTATGTAAAATAATAATATATATGAAAAAAGAGACTAAAATGATAATTCAGAATTATGGGAAATAATTTCATTTAGATTTTTTTATTTCCAACATTTCATACAATGAAAATATATTAACTTTCTTCTGATTATAAATATTTTTTAAAAGGTCACTACAATAGCCCAGGCAGGAAATGACGAAGGTTTGAAAAGAACAACAGTAGTGAGGACAACTATAAAAGGGTAGAACTAGGGAGAATAACAAAGGAAGGCCAACTGGATACGACAGAAGGGGGAATCCAGAACAGCTCCTAGGTTTGAACACTGGCTATAAAGCAGATGGCAGCAACAGGCACAGAAACAGGAGGAGGAAGAAGAGGTTTCATTTTTATTATATGGAGTTTAAAGGGCCTCTTCTATATCCAGACAGTTATGTCCAGTGTAGGATAAAAATCAAAATCTAGACTTTCAGAAAGAAAGCTAAATGAGAGAGAAAAAGATTTAGGAATTCATATATAGATGGCAATTAAAACCAGAGTGGCAGATGAGAGTACATAAAAGTATGTAATGAAAGGACCAGTAAAGAAATAAACTTCTATTATCTGATTTAAATTATTCTTTAAAAATATCAATCACGATAGATTTTATAAGCAGTTATATATAAACACTTTAATATTTTAAACTAAATTCAGCTTTATAAAGGGAAAAAAAATCAGCTTTGAATGTACCCTGAAACTTCATTTAATAAAATAAATAATATGAAAGGGTTTATCTTTACCCACAAAAGCTTCACAAAAGTCCAGGTCAAAAAGTGATTCTCAGTTGGCCTGAGTCCTCTGAGGCATAACTGGCTCCAGGAAAAAATTATTTTCCTGATGTTACAGGAAACTGGCCACACTACCTGCCACCCAATCACATAAATCACCTGTCTCTAATGACAATTTCTTTCATTCTTGACAAGGTCCTCTAATATGATCTGCCTTCTTTTAATTAATTATTTATTTTGGGAACATGGTCCGGGAATCGAACCCAGGTCTCCTGCATGAAAGGTGTGCATTCTACCACTGAACCACCCATGCACCCTTAATTTATTTTCTTTATTCCAGATTGGCAATGAGAAAACTTAATATATAAATAACGTAGCTACCAAATAACTTAGTCCAAATACCACTTCTCTGTCCCTAACAATGGTATAATTTTTCCAGCAGAAGTGGACCACTTTCATGACCAGCAAAGTTTTCAATAGGTCCTCTGTCTAATCCCCGTTTCAATCCAACATCCCCAGTTAAGAGATTATCAACTTGCATTAAACACCTCCACTAAAAGGACCTAAACCCGAAAATCAGAAGAAGCTCCAAAATAAGCTTTGTTGGGATCTCTCTAAACCTTTTCCCTCGCGTGCCAATTAGTGTGGCTTTTCCTTCCATTAGTGTTTGAACTTTTCACAAATTGAAGCACACTACTGCATTTAAGACTGTCCATGAACTAAGGCCACATGCATTTTAGAACCGGAAAGACCTCTGACATCATCTAGGTTTAGCCATTTTACAAATGAGGAAACTATGGTTCAGTGAATGGATAACTCGCCCAAGGCTGTGGTTAGACAATCAAAGAGTTAGAGACCCAGGTTATTATATTCTGTAATACTGTAATATTACAGTATTACATTAAATACTTTCACAGCTAACCAAATCTATAAGTTACTGTGGAGGTCTTAGAAGAAAAAAAAAAACAGTTGTATTTAATTACTAATGAAGATAAAACTATAATACAAGTAAGAGAACAGGAATCTAGTGGAGACTCACTGCCTCCAACTGCGTGTTAGAGTTGGAAGTATATCATAGTACTGTAATAAGGGAGACAAATTCAAATTCATCTTTTGAAAAAAAATACTATTATCTAGATAAAAATGTTAATGGTTTGATTATTTTATATTTATACCCCACTATTCCCAGAAAGGATTTGAGATGATTTACAAAATTGAGCCCCAAATAAAATAGAACTATAATGACTAAATAACCACATCATAAATGTGTTAACTAAATCAGGCTTTTTGTTTGTTTGTTTTCTACATGGGCAGGCTCCAGGAATCGAACTCTGGGATAGCAGGGGAGAATTCTGCCACTAAGCCACCGTTGCACTGTCCTAAATCAGGCTTTCAAACCACTAAGAGTATGAGTGTAAGGATAGGAATGGAAATAGGAGGGAGAAAAAAATTCAGTTATATTTGTCACTTTAAAAGATAGTATTAGAAAAAAAAAAGAGATAGTATTAGAATCGTAAACATTCCTGACGTCTAATTTAGAAATGATATTTAAAGGTCAGCATGAAACGGAAATAATTAGTGATGCTTCTGTAACACTGGGAACATGCTACAGAAAACTCTTCATTTGTGCAAGTACTATAAAATCTAGTGAATTAATAGCTAAATACCAAGCCTGATGAATCAAAATGAGAATGCAAGAAGACAGAAGAATTTCAGGAACGTAAAGTGCAATGCAATACTTCAAGGAATTCAAATAAGGTATGTGCCACAAATTAAGCTTACACGGTAACCTTCTTCTTGAAAGATCATGACTCCTTTGGAGTTCTACATAAGAAGTCTCTAATAGGATGAGGATGTCTCACAATTTGGTAGTTACAACTACTGGTCCTCTTCTGGGAAAGAGTAGTTTCTAAGGGATTCATATACTAGTTATTCACTATCTCAATTTTCTCCCAAGTAAGACTTTTAATTCCATGCAATTCCATGCCTTGAAAAGAAAAATTGTTACCTGAGCACCACTACAATTGGACTTTCACTTCCAGTTATTACCATTAACCCCTTCCAGATCATTAGTGCTGAGGAGACAATCATTCCAAAATTTAGGACTTGGTAATAGAGCTGTAAGGACAAAAGAAAAGAGATCAGATCCACAATTATCCCACTTGGCAAAACAATTTAAGTTTCAAATATTACTGTTAGGGCAGCTGAACTGAAGACTCTCTTTAAAATACTGGTATGATTATATCATCAATATTCCAAACAACCATCTTTTCTCATTCACAATACCCTGGTTCCACAATGTGCACTAAAATACCAGTTACATTTATACAATTTATAATTTTCAGAATCTTTCACACAGTTATTTCAGTTGGGCATTGTGCTGGTTTCAGTTGGGCATTGTGCCCCCTAAGAAAAGCCATGTTTTAATACAAATCCCATTTCATTAAAGGTAGAATAATCCCTATTCAATACTGTATATTTGAAACTGTAATGAGATCATCTCCCTGGTTGATGTGATTTAGTCAACAGTGGTTGTTAAGCTGGATTAGGTGATGACATGTCTCCATGCATTTGAGTGGGCCTTGATTAGTTTCTGAAGTCCTATAAAAGAGGAAACATTTGGAGAGAGAGACTCAGAGAGAACACAGAATGCTGCAGCACCACAAAGCAGAGAGACCACTAGCCAGTGACCTCTGGAGATGAAGAGGGAAAATGCCTCTCGGGGAGCTTCATGAAACCAGAAGTCAGGAGAGAAAGCTAGCAGATGACGCTGTATTCGCCATGTGCCCTTCCAGCTGAGAGAGAAGCCCTGACTGTGTTTGCCATGTGCCTTGTCACTCGAGAGAGAGAAACCCTGAACTTCATCGGCCTTCTTGAACCAAGGTATCTTTCCCTGGATGCCTTTGATTGGTCATTTCTATAGACTTGTTTTAACTGGGACATTTTCTCGGCCTTAGAACTGTAAACCAGCAACTGATTAAATTCCCCTTGTTAAAAGCCATTCCAGATTGTATTCTGGCAGCTAGCAAACTAGAACAGGCATCATAACCATGAGCTTAATCTCATCCATACTACATATCAGCCAACCAGCCAACAGTAATACACTTCTGCTTCTGAACTCCTCTACTACTCAATTTTCCATAATACTTATCTGGTCCTGGATAGTTATGGGATAGTCAATGACATTTACCACCATCCTCTCATTTTACAGTGAGGAAACCTAAGCATCAGAGAGGAGAAGTGATCACCTAAGTTATCCAGCTTGTCAGTCATATAGGCAGGATTTGAAGGCCAAACTTCTCTTACTACATTTCCACTACTCAACAAATTCTAAACATTCACAATTCGAATAAGCTAATGACAGAAATGTATTTCAACTGAATAATGAGTTGTGTTGGTCTAAGGTTGGATAAAGGGCGAAAGTAGAGAGAATAACTAGCCATCAAGGCAAACAGCTCAAGGAGTGAAAATATGGTGCTGGAGAGAACCGTAAGAAATCTGGAAAAGCATATTATAGTCAGATTATGGAGAACTGTGAATGTAGCTGTGAAAACAGGGGCCTGAAAAGACATTCACAATATTTCTTAAAGTGAAAAATCAAAGGTCCCACCCAAAAGTACTATATAAGACCATTTTGTTATAAAAAACAAAACAAAACATACATATATAGATGTATATATGCAGACATTCTAAAAGACAACTGTTTAAAAATTCAATATCATGGGAAAAATGTGGAAGTCTTCTAGATTAAAAAGAATAAAGAGAAAGGTTTGTGGGAAGATGACAGTAGGAAGCTCCAGCAATCAGTCTCTCCACCAAAGCAACTATGGAACACACAGAAACTGAACAATTTGGAATTATGCAGGCTACTGGGACACTTGCAGCATCCAGAGAAGAACCGGATGAAGAGGCTCATGAATTGTGGTATTTCACCATTTGTGCAGTGGCTACCATCCTCCATCCCCCACTGGCATGGCAGGCAGCAGTACACTGCAGCCTGGTCCAGGTAGAGCTTGCTGGGTCCAAGGTAGACAATAAAGACTTAGTCCTCCCAAATCTGGGGTGGTGGGTAATGGTGAGGTGTCTGGCTGCTAATCAAAGCTGAGGAGTGGGCTTTAGGGCAGCCATTGTTTCATCCATCCTCAGGTAAAAGTGGCAGAGAAATCTTGAAGAGGCACAAGCTTTTTTGCTTTCTTCTCTTTCTCCACTCCAAGTTTGGGAGCAAAATAGTTGGGAAAAGTCACAAACTGATGAGCACTTAACAACAACAAAAAAACTAGCAATCTCAGATAAGTGGGAGAACTAGATTTCCAGAGATTTAGCAACGTAATACTGAAAACGTCAAGTTCTCAATTTAAAAAGTTACAAAAGACACAAAGAAAAAGAAAAACAATGGCAAGAAATCATGATGAAGAAGCTCATACATTACAACTAGTAGTCAAAGATTTCAATCAACTATCTAAAATATGTTAAATGAGCTAAAGGAATCCATCTACAAAGCACTAAAAGGATTAGGAAAACAATATCTGAACATAAATGGAAATTATAGAAAGAAATCAATTAGAAATTTTATAGTGGTGATGAATGCACAGCCCTGAGACTATACTAAAAGCCACTAATTGCACACATTGAATGTATCGTATGGTATGTGAAGAGATCGCAATAAAACTGCTTTAAAAAATAATAAAAGAAATCAATTAAAAATTTTGAAGTTTCAAAGAACAGAAATTGAAATAAAAGCTCATTAGACAGACTACACAGTAGATCTAAACAGGTAGAAGAAATGCTCAGCAAAACTGAACTCAAGACAACTGAAGTTATTCAGTGTGACTGGCAGAAAAAAAAATAATGAAAAAAAAACAGAGCCAGAGAGAGATCTGTGGGACACCATCAAGCCTATCAATATATGCAACATCGAGGCCCCAGAAGGATAAGAGAAAGGGGCAGAAACATAGTTGGAGAAAAAAAATGGCTAAAAACTTCCCCAATCTGATAAAAGACATGAATATACACATATGAGAAACAAAACAAACTCCAAGCAGGACAGACTTTAAGAGGTCTACACCAAGAAACATCACAGTGAAACTGTCAATATCCAGAGACAAAGAAAGGATTTTGAGAGAAACAACTTGTTATTTATAAAGGCTCCCCAATAAGACAAATGGCTATTTCTCATCAGAAACCACAGAGGCCAGAGGACAGTGTATGACATTAAGGTCCATAAGAAAGAAAGTGTCAACCCAGAATTCAATACCAGCAAAATTATTCTTCAAGAATGAAGGAGAATAGATGTTAAAGATTGAGATGGTATAATCTAGGAATGCTTAGAGTGTATAATAATAGTGAAATGTACAAGGTACAATTTTAAAAATGTTTTTGCATGAGGAAGAACAAAGGAATGTCATTATTGCAGGGTACTGAAAATAGATGGTAATTAATATTTTAAAATGTCACCTTCTGTGTGAGACTAAAGCAAAAAATGTTTGTTACAAAATGCATATTTTGAGTAGTGCATTTCCTAATATAACTTATGTAGATAGTTTGACTGAATGCCATAAGTACTTGGAATCTCAGTTAGGACATGAGATTTTGCTGGTTTGTCCAGAGTGATGCCCCGATGAATCCCAGAGTGATTTCATCAGTGAGTGGAAAAGTATCTGCAAAGCCCCCTTCGGGGAATGGTGAGAGCAGGGAGAAATTCAACTTCCCCAAGTTGAATTCTTGATATTCTCACAAGCAGTGTGGACAACCAAAGCTATAGGCTGAGCCCCCAGTCTTGGGGTTTGTTTATATGAAACTTAACCCCACAAAGGATAGGTCAAGTCTACTTAAAATTTAGGCCTAAGAGTCACCCCCAAGAGAGCCTCTTTTGTTGCTCAGATGTGCCCTCTCTCTCCAGCCAACACAACAAACAAACTCACCACCCTCCCCGTGTCTACATGGGACATGACTCCCAGGGGTGTGGACCTTCCTGGCAATGTGGGACAGAAATCCCAGAATAAGCGGAGATTCAGCATCAAGGGATTGAGAAAATCCCTAGAATGAGCTGAGACTCAACATCAAGGGATTAAGAAAACCTTCTTGTCCAAAAGGGGGAAGAGTGAAATGAGACAAAGTGTCAATGGCTAAGAGATTCCAAACAGAGTCCAGAGGTTATCCTGGAGGTCATTCTCATGCATTAAGTAGGTATCAATGAATAACCTATCATTAAGTAGGTTATTCAAGATGTAATGGAGCAGATGGAGGGAACTGCCTGAAAATGTAGAGCTGTGTTCCAGAAGCCATGTTTCTTGATGATGATTGTATAATGATATAGCTTTCACAATGTGACTGTGTGATTGTGAAAACCTTGTGTCTGATGCTCCTTTTATCTTTCTTGTCAACAGATGAGTAAAACATATGGAATAAAATTAAATAGTAAGGGGAACAAATGTTAAATTTAGTTTGAAATGCTAATGATCAATGAAAGGGAGGGGTAAGGGGTATGGTATGTGTAATTTTTTTTTCTGTTTTCATTTTATTTCTTGTTATCTTTTATTTCTTTTTGAATTGATGCAAATGTTCTAAGAAATGATCATGATGACGAATATGCAACTATGTGATGATAGTGTGAATTACTGATTATATATGTAGAACGAAATGATTATATATTAAGAACGTTTGTGTGTCTTTGTCATTTTTTTTAAATTTAAAATTAATTAAAAAATTTAAAAAAAGAATGAAGGAGATATCTAATTCAGCAACCCTGTTATTAGACATATACTTGGAAGAACTGAAAGTAGGGACATGAATGTACATCTGAACACTGGTGTTTATGGCAGCAGCATTCACAGTTTGCAATGGATGGAGGTAGCCTAAGGTTACATCAACTGAAGAATGGAAGAATGAACTGTGATCTATACATACAATAGAATATTAAGTGGCTGCAAGAAGGACTGAAGTTGTGAGGCATCCAACTAGGTGAATGGACCTTGAGGACAGTATGTTGAGTGAAAAAAGCTAGAAACGAAAAGAGAAATGTAACACCTCACTAATATGGACTAACTATAAAGCGCAAACTCTGAGAACTAAACCCAAGAGCATAGGTTACCAGGGGAAGGTCTACTGTAAAGGTTCCTAGATTGTAAGTTCTTATAGCAGTCATATCTATTTCTGAGTTTTAAGTGTTATTTCTAAATTCTGAGATGCTTAGCTCTTTGTATATAACCTAGTGGGTCCCTGGAACTTCAGCTATCGTGTGACACCTGAGACTCAGAGTTAGAGATTTGCAGCTCTCAAAGTCAACATTACCCCATAAAGAAACTTTAAAAAGCTGAAAAAGAGATCAGACTTCAATTAGAGGTATGAATGAAGGAAATATGGTTGGGACTAAGATAACTCAAACAAAACTAGTCTTTCAACTTCTGTGTGAGACCAAAGGAAAAGATGTTTATTTGGTACAAAAGTTATATTTTCTGTAGCAGGCTATTAACTTGTATGATCAGTTTACTCAAACACCATACTTACATGGATATCTGAATATGGATTGAGATCTTGTTGGTTTATAAAGGTTAGTGTGATGTCCCTATATATCCTAGAGCAATTTTGGCAAAAAATAAAAAATTATTTGCAAAGTCCCCTTGCAGGACTGAGGAAAAATGTGGAAATGTTAACTTCCCCATAAGGGAATTTCAGATATTCTCACAAGCATTGGGGACCACCAATTTAATAGGCCGAGCTTGCCCTAATGAAGCTTATGCCTGCAGAGAAGAAGCTAAGCCTACTTATAATGATGCCTAAGAGTCACCCCCAGAGAAACTCTTTTGTTGCTCAGATTGTATCTTCTCTCTCTATTCAGTAGGTAAACCCATTGCCCACCCATCCCACAGGTGGGATATGACTCCTGAGAATGAGCCTGGCCCCGGCATCATGGGATTGAGAAAAACTTCTAAACCAAAAGAAGGGAAATGAAACAAAATAAAGTTTTAGTGGCTGAGAGATATCAAAATAGAATCAAGAGGGCCTTCTGGAGGTTACTCTTATGCATTATATAAATATCCCTTTTTAGTTTTTAGTGGATTAGAATAGCTAGAAGGAAACACCTAAAACTGCTGAACTATATTCCAGCAGCCTTGATTCTAGAAGATGACTATGTAAGTATATAGCTTTTACAGTGTGACCATGTGACTGAGAAAACCTCGCTGACACTCCCAATAACCAATGTATGGATAGAGGAATAAAAAATATGGACAATAAACAAATAAATAAATAATAGGGGGGATAAGGGATGTGGGATATTTTGGGTGTTCTTTTTAATTTTTATTCTAATTTTAATTTTTTTGGAGTAATGGAATTGTTCAAAAATTGATTGTGGTGATGAATGCACAACTATATGATGATACTATGAACCACTGATTGTACACTGTATATTAATATAAAGGAGGAGGGATGGAGTTACATAAGAGTAGAGGGACTGTAATACTGAAACTATATCAAATAAGGTTGTTATTAATTAAAAATGTTAATTGCAACTACAAAAGTAACCACCAAGAAAAAAAAACACCGAAAAAAAAGAGGAAAAGAGAAAAAAATGAAAATGGTACAGTACAAAAAGCAACCAAATTAACAACAACAAAAAAAGGACCAATGGTGTAACTGAGGAACAGAACACAGAAAAAAACCAAACAGCTAATGGGCAGAAGTAAATCCTTCCTTCTCAGTTGTGACCTTACATGTCAATGGATTAAACTCTCCATTAAAAGGCAGAGATTGGGGTGGGGCGTGCAAGGGTAGTTCAGTTGTGGAATTCTCACCTGCCATGCGGGAGACCTGGGTTTGATTCCTGGCCCATGTACTTCCCAAACAAACAAATAAGCAAGCAAACAAATGAAAAGCCAAACAGAAAATTCAGCAAAATGGTGCTGCGATAAAGTGATTCACATGGAAAAAGCATGAAATGTGACCCCTGCCACACAGCATACAAACAAACAAAAAGGCAGAGACGGAAGATTGGATGAAAAAGCATGATCCACCTATATGCTCTATATAAGAGACTCAGGTACAAAAACAAGGAGGTTGAAAGTAAAAGGGTGGAAAAAGATAGTCAACTCAACAATAGTCAAAAGAGAGCCTAAGTGACTACATTATTGTTAGACATACAGACTTTAAGTCAAAACAGATTACAAGACAAAAATATCATATATTGATAAAAGTTTCCATACAGCAAGAAGACATTATGATTATAAACATTTATGTACCTCACAGCAGAGCCCCCAAAATATATGAAGCAAAAATTGACAGCACTGAAGGGAGAAATAGATGGTTCTACAATAATAGTTGGAGACTTGAATATGCCACTTTCAGTAAGTGATAAACAGAAGGTCAATAAGGATTCAGAGCCTCTCACTCTCCTTTTTATACTTGCAAAAGTGCCCACATGCTCCTTTCTCTGCATATATACTTAATAAAGTTCTTATCTATCCACTCCAAAAAAAAAAAAAAAAAAGGAATCAGAAGACTTGACCCACAGTATTAACCCTAACAGACATGTATGGAATACTTCACCCAACAACAGAATACACGTTCTTCTCAAGTAAATATAGACATTTTCCAGCATAGATCACATTTAGGCCACAAATCAAATCTCAGTAAATTTTAAAATATTGAAATCATATAAAGTATCTTTTTGGGCCACAATGGAATGAAGCTAGACATCACGTACAAGGAAAATTAGAAAATTTACAAACGAGGAAAATAAACAACATACTATTAAAGAATCAATGGATCAACGAAAACACATGGGAAATTAGGAAGTATCTTAAAAAGGAATAGAATGAAAACACAACATACCAAAAACTTAATAGGATTCAGTGAAGTCAGTGCTCAGAAGAAAGTTTATAACTCTGAATGCTCTATTTAAGAAAGAAGGAAGATCAAAAATAAAAAACCTAACTCACACCTAAGGAAACTACAATAAGAAGAAAACACCAAACCTCAATCAGTAGAAGGAAGGAAATGGTAAAGATTAGAGCTGAGACAAATGAAACAGAGAATGGAAAAATAATGAAGAGAATCAACAAATCCAAATTTAGTTTTTTAAAATATCAATAAAATCAACAAAACTTTAGTCAGATTGACAAAGAAAAAGAGAGGACACAAGTAACTAAAATCAAGAATGAAAATGGGGACAAAACTACCAATCTCACAGAAATAAAAGGGACCATAAGAGGCTATCAAGAATAATCACCAACAAACAAATTAAGAAACCTTGATGAAGCAGTCAAATTCCTAGAAACATAAAAATTACCTAATAGGATGCAAGAAGAGAAAAGTTCAACAGATTTATAACAAGTAAAGAGATTGAATCAGTAATTAAAAGGCTGCCAATAAAGAAAAGTCTAGGACCAGATGTTTTCACTAAATTCTATCAAATATTTAAGGAAGATTTCATACCAATCTTTCTCAAACTCTTCCATGAAGTAGCAGAGGAGGGATTACTTCCTAATTTCATTCTACTATGAGGCCAGTTTTATTCTGATACCAAAGCAGATAAAGAGAGCACAAGAAGACTGCACAGGTGGTTCCGTGGTAGAATGCTCTCCTTGCAGGAGACCAGGGTTTGATTCCCAGCCTATACAACCTGCTCCCTACCACCCCACCCGCACCTCACACAAAAAAGAGAGGGCACAAAAAAATAAATTTATAGGCCAATATGCTTCATGAATATAAATGCAAAAATATTTTAGAACTTAATTCAACAGTAAATCAAAAAGACTACACACCATGACCAAGTTGGATTAATTTGAGGAACTCAGGGTGATTCAACCAAATAAAATTAATTAATATACCATATTAATAGGCTGAAGGAGAAAACCACATCATCAATTCAAATGACAAAGAAAAGGCATCTGACAAAACCCAACATCCTTTCATGACAAAATCACCCAGAAAACTAGGAATAAAAGGGAACTTTCTCAACATGATAGAAGGCATTTATGAAAAACTCAGAGCAAAGATCATACTCAATCGTGGAAGACTGAAAGCTTTCCCTCAAGATAAGGAAAAAGACAAGGATGCCCATTGTCATGACTATTATTCAACAATGTGCTGGAAATCTGAGCCAGAGCGATCAGGTAAAGGAATAATGAAAATTATTCTGCTTACAGCAGCATCTAAAAGAATAAGACACCTAGGAATAAATTTAACCAAGGAGACGAAAACTTCATACACAGAAACTATAAAACACTGCTGGATTAAATTAAATACCTAAATAAATGGAAGACATCATTTTGTTCATGAACTGGAAGACTTAATGTTAAGTCTGCCTAAAGTGATCTACAATTCACTGTAATCCCTATCAAAATCGTTTTGCAGAAATGGTAAAGCTGATCCTCAAATTCATATGGAATAGCAAGGGGCCCCAAATAGCCTAAACAATCTTGAAAAAGAACAAAGTTGGAGGAATCACAGTTTCTATTTCAAAACTTATTATGAAGCTATGGCAATTAGTTAGTATGGTACTAACATAAGGATAGTCATACAGATCAATAGAACAGAAGTGAAAATCCAGACACAAATGTACACATCAAAGGCCGGTTCAATTTCAATAAGGGTGTCAAGCCCGTTCAATAGGGAAAGAATGGTACTGGACAACTGGAAATTCACATGCAAAGAATGAATGGGGACCACTACATCATCATATACAAAAATTATTTCAGAATGGTTATGTGACCTAAATAAAAGAGCTAATTCTGTAAAACTCAAATAAGAAAATGTAGGGAAATATTTTCAGGACCTTGGAGTAAGCAATGGATTTTTAGATTTTACATCAAAAGCAAAGTAACAAAAGAAAAGACAGGTAAAATGGGTTTGATCAAAATTAAAACCTTTTGAGCACCAAAATACATTATCACTAAACTGAAAAGACAACCTACAGAATGGGAGACAATGTCTGGAAACCATACATATGATCAGGGTTTTAGAGTCCTTCACCTAAAAACAAAAAGAGAAACAACCCAATTTTAAAAACAGGTCAAAGACCTGAATAGACATTTCTCCAAAGAAGATATTCAGATGATCAATAAGTAGATGAAAAGATGCTCAACATCATTAACCATTTAAGTGCTAATTAAAGTACAATGAATACCACCTCTATACCTACTAGAATGGTTACTATTAAAAACTGAAAATAATAAGTGTTGACAAGGATGTGGAAAAACAGGAACCCTCACACTGTGGGGTGGGAATGTTAAACAGTGCAGCCACTGTGAAAAACATTTTGGCGATTCCTCAAAAAGTTAACCATGGAAATACCATACGACCTCACAATTCGACTCCAAGGCATACCCAAAAGAACTTAAAGGGACTTGGACAGATATTTGTACATTGAATCTCACAGCTGCAGCATTTACAATAGCCAAAAGTAGAAGCAACCCAAGCGTCTATCAATAGATGAATGGATAAATAAAATGTGGAATAGCCATATAACAGGTTATTCAGAAGTAAAAATAAATGAAGTGCTAGTATGTGCTACAATGTGGATAAACCCAGAAGACATCATGTTGAATAAAATAAACCTGATATAAAAGGACAGATATTGTACAATATCACTCATATGAAATACTGAGAATTAGCAAATTCATAGAGAAAGAAAGCAGAATAGCGGTTACAATGGGTGGAGGAGGGGATAATGGAGAATTATAGCTAAATGATTATGAGTTTTGCTTTGGGATTATGAAAACAGTCTGGAAACAGTAGTGAAAGCTACATAATACTACCAATGTACTTAATGTCAAAGAATTCTTCACTTGGCATGATTAAAATGACTTTTATGTTATGTATATTACAGCACAATTAGAAAAAAATAAAATGACTAAAGCAACATAATCCAATGTAATAATGCATACCCCTTGACTGGATCCTAGTTCAATAAGACAAAAAAGCAAATAAACAACAACAAAAACAACATAGTTGCTTTCTTGTCTTTTTGAGCCAGAAAAGACGTTTTCAGGCCACTGAGAAAACTCAACTATGATTTGAATATAACATAATACTAGGGAATTGGTGCAACTTTCTTAGATGTGATAATGCTGTGGTTATGTTGGACACTGTCCTAATCTGTAGGACATGCACAGGAAAGTAAGTAGGTGAATTTCAGCTCATCTTCAAACAAGTCAGTAAAAAATTATTTATACAGATATGTATGCACATAAACATACACAGAACAAACATGACAAAATATTAACAACTGTTGAAATTAAGTGGTAGCTTACAGATTTTCATTGTAGCATTTTTTCGATTTGTCTTTAAAAAAAATTTTTAAATATCTGTAAGAAAAACCAGAAGAAAATAAACTAAATATGTCAGTGATTATAACTGGGAGTACAAAAGCACCATTTTTCTTTATATCATTTTGCTTATCCATACTTTCTACCTTTTTAAATTAATTCTTATTTCTACAGAAACATTATATAAGCATACTGCCAAGATATATTAATAATAAATGGGGAAATGTTAGATTGTATATATGGTAACAGAATAATATTTTCTAAAAATCCATGGAACTAGGTGCAATGGAGAGGCTGGAGGGAACTGCCTGAAAACGTGGAGCTGTGCTCCAGTGGCCATGTTTCTTGAAGATAACTGTATGATGGTATGGTTGTCGTGGTGTGGCTGTGTGGTTGTGAGAGCCTTGTGTCATGCTCCTTTCGTCTACCTTATCGATGGACAAGTAAAACATGGATTTAAAATAAATAAATAATAGGGGGAACAAATGTTAAAATAAATTTCATAGATTGAAATGCTGGTGATTGGTGAAGGGGAGGGATAAGGGATATGGTATGTATGAATTTTCTCTTTTTCTTTTTATTGCTTTTTCTGAATTGATGCAGATATTCTAAGAAATGATTATGATGATGAATAGACAACTATGTGGTGATAGTGTGAGTTATTATTATATAACAAGAACGGAATGATCATATGATAAGAATGTTTGTGTTTGTATGTGGTTATGTATCATAAATAAAAAATAAATTAATTTTAAAAAAATCCATGGAACTACCCTACACTGACAGGGAGCCCTAAGTTAAACCACAGACTGTAATTAATAGTACAATTATAAAAATGTGCTATCATGAATTAAATACCCTACCAATACCAACACAAGGTGTTGGCGGGGAGAGGGTATGGGAATCCTGTATGCATGATTGTTCTGGAAACCCATAAATTCTCTAATAAATAATTTTTTAAAAGACCTATCTAATAATAATCAGCAATGTACTGACCATGGCAGGCTGACTCCAGCCAACATTTTTCACGTGAAGGCCCAAAGCTTGACAGAAGCACACTATTTACTAAAACAAGCTATATGAAGAAAAATTTGAGAAATATCAGACTCTTCTTTCTTTTCTCCTTTTCCTACCAATAATCTTTCCTCAAAAGTCAAACATATTGCCTCCCTCAGCCCCTGCTTTCTTTACCATCACTTCTAAATGCTTATGAATGTACATTATCTGAAAAAAGTATTGTTCATTCTGGTATTAGCAGAAACAAGATGACAGCTACTAAATCTTATACCACCTGGCCATGTTGGGCCAGTTGGGTCAACTGTTAATAAGACATTGTGAAATACGTAGAATAAAAACCATGAAACAGAGTACTCCTATTGTTTTTTTTCTAAGACATGAACAGAACAATATATTCCTCAAAGCCCAAGGTGAAACTATAAAATAATATTCTTTATTATAACCAATTGAAGCCCTATATAATATTTCTAAAATATGCTACAAGGATTTGTGTGTGCTATTTTTTCTTTTTCATTTTTAGGAAAAAACTTGTGGAAGTCTCCCAAAAGAGCAGTGATAAGACTAACCCACATAATTCATAACATATTCTAGGTAATATATAACAAAAATTAAGAAAAAATTAGGACAGAAATAGCAGCAAAATAAAAGTTGGTGATAATTTAAAATACTATAATTTAATAGGCTATAATCTGGAAACGCTGTACTATGCATTTATCTGTTACAGCTATCAAACATACCATTATGTTTCCTATTCTTGTAAGAGACAAATGAAGGTCCAAAATGTGAAATTTTCATAAAAGTCAGATTTCAGCAATCTCAAGCAAAGATAGTACTGACCAGGAAGCAAAAACATATTTTAGAGTTAAAAAACACAGCAATTGACCTAAATCTTAAATTCCTTTATTTTAATCCCAAAAAAAGAACTGTATACCTCAAACTAAACTCATTAATCCACAACCCCCCAGCTTTCTAATTCACAGAAGAAGGAGCAATAAAGGTTAAAGTATTAGAAACAGATACACAGATAGCAGTTGGAAGTAAAACTAATGAGTTTGAAAAAACGGAAGCCTGTTTAGAACAGACGCTGTTATTATAACCCAGTACGATCAATGATGATCCCAACGAGGATCCTAAACGATTAAATATATTACAAAATTCCACATAATGAAATACTACTGAAAAATAGAAAGGAATGAACTGGCACATACAAATAACATAGATGAAATTTTTTTAAATGCCGTTACAACCAAGCTGGAGTATTCGGGACCAAATTTATGTTGTTGCCTTAAATAACTGAAATACCAGATGAGATAAATGAAACCAGGTTTTTCAGACATTGGACATCAGTCATAAAGGACTGTGATTACTTAAAAAGAGGAAACAAACAAGGCGCGCCCTATGAAGGCCCTACCTTACAGACTAAAGAACTTCCACACCACAGGGCGAAGAGGAGCTAGGCAGGCAGAAGACTGGCAGTCTCCTTGGCTTGAGAATAAAGAACTGGGCGTTTGGGGAGGCAAACACAGCTAGAGAGCACAGGGCAGAGTACCAGAGAGGAAAGAGCTGCACACATACCTGCTCAGGGTCTCCAGCTGAGCAAAGATCAATGTAAGCACAAGAGGGAATTAAGGGTGGAAAAAGAACTATTTTAAAGAAACAGATGTAGCAATCCCCAAAGCTCACATACAGCAGGAATAATTCATATTTCCATCAACCAGCATGAGACTCCTCATAATATATGAAGCTTTGGATAGAATACTCAGAAAGGTACTGTTCACTTGTGGTTCAAAATTAGCCCTAGTGCTCCAGACCTGACTAACAAAGTTTTTAAAAAGTCTTGAAAGGATCAAACTGTTTCCAAGCAAATTAATCATATCCCAGAATAAAGCTCAAGAATATTTACAAGTACACAAAAATCAAGTAACCAACAAGATGAAATTCACAATGCGTAGCATACAATAAAAAGTTATCAGACATACAAAGAGGCCAAAAAATGACCCATAATGAAGAGAAAAATCAATAAGGACAAACAGACCCAAAAATGACAGCAGTGACAGGAAAAGTAGAAGACTGAGCATGTTAAGTAGAGAAATGGAAAACAAAGTATCAAAGAGCTAAATTAAATTCCTAGAGCTGAACACTACAATGTATGAAATGAAAACTACACAGGACGGATTAATAGCAGATTAGACATCACAGAAAAAAAAAGGTTAATGAACTTGAAGACAGTAAAAGAAGCTATGCCAGCTGGAAAAAAATAACACTACAAAAATAATTAACAGCACTAAATTATATATGTGAGTGTGGTTAAAAGGGGGAAATTTTAGGTTGTATAAGTCACTAGAATTTTCTTTTTTTAATCCATGGAACTTCACAAAACAAACAATGAATCCTAAATTAAACCATGGACTATCGTTAGTAGTACAGTTATAAAAACGTGCTTTCGTCAGTTATAACAAATGTACCACATGGATGCAAGGTATTAATTATAGGGTGGTATGTAGGAACCTTGTATTTCACGCATGATTTTTTTTTTGTAAACCCACTCTATCTCTAATTAAAAATAAATTTAAAAAAAGACTTGGGAAAAAAAAAAGGGAACACACATCAGTGAGACAAAGAACAACATCAATTGATGGTCCATCCTCTCCAGAACATCAGCTAGTTCCATCTCCCCACCCATATTATTGACAGCTCCTTCCAACATGAAAAAGTTAGAAAGGCTATAGCCCAAATAACCCTAAAGAATGGGATAGAAAATTCAAAGGTGGAGTTATACAGAGAAGGTAGGGTTTAACAAATGAATATGATTCCTTAATCATTAAATTAATATTTCTTTTAGTCTCCAGTATCTGAGAGCAGCTAGAAGTAAAAACCTAAAATTGTGGAACTGTAACCCATACCAAACTCTGAAACCTGTTCTACAACTAATTGTTGTGCTGTGCTTTGCAATTTATTATTTTTTTTGGTATATGCTATTTTTCACAAAAGAGAAAAAAAAAGTTGATTGTGATGATAAAAAAATGCTTATTCCTTCTAGGGTCCTATATTCTGGAGCAGCTAGAAGGAAAAATCTTAGAGTTTGTCATGGGACAAACTCTGGGACAAACTCTGGGAGCTGTCCTGTAACTACTTGTTGAAGAGTACTTTTGAAAACTATTGCTTTTTTCTTTGCTTTGTATATCATACAATAAAGAAAGTTTAAAAAAATATCAAGCAACCTATATCCATTTAACAGGTTTCCATGGAAGGAGGAGAATGATATTTAAAGAATTAATGGCCAAAATTTTTATAAATTTGATTAAAACCATAAACCCATAAATCCAGGAAGGACAACAAGCAGAAGAAACACGAAGAAAAAAACAACTATGTTAAAGGATAACATAACCTTCCAACTGCTTAAACCAACGACAATGAGAAAACTATAAAAGCAGCCAGAGAAAAAGACACATATGCAAAGGAAAAAAGATAAGAATGTCAGCCCACCTCTCTCTGAAAATAAGCCAGAAGACAATGTAGAAAAAACCGTCAACCCAGGATCCTACACCAGTGAAAATTTTTATAAGTGAAAATGAAGGCAAAGTAAAGCTTTAAGAACACAAAAGCTCAAAGAATTCATCATGTACAGACCTATACTACAAAAAATGTAAGTCTTTGGTAAAAAGAAAATGATAGCAAAATCTGGATCTACACAAAGAATGAAGAGCACTGCAGGTGGTATATGTAGGTAAATAAAAAATATCTTTTTACTCCTTACTTTATAATACTTTAAAGGAACTAACTATGTAACACCAATCCTGCTAAAAGTTTTCGAAATGAAGAGCACTGGAGAGGCAAATGTAGACAAACATAAAATACTTTTTGCCCTTATTTTTATAACTCTCTAAAAGGCAACTAACTATACAACATGAATCCTGCTCAAATTTTCCCAAAAAGTTAGAGAGGAAGGAACACTACCTAACTCATTGTATGAGGCCAATATTACCCTAATAACTAGGTCTGATAAAGATATCACAAGACAATTACAGACCAATATTCCTTATGAATATACGTGCAAAAATTCTCAACAAAGTACTAATCAACTGATTCCAACAGCACATTAAAAGAATTACACATCACCAAAAAGGATCTATCCTAGGTATTCAACATATACAACATAAGGAAATCAGTTAATATAATACACCACATTAATAGAAAGGGAAAAAAATATGATCATTTCAATTGACACAGAAAACGCATTTGACAAAATCCAACACGCATTCTTGATAAAAAACACTTTGAAAACTAGGAATAAAAGGAAACTTCCTCAATGTGATAAAGAGCATTATGAAAGTCCTACTATGAACATAATACTCAATTGTGAGAGACTGAAAACTCTCCCTCTCTAATATCAGCAATGAGACAAGGATGCCCACTGTCATCAGTGTTATTCAACACTGTAATGGAAGTTCTAGCCAGAGCAATGAGTCAAGGAAAATAAATAAAAGGAAGGGAAGAAATAAAACTCTCATGATATGCAGATGATATGATCCTAAATATAGAAAGTCCAAAAAAATCTACAACAAAGCTATTAGCACTAATAAACAAATTCAGAAAGTAGTGAGGCACAATATCAAAAGGTAAAAATTAGTGTTTCTAAACACTAATAATGAACAACCTGAAGAAGAAATTAAGAAAAATAATTCATTTAAAATTTCAATTAAAAGAATCATAATTGCCCCTTTTATCCAGGTCATAAATAGATGAGTAAATAAATAAATAAATTAATTAATTAATTAAGGAAAAATAAATAATGGGGGAGATAAAGGGTAAAAACTGGGTAGACTGAAATTCTGTGGGTCAATGAGAGGGATAGGTAAGGGGTATGGGATGTATGAGTTCTTTTTTTTATTTTTATTTCTTTCTCTGGAGTGATGTAAATGTTCTAAAAATGATCACAGTTAAGAATATACAATTATGTGATGATACTGTGAGCCACTGATTGTAGAATATGGTTGGACTCCATGTATGCGGATATTTCTCAATTAAAAGAAAAAAAGAATCACTACCTAGGAACAAGTTTAACCAAGGATATAAAGGACTTACACACAGAAAACTACAAAACACTGCCAAAAGAAATCAAAGACCTAAATAAATGGAAGGACATGCCATTCTAATGGATGGGTAAATTAAAAATTCTACCCAAAGAAATTTATAGATTCAATGCAACCACAATTAAAATTCCAACAGACTTCTTTGCAGAAATGGAAAAGCCAATCACCAAATATATTGGAGGGTTAGGGGCCCTGTGCTGGTTTGAAAGAATGTATATACCCTAGAAAAGCCATGTTTTAATCAAAATCCCATTTCATAAAGGCAGAAAAATTCCTATTCAATACAGTATGTTCAAAACTATAATCAGATCATCTCCCTGGAGATGTGATTTAATCAAAAGTCCTATAAAAGAGGAAACATTTTGGAGAATGAAGGGATTCAGAGAGAGCAGAGAATGCTGCAGCACCACAAAGCAGAGAGCCATCAATCAGCACTTTGGAGATTAAGAAGGAAAACGCCTCCCGAGGAGCTTCATGAAACAGGAAGCCAAGAGAGAAAGCTAGTAGATGACATCGTGCTCGCATGTGGCTTCCAGCCGAGAGAAACCCTGAACTTCACCAGCCATCTTGAACCAAGGTATCTTTACCTAGATGCCTTAGATTGGACATTTCTATAGACTTGTTTTAACTGGGACATTTTCTCAGCCTTAGAACTGTAAACTACAAACTCATTAAATTTCCCTTTTTAAAAGCCATTCCGTTTCTGGTATATTGCATTCTGGCAGCTAGCAAACTACAACAGGTCCCAAGCAGCCAAAACCATCTTGAAAAAGAAGAATGAAGTTAGAGGACTAACACGCCCAGATTTCAAAACTTATTACGAAGCTACTGTGATCAATAAAGCATGGCATTGGCAGAGAACAAATATGTAGATCAATGGAATCAACCAGAAAGTTCAGAAATAAACAGACCCTCCCATCTATGACCAACTGATTTTTGACAAGGTTGCCAAGTCCACTCAGTTGGGAAAGAACAGTCTCTTCAACAAATGATTCTGGGAAAACTGGATATCCATTTGTAAAAAGAATGAAGTGGTACCCCTATCTCACACTACATACAAAAATTAACTCAAAATGGATCAGAGACCTAATTATAAGAATCAGGACTATAAAACTTCTAGAATAAAATGCAGGTATCATCTTAAGGACTTTGTGTAGGCAATAGTTTCTTAGACTATACCAAAAGCACAAGCAATAAAAGAAAAAATAGATAAATGGGACTTCATAAAACTAAAAACTTTTGTACATCAAAGGATTTCACTGTCAGAGTAAAGAGACAACCTATAGTATGGAGAAAATATCTGGAAACCACATATCCTGTAAAGGTTTTAAAATTCAAAATTTATAAATAAATCTTTTAACAATAAAAAGATAAATAAACCAATCAAAAACTGGGCAAAGACTTGAGACATTTATCTAAAGAAAATACACAAATGGCCAAAGAACACATGAAAAGATGCCCATCATCACTAGCAACTACAGAAATATAAAGCAAAATCAATATGAAATACCTCTTCACATTCATTAGAATGGCTACTATTAAAAATTTTTTACAAGAGTTGGAGAGGATATGGAGAAACAGGAACACTCACACTGTTGGTTGGAATATAAAAGGGTGCAGGCTCCGGTGGAAAAGTCTGGCAGTTCCCCAGAAGTTAAACAGAGAATTACCATATGACACCGCAAGCCCACTTCTAGGTATACACCCAAAAGAATGAAAAGCACAGATTCAAACAAATATTTGCACATCAGTGTTAACAGTGGAATTATTCACAATTGTCAAAAGATGGAAGCAATCCAAGTGTCCACAAACTGATGGACAAACAAATGTGTTATATACATACAATGGAATATTATGTGTTGTAGAAAGAAACGAAGCTCTGATACATGCAACAACATGGATGAACCCTGAAGGCATCATTGTGTGAAATAAGCCAGATAGAAAATCATATTATACGATTTCAATGATATGAAATAATCAGAAGAAACAAATTCAGTGAGTCAACGATGAGAACCAAGGTTACCAGGAGGCTGGGGAGGGGGAGGGAATAGGGAGTCAACACTAAATTAGCACAAAACTTCTGCTGGAAGTAATAGAAAAGTTTTGGTAATAGAGGATGGTGATGGGAGCACAACACTGTGAATGTACTCAACACCACTGAATTATATATCTGAGTGGGGATAAAGAGTGGATTTTTAGGTTGTATATATATTACCAAAATAATAATAAAATAAAATTAACTATGTAAAGCAAAAATGGCCACAAGATATTGTGGATTTATAACATATACAAGTCAAATTATGACAACAACACAAAGGCCAGGAGAGGGGAAATGGAAATATAGTATTGTAATACTGTTACATTATATATAAAGTCATATAATACTTGAAGGTGGGCTGTGACAAGTTAAACATGTATACAACAATCTTAAAGCAACCTAAATAAATAAATTAGGTTTACTAACCAGCTAACTAAGGAAGTAAAATGGAAATATAAAAGGTATTTAAACATCCAATTATATGCTGCCTACAAAAATGCATTTTAAAATACAGCCACAAAAATGGTAAAAGTAAAAAATGGAAAAATATGTATCATGCTAATGCTACCTGACAAAAAAAAAAGTGATTAAGAAAAAGAAAGAAAACTGGAGGAGATACATTAATATAATACAAAGAAGATTTCACAACAAAGAATGTTATACCAGGAATAATGAGAGTGATTTTGTAGTGATAAAGAGGTGATTTCATCATGAAGATATAACATATACAAGATAATATACAAAATATACAAGAATAATGCAATGAATAACAGAATTTCAAAATACAGGAGAAATAGCCTGTGCCGGTTTGAATCGGTCATATACCCCAGAAAAGCCAAGTTTTTTAATCCTCATTTGGTACTGCTGGCTAGGATCTTTTTTATTGTTTCCATGGAGAAGTGACCCACCCAATTGTGGGTGTTAAGTTTTGATTAGATGGTTTCCATGGAGATGTATCTCTGTCCATTCGAGGTGAGGTTATTTACTGGAGCCCTTTAAGAGGAAACAAGTTTGGAAACAGCCATGAGAATCAGAAGCGACAGAGCCAACAGAACAGACAGAACCACAGAGAAGCCGCTGAAGAGAAGGCTAGCAGCTCTCTCCATGTGCCTTCCAGCTGAGAGAGAAACCCTGTCGTCTACCTCCTTGAACCAAGGTTTATTTCCCTGGATGCCTTAGATTAGACATTTCCATAGCCTTGCCTTAATTTGGACATTTTCACAGCCTTAGAATAGTAAACTTGCAACTTAATAAATTCCCCTTTTTACAAGTCGTTCCAGTTCTGGTATACCACATTCCGGCAGCTTCCAAATTAGAACATAAGACAGAGACACAATATAGTCAATATACAAATACACAATTTGTTCTAGTTTGCTAGTTTGTTCTAGTTTGCTTTCCAGAGAAAGATATCTTGGTTCAAGAAGGCCGATGAAGTTCATGTTTCTCTCTCAGCTGGAAGGGCACATAGCGAACATGGCGGCGTCTGCTGGCTGTCTCATGGCTCTACAAAAGGACTGTCTCCAAAATGTTTTCTCTTTTAAAAGGATTCTAGTAAGTAACTCCACCTTCAATGGGTGGAGACACACTTCCATGGAAATCATCTAATCAAAAGTTACCACCCACAATTGGATGGGTCACATCTCTATGGAAACAATGAAAATGCTCCCACTGAGCAATACTGAATGAAGATTAAAAGACATTGCTTCTCTGGGGTCCAAAGGACATATTCAAACCGGCATATTCCACCCTGTGACCCCAAAAAGACATGCTCTTTCCAAATGCAAAATACATTCATTCCATAACAATATCAGAAAGCCTTAAACCATTTCAGTAACAATACATTTAAATACAAAGCTAGAAACAGTATAAAATCTAATCAAGTCAGTTACAGGCATGGTCTGTTCTAAGGCAAAATTCCCCTCTGGCTCTGGACCTGTAAAACTCAGAACCTGTTATTTACTGCCAACATACAAAAGAGGAACATTCATAGGATACACATACCTATTTCCATAGGGAGGAAGGAACACAGGGGTCACTGGACCGATACAGTTTTGAAAATCCTCAGGGCAAAGTCCAGCAGATTTCAAAGTCATTTAAATCATTTAAAGTCATTTTAGAATCATTTATCTTCAAGGCTTTAGAAAGCGGCAATCCCACCCCTTTCCAAGGGCCTATGCAGAGGCCTGCCTCTCTCTGAACGCAACCTTAGGGGACACTGGGGAGACCACCTTTCCCTTGGCTCCACCCTCTCCAAGCATCGGGGCTGCACCCGGGTTCTCTGCCATTTCAGCGGCACATGCTCAACCTCTTCATGTGGTGGCAGCTAGGCTCTCCCCAAACCCCAAGGAATGTGCTTCACCCTCTCCAAGGCCTCAGGTGGCAAGACTCTCCCACTGCAACAGACAGAAGGCCCATCCTCTGCCTTTGGGGCAAAGTCACCCTCTCCATGGACTTGGGTGGGTCCACTCTCCTGGCCCAAAGCTTCTTGACTTCAGACCTCTGCCTCCATGACACTGCCTCTAAACTTGTATTTCCTCCAATGTGTCCCTTCTCTGAACCCCCCAGTCTAGACTGGCAGCAGCTCTGTTTATACAGGTCCCACAGCACTCTCACTGGCTTTCTATGCAGTAGCCTTGGATCATGCCCATCAGACATAAGGAGTTTCAGCAAATCCTTCCTGGACAACTCCATGTCCAATCCTGGCTTTCTCTGAAATGGCTGACTGGTTCCACATCTAGTCAAATCCTCACATGGAGCACTATTCTCAGGAAAATAGAAATAGAAAATTCCTAGAAGCCCAGAATTTTCCAGGACATCACTTTATAGTTTCTTTGTACACAAGAGTTCAGTTCTCAGCTTATCTCTCTCCTGTCGCATTTCACTATAAGCTGTGGGGAGAAACCAGGCTGCACTTTCCACATTTAACTTGGAAATCCTTCTGCTAAATATCCAAGTTTGTGGCTTTTAAAATTTGCCTTTCAGACAAAGCCACTAGTCAACTTTGCCAGAGTATCTGCCATTTTAAAACAAGGATTGCCTCACTTCCAGTCTATAATGACTGTGGTAGTTAGATTCAGTTGTCAACTTGGCCAGGTGAAAGCACCTAGTTCTGTTGCTGTGGACACGAGCCAATGGTAGGTGAATCTCATCTGTTGCTAATTACATCCGCAGTCGGCTAGGAGGCGTGTCTGCTGCAATGAGTGACGTTTAACTTAATTGGCTTGTGCTTAAATGAGAGAACGCAATGTAGCACAGTCTAGCAGCTTGGCATTCCTCATCTCAGCACTTGCAGCTCAGCCCGGGCCCTTGGAGGTGGAGAAAGAAATCACCCCGGGGAAAGTTGTTGGAACCCAGGGGCCTGGAGAGAAGACCAGCAGAGACCATCCTGTGCCTTCCACGTAAGAAAAGAGCCTCAGTGGAAAGTTAGCTGCCTTTCCTCTGAAGAACCAACAAATAAATCCCCTTTTATTAAAAGCCAATCCATCTCTGGTGTGTTGCATTCCGGCAGCTAGCAAACTAGAACAATGACACATGTCTCATTTCTGTCTACAGCCTGGTCAGAGGTATCTTCAGAGTCCACATCTCTACCAAGATTGTCTTCAAAACATTCTAGGCCTTCTCTATCAGGCTTCTCACAACTCCTCCGGAATCTTCCCCTTATCTGTTTAAAGAGCTGTTCCAACATCTTTGGTATTTGCAAACCGCAGCAGCACCTCACTTCTGGTACCAAAATCTGTTTTAGTCTACCAAAGCTGCCAGAATGCAATATAGCAGGAACGGAATGGCTTTCTAAAAGGGGAATTTAATGAGTTGATAGTTTACAGTTCTAAGGCCAAGAAAATGTCCCCATTAAAGCAGGTCTATAGAAATGTCCAATTTAAGGCATCCAGAGAAAGATACCGTGGTTAAAGAAGGCCAACGAAGTTCAGGGTTACTTTCTCAAGTGAGAAGGCACATGGTGAACACAGTCAGAGTTCCTCTCTCATCTGGAAGGGCACATGGTGAACACGGCATCATCTGCTAGCTTCTTCTCCTGGCTTCCTGTTTCATGAAGCTCCCTGGGAGGCAATTTCCTTCTTCATCTCCAAAGGTCTCTGGCTGGTGGACTCTGCTTCTCGTGGCTGCGTTGTTCTGCTCTCTCAGAATCTCTCATTCTCCAAAATGTTTCCTCTTTTATAGGACTTCAAGACCCATCCAAATGGGTGGAGACATGCCTCCAGCTAATCCAGTTTAATAACCACTCTTGATTAAACCACATCTCCAGGGAGATGATCTGATTCCAGTTTCAAACATACCGTATTGAATAGGGATTATTCTGCCTTTATGAAATGGGATTTTGATTAAAACATGGCTTTTCCAGGGGACATACATCCTTTCAAACTAGCACACTCTCCAAAATGTTTCTTCCTTTAAAAGGATTCAAACTCCTTTTAAAGTAAGCAACTCCACCTTCAATGGGTGGAGACACACCTCCATGGAAATCATCTAATCAAAAGTTACCATCCATAACTGGGTGGTCACATCTCCATGGAAACAATGAAAATGCTCCCACTCAGCCATACTGAATGAAGATTAAAGAACACGGCTTTTCTGGGGTCCACCGCATATTCAAATTAGCACACAATTATAGTCAGTGGTTTGAAAATCCCTCTATCAATAATTGATAGGCAAAATAGAAAAAAATCAGTAAGAATATAAAAGATTTAAATGACATTACTGGCGAACAAATATGAACTTTGTACTACTATATTAGAAGTTTTAGATGAAATGAACCAATTCCTTGAAAAATACAAACTATCATTCAAAAAGAAACAACTTGAATAAATCCTTATCTATTACAGAAACTGAATTTATAGTTTAAAAGGTTTCCCACAGAAAAAAAACCCTAGGTCCAGATGACTTTCACTGGGGAATTCTATCGAACTTTAAAATGTTTTATTTATTTATTTTTTTGCATGGGCAGGCACCGGGAATCGAGCCCAGGTCTCTGGCAGGGCAGATGAAAACTCTGCTACTAAGCCACCGTGGCTCTCCCTCTCCTGAACTTTTAAGGAAAAATATACCAACTCTGTGCTAACTCTTCCAGAAAATTGCAGAAGATGGAATATATCCCAACTCATCAATGAGGTCAGCATTACTGAGGCCCAATCCAAAGACATACAAAGCAAACTACAGAATGTGAACATGGGGAAAAAATTACACATTTCAGCAAATCAAACCCAACAAAGTATCAAACAGATGATATATTGAGACCAGGATAAATAGTTGTAAACCTCAACATATCACTCTTAATAATTGATAGAACTAGAGGAGAAAATCATCAAGGTTATAGAAAGCCAGCAACAATCTGAAACCAAAATTAAGAAAATACTTCCACCAATAACAGCATCAAAAATGAGACAATTCAGAATAAAGTTCAAAAGTGCAACACTTATACATAGAAAATCACAAAGCATTTCAAAGTACTACTGAGAGAAATTAAAAGATCTAAATAAATGGAGAAAAATTCCATTTTCACAGATGAGAAAACTCAAGTATGTTAAGATGGCAACTCTCCCCAAATGATCTATCGAGTCGACACAATTCCTATGAAATTAAATGTTGTAAAAGGCATTATAACAGAAATTGACAAACCGATACTAAAGTTACGTGGAAATGCAAACAACCTGAATAGCCAAAATAATTCTGAAAAAGAACAAACATGGAAGACTTACACTTCCTGATTTCTAAATTTACTATAAAGCAACTGTAATCAATTCAGAATGACATAAAGACAGACATAAATCAGTAAAACAGAATAGAGTCTGGAAACAAACACTCACATTTATCATCAACTGACTCAGAAGGGTAAAGGCAATTCAGTGGGGGAAAGGAGAGTCTTTTCAGCAAATGGCACTAGAAAAATTAGTCAATAGAAAAAGACTAAGGCTTTTACCTCACACACCATATGGAAAAATTAATTTAAAATGGATCACAGACCCAAAGGGAAATATCATAAAACCTTCACAAAAAAACATAGATAATCTACATGATCCTTGGTCAGGCAAAGAGTTCTGGATATGACACCACAGACATGATCTATAAAGGAAAAAATTAATAAAGTGAACTTCTTTAAAATTTACAACTTTTGCACTTCAAAGGACTATTAAGAAAATGCTGAGACTGACTGGGAAAAATATTTGTATACTGTATATTTGAAAAAGGACTTAAAGCCAGACAAAATAAAGAATTCTTACAATTGAGAAGACAAGCAACCAATTTTTAAAATGGGCAAAACATTTGAACACACACGTCACCAAAATAAGATATATAGTTGGCAAGTAAGTAGGTAAAGATATTCAATATAATCAGTCCACAGGAAAATCATAATGAAAAAAAAAACACACAATGAGACAAATTTCATACCTACTAGAATGGCTATAATAAAAAAAAAGAGACAATAACAAGTGGTGGCTAGGAAACTAACACACTCACACATTGCTGGTGGGAATGGAAAGTGGTACAGTGTTCTAGTTTGCTAGCGGCTGGAATGCAATATATCAGAAATGGAATGGCTTTTAAAAAGGGGAATTTAATAAGTTGCTAGTTTACAGTTCTAAGGTTGTGAAATTGTCCCAAATTGAAAGAAATCTATAGAAAAGTTCAATCCAAGGCATCCAGGGAGATAACCTTGGTTCAAGAAGGCCAATGACATTCAGCCTCTCTCTCTGCTGGAAGGGCAAATGGCGAACATGGCAGCGTCTGCTAGCTTTCTTTCCAGGCCTCTTATTTCTTTCTTTTTTTTTTTTTTAACCTGGGCAGGCACCGGGAATCAAACCCGGGTCCTCTGGCATGGCAGGCAAGCGTCCTTGCCTGCTAAGCCACCGTGGCCCGCCCTCCAGGCCTCTTATTTCACATGAAGCTTCCCAAGAGGCGTTTTCCTTCTTCATCTCCAAAAGTCACTGGCTGGTGGACTCTGCTTCGTGGGTCTGTGGCGTTCTCTGCTTTCTCAGAATCTCAAACCTTTCCCAAAAATGCTTCCTCTTTGAAAGGATTCCAGTAAACAAGAATGAGTGGAGACATGTCTCCTCCACCTAATTAAGTTTAATACTCACATGAGTCACACCTCCATGGAGATAATCTAATTAAAGCTTCCAACATGCAGTGCCGAGTAGAGATTAAAAGAAACGGCTGTTTTTACAAAATGGGATTAGGATTACAACATGGCTTTTCTCGGGTACATACGTCATCTCAAACCAGCACATGCAGCCATGTTGGAAAACAGCCTGGTATTTTGTTAAAAAGTGAAAAATAAATTTACCATGACTGAGCATTTCCACTAGTAGGTCCCAGGAGAAATGAAAACCTACTTCCATGCAAAAACTTGTATACAATTGTTCATAGCACCATTATTAGCCAAAAGGTGGAAACAACCCAATTAGTCATCAACAGATGGCCTGGATAAACCGAATGTGGCATATACATACAATGTAATGCTATATAACCATAAAAAGGAATGAACTACACAGAGATCTAACAACATGTACAAACCTCAAAAACATTAAGCTAAGTGAGTGAAGGCAGATGCAAAAGACTATTTTGTTTGATTCCATTTATATAAACTGTCTGGTAAATACAAATTTATAGACAGAAAGCAATATTAGCATTTGCCTGGAGATGAGAGTGGCAAGAGCAAGGACTGCAAACTTACAGGTAGAGGAGGTGGGGCAAAATGGCAGCTTAGTGAGGAGCAGATTTAGTTCGTCCTCTAGAGCAGCTAATAAAGAACTGTATGGAACAACTGTTTGGGGGACCTCGGTGGCCAGACACACATCGTACACGAGCCTGGAAGGGTAAAATGGCTGAGATCTCACACAAAAATATAAGTTTCCCAAGTCATGGAGGCAGGTGCCATCCATCCACTGGCACATCAGGCTGGTTCCCCAAGGGAACAAGAAGCCCCGCTCCACCCACCAGACCCAGCCACTGCACCAGGCACCACAAATAGCCATGCCATCAGGCACGAGAATAGCCGCTCCACTGGGCATGAGAATAGCCACCCCGAAAGGCATAAAGAATAGCTGCCCCACAGGTGACCAAGAATAGCCACGCGCCAGGCATGAGAATAGCCGTCCTGCCCAATGCTATGTGGCCCAGCCAGCTGTGCAGTTGGGAATGGACAGGGCAGAGGGAAAAGAGGTGGCTCAAAAGATCATCTGCTGGGAAGCCTCAAATATAATTGCATCTCCTCCATGAGATCTGTGCCTAGGATTGCAAGTAATTACTGACTAACCAAGTGCAAAAGGGGAACTTCAAGGCAAACCCAAGCAAATACAAAACCTTAGATGAGTCAAAGAAATCAACTTTCAAAATAACATCATCAAGACAAACAAACACCCTGAACACAACAGAAAATCACAAAGCAAGTGATGATTCATAGAGATAAGGCCCTGCCAAATGACCAAATCAAAACACTAGAGGGGACATGGTATATAGAACTATTCAAGAATAATTATAAAGAAATAGGGAACAACTAATCAAGGATATTCATAGTGACGAAGTGTATCAAGAAAACACTGGAAGAGCTAAAAAATTCAAAAGATTAAATATAAAAATAGCAAATTTCACAGAGACAAAAGATACTATAGACTAAATAAAAACTATACTAGAAGGGGGTGCAAGGGTAGTTCACTGGTAGAATTCTCACCTGCCATAAGGGAGACACGGGTTCAATTCCCAGTCCATACACTTCCCCCAAAACAAAGCAAAAGATACAAAAAAAAAAATTCAACAAATCATACTGCAATAACGCGATACTCACGTGAGAAAATAACGAAATGTGATCCCACCATACAGCATACAAAAAATATATAGAGATATACTAGAGACAAAAGATAGCAGATTCAAAGATGAGGAAGGGAGAATAAGTGAGCTAGAAGACAGAACAACTGAACTAGAGTACACAAAATAACAGATGGTAAGAAAGATGGAAAATGGAATTGAATCTCAGGGAAGTGATGGATAGCAAAAGGCACACAAACATAAGAATCACTGGTGTCTCAGAAGGAGAAGACCAACTGGCTGAGAAGATTAGCTGAAGATATAATCGGAGAAAAATATGTAAACCAAAGAGGCCCAATGAACCCCAATAGAATAACTCCAAATAGGTCTACTCCAAGACACATACTAATCAAACTGAAAATGCTGAAGAGAAACAAAAAGTCCTGAAAGCAGCATGAGAAAAGCAATCTACTACATACAAGGGAAACCACAGAAAACTGAATTCGAACTACTCAGGCCCCATGGAAGCAAGAAGGCAGTAGTATGACATATTCAAGATCCTGAACAAGGAAGGCTTTCAGCCAAGAATTCTGTATCCACCAAGGTAAAAATTGACGAAGAGAGACCTTTTGGGAGGAGGGGCCAAGATGGCGGCTTAACAACGTGCGCGTTTTAGTTCGTCCTCCAGAACAACTACTAAATAACCAGAAACAGTACAGAACAGCTCCCGGAGCCACGATAGTGACAGGACACACAGCGTACCACAGTCTGGACCAGCTGGACCGGCTGCGAGTCTCCGGAACTGTGAGTTCCCCAAGCAGAGGCCCGGCGCCCGGCACCCCTCTCCCACAGGCGGCTTCCCAGAGGGAAAGGAAAGAGACTCTAATAGTAGCAGGGACTGAGTCCAACCAAACACCAACTGTGGCATTAAACAAATTCTGACTACTAAAAATAGGCTCCCAGCTCAGGCGAAACTGGTCAAGGCGGAGGTCACCTATTGGGCTAACCAAAAAAGAGGAAAGGGGACGAAACAGAGGTTTTAGTGGCTGTTTTTACGGAGGCTTGACTGGCTCTGGATTCAGTGGTGGGACTACTCGGGCTGCAATTGCCCCAGGCATAGGCAGAAACAAACTGCTTTCAGGGCTATCTCCCACCTGTGCCTTGCCCAGGGGAGGGGTGAAGCCCAACAGGTGGAAACCCTCTCTAAAGGAATTCAGACCCCGGACTTGGCAATTTGAAGCCATTAAAACCAGCCTACAACCTCTCCGCTGTTTCCACCACGCCCCATAAGGGAGAGCCTTCCAAAGTTAAAGGAGCCACAACATCTTATGCTGGTGGGACCTGCAGTCAGACAAGCGCCACATACTGGGCCGGATAAGAAAAACAGAGCCCAGAGACTTCACATGAAAGCCCTTTCAACCTGCTGGGTCTCACCCTCAGGGAAAACTGACGCAGGTGACTCCTTCCCCCTGATAGGAGGCCAGTTTAGTCTGGGAAAACCCAGCTGGAGTCTGTAATACCTATGTAGACCCTCCTAAGGTGGGGGGGGGGGGAGGGAAAAGACACCTAACAAGCAGGACAAGAAAAAAGAAAACAAGAACTGAAAAATTACCCTCTGTTAAACAAAACTTAAGCAAGAGGCCCAGAAAAGGCTGAACTGAAGGTCAAAGAACAGATAGACAACAAACTCACCTAGCAAGAAAACCCTAGGTAAGATAAGTGAAAGCATCTCCAGAATAAACTAATTAAGATACTTGAATGTCTAGATGCCAGCAAAAAACAACAAATCACACCAGGAAAATTGAAGACATGGCCCAGTCAAAGGAACAAACCAATAGTTCAAATGAGATACAGGAGCTGAAACAACTAATTCAGAATATACAAACAGACATGGAAAACCTCATCAAAAACCGAATCAATGAACTGAGGGAGGACATGAAGAAGGCAAGGAATGAACAAAAAAAAGAAATGGAAAGTCTGAAAAGACAAATCACAGAACTAATGGGAATGAAAGATACAGTAGAAGAGATGAAAAAAAAAACAATGGACCCCAACAATGGTAGATTTCAAGAGGCAGAGGTTAGGATTAGTGAACTGGAGGATGGAACATCTGAAATCCAAATAGAAACAGAAACTATAGGGAAATGAATGGAAAAATATGAGCAAGGATTCAGGAAATTGAATGATAATATGAAGCGCACAAATATACGTGTTGTGGGTATCCCGGAAGGAGAAGAGAAGGGAAAAGGAGGAGAAAAACTAATGGAAGAAATTATCACTGAAAATTTCCCAACTCTTATGAAAGACCTAAAATTACAGATCCAAGAAGTGCAGCGCACCCCAAAGAGAACAGATCCTCATAGACGTTCTCCAAGACACTTACTAGTCAGAATGTCAGAATGTCAAAGAGAAAGAGAGGATCATGAAAGCAGCAAGAGAAAAGCAATCCATCACATACGAGGGAAACCCAATAAGACTATGCGTAGATTTCTCAGCAGAAACCATGGAGGCGAGAAGACAGTGGGATGATATATTTAAATTACTAAAAGAGAAAAACTGCCAACCAAGAATTCTATACCTAGCAAAACTGTCCTTCAAAAACGAGGGAGAAATTAAAACATTTTCAGACAAAAAGTCACTGAGAGAATTTGTGACCACGAGACCAGCTCTGCAAGAAATAATAAAGGGAGCACCAGAGACAGATACGAAAAGACAGAAGAGAGAGGTGTGGAGAAGAGTGTTGAAAGAAGGAAAATTAGATATGACATATAAAATACAAAAGGCAAAATGGTAGAGAAAAGTACTACCCAAACAGTAATAACACTAAATGTTAATGGATTGAACTCCCCAATCAAAAGACATAGAATGGCAGAATGGATTAAAAAACAGGATCCTTCTATATGCTGTCTACAGGAAACACATCTTAGAAACAAAGATAAACATAGGTTGAAAGTGAAAGGTTGGGAAAAGATATTTCATGCAAATAACAACCAGAAAAGAGCAGGAGTAGCTATACTAATATCCAACAAATTAGACTTCAAATGTAAAACAGTTAAAAGAGACAAAGAAGGATACTATCTACTAATAAAAGGAACAATTCAACAAGAAGACATAACAATCATAAATATTTATGCACCGAACCAGAATGCCCCAAAATACGTGAGGCAAACACTGCAAATACTGAAAAGGGAAACAGACACATCTACCATAATAGGTGGAGACTTCAATTCCCCACTCAAATCAATGGACAGAATATCTAGACAGAGGATCAATAAAGAATCAGAGAATTTGAATATTACAATAAATGAGTTAGACTTAACAGACATTTATAGGACATTACACCCCACAACAGCAGGATACACATTTTTCTCAAGTACTCATGGATCATTCTCAAAGACAGACCATATGCTGGGTCACAAAGCAAGTCTCAACAAATTTAAAAAGATTGAAATCATACACAACACTTTCTCAGATCATAAAGGAATGAAGTTGGAAATCAATAATAGGCAGAGTGCCAGAAAATTCACAAACACGTGGAGGCTCAACAACACACTCTTAAACAACGAGTGGGTCAAGGAAGAAATTACAAGAGAAATTAGTAAATATCTCGAGGAGAATGAAAATGAAAACACAACATATCAAAACCTATGGGACGCAGCAAAGGCAGTGCTAAGAGGGAAATATATTGCCCTAAATGTCTATATCAGAAAAGAAGAAAGGGCAAAAATTCGGGAATTAACTGTCCGCTTGGAAGAACCGGAGAAAGAACAGCAAACTAACCCCAAAGCAAGCAAAAGGAAAGAAATAACAAAGATTAGAGCAGAAGTTAATGAAATTGAGAACATGAAAACAATAGAAAAATCAATAAGACCAAAAGTTGGTTCTATGAGAAAGAAAATCAACAAGATTGATGGGCCCTTAGCAAGATTGACAAAAAGAAGAAGAGAGAGGACACAAATAAATAAGATAAAAAATGGAAGAGGAGACATAACCACTGACCTCACAGAAATACAGGAGGTAATAACAGGATACTATGAACAACTTTATGCTAATAAATACAACAATGTAGATGAAATGGACAAGTTCCTAGAAAGGCATGAACAACCAACTTTAACTCAAGAAGAAATAGATGACCTCAACAAACCAATCACAAGTAAAGAAATTGAATCAGTCATTCAAAAGCTTCCCAAAAAGAAAAGTCCAGGACCAGACGGCTTCACATGTGAGTTCTACCAAACATTCCAGAAAGAATAAGTACCAGCTCTAGTCAAATTCTTCAAAAAAAATCGAAGTGGAGGGAAAGCTACCTAATTCATTCTACGAAGCCAACTTTACCCTCATACCAAAACCAGACAAAGATATTACAAAAAAAGAAAACTACAGACCAATCTCTCTAATGAATATAGACGCAAAAATCCTCAACAAAATTCTAGCAAATCGAATCCAGCAACACATTAAAAGAATTATACATCATGAACAAGTAGGATTCATCCCAGGTATGCAAGGATGGTTCAACATAAGAAAATCAATTAATGTAATAAACTGTATCAACAAATCAAAGCAGAAAAATCACATGATCATCTCAATTGATCCAGAGAAGGCATATGACAAGATTCAACATCCTTTCCTGTTGAAAACACTTCAAAGAATAGGAATAGAAGGGAACTTCCTTAAAATGACAAAGGGAATATATGAAAAACCCACAGCTATTATCATCCTCAAAGGGAAAAACTAAAAACCTTCCCCCTAAGATCAGGAACAAGACAAGGATGTCCACTATCACCACTGTTATTCAACATCATGTTGGAAGTTCCAGCCAGAGCAATTAGACAAGAAAAAGAAATACAAGGCATCAAAATTGGAAAGGAAGAAGTAAAACTATCACTGTTTGCAGATGATATGATACTATACGTCAAAAACCCTGAAAAATGCACAGCAAAACTACTAGAGCTAATAAACGAGTACAAACAAAGTGGCAGGTTACAAGATTAACATTCAAAAATCTGTAGTGTTTCTATATACTAGTAATGAACAAGCTGAGGGGGAAATCAAGAAATGAATTCCATTTACAATTGCAACTAAAAGAATAAAATACTTAGGAATAAATTTAACTAAAGAGACAAAAGACCTATACAAAGAAAACTACAAGAAACTGTTAAAAGATTCACAGAAGACCTAAATAGATGAACAGGCAAACTGTGTTCATGGACTGGAAAACTAAATATAGTTAAGATGTCAATTCTACCTAAACTGATTTACAGATTCAACGCAACACCAATCAAAATCCCAACAACTTACTTTTCAGAAATAGAAAAACCAATAAGCAAATTTATCTGGAAGGGCAGGGTGCCCTGAATTGCTAAAAGTATCTTGAGGGAAAAAAAATGAAGCTGGAGGTCTCACGCTGCCTGACTTGAAGGCATATTATGAAGCCACAGTGGTCAAAACAGCATGGTACTGGCATAAAGACAGATATATCGACCAATGGAATCGAATAGAATGCTCAGATATAGACCCTCTCATCTATGGACATTTGATCTTTGATAAGGCAGTCAAGCCAAATCACCTGGGACAGAGCAGTCTCTTCAATAAATGGTGCCTAGAGAACTGGATATCCATATGCAAAAGAATGAAAGAGGACCCGTATCTCACACCCTATACAAAAGTTAACTCAAAATGGATCAAAGATCTAAACATTAGCTCTAAGACCATAAAACAGTTAGAGGAAAATGTAGGGAGATATCTTATAAATCTTATAATTGGAGGTGGTTTTACGGACCTTACACCTAAAGCAAGAGCACTGAAGAAAGAAAGAAAGAAATGGGAGCTCCTCAAAATTACACACTTTTGTGCATCAAAGAATTTCATCAAGAAAGTAAAAAGCCTACACAATGGGAGACAATATTTGGAAACGACATACGAGATAAAGGTCTAGTATCTAGAATTTATAAAGAGATTGTTCAACTCAACAACAAAAAGACAGCCAATTCAATTACAAAATGAGAAAAAGACTTGAACAGACACTTCTCAAAAGAGGAAATACAAATGGCCAAAAGGCACATGAAGAGATGCTCAATGTCCCTGGCCATTAGAGAAATGCAAATCAAAACCACAATGAGATATCATCTCACACCTACCAGAATGGCCATTATCAACAAAACAGAAAATGACAAGTGCTAGAGAGGATGTGGAGAAAGAGGCACACTTATTCACTGTTGATGGGAATGTCAAATGGTGCAACCACTGTGGAAGACAGTTTGGCAGTTCCTCAAAAGGATGAATATAGAACGGCCATACAACCCAGGAATACCATTGCTAGGTATCTAGTCAGAGGACTTAAGGGCAAATACACAAACGGACATTTGCATACCAATGTTTATAGCAGCATTATTTACAATTGCAAAGAGATGGAAACAGCCAAAATGTCCATCAACAGATGAGTGGCTAAACAAACTGTGGTATATACATACGATGGAATATTATGCACCTTTACGACAGAATAAACTCATGAAGTATGTAACAACATGGATGGACCCTCAGTACATTATGCTGAGTGAGACTGGCCAAAAACTAAAAGACAAATACTGTATGGTCTCACTGACATGGACTGACATTAGTGAATAAACTTGGAATATTTCGTTGATAACACAGACCATCAGGAGATAGAAATAGGGTAAGATATTGGGTAACTGGAGCTGAAGTGATACAGACTGTGCAGAAATGGACAGCATAATAATACATAACTGTAATGTAATTATGTTAAAACACGGAATGAAGCTGCATGTGAGAATGATAGAGGGAGGAGGGCTGGGGACATAAATGAAATCAGAAAGAAAGATAGGTGTTAAAGATCGAGACGGTATAATCTAGGAATGCCTGGAGTGTATAATAATAGTGAAATGTACAATGTACAAATTTTAAAAATGTTTTGGCATGAGGAAGAACAAAGGAATGTCATTATTGCAGGGTGCTGAAAATAGATGATAATTAATACTTTAAAATGTCACCTTATGTGTGAGACTAAAGCAAAAAATGTTTATGTGTTACAAAATTTAGATTTTGGCAATAGCATTTCCTAACATAACTCATGTAGATAGTTTGATTGAACGCCATAAGTACTTGGAATCTCAGGTAGGACATGAGATTTTGTTGGTTTGTCCAGAGTGATGCCCCGATGAATCCCAGAATGATTTGATCAGTGACTGGAAAAGTATTTGCAAGCCCCCTTTGGGGAATGGTGATAGTGGGAAGAAATTCAACTTCCCCAAGTTGAATTCTTGATATTCTCACAAGCAGTGTGGACAACCAAAGCTATAGGCTGAGCCCCCAGTCTTGGGGTTTGTTCACATGAAACTTAACCCCACAAAGGGTAGGTCAATTCTACTTAAAATTTAGGCCTAAGAGTCACCCTCAAGAGAGCCTCTTTTGTTGCTCAGATGTGGCCTCTGTCTCCAGCCAACATGACGAGCAGTCTCACCACCCTCCCCCTCTCTGCGTGGGACATGACTCCCAGGGGTGCGGACCTTCCTGGCAACGTGGGACAAAGATCCTGGAATGAGCTGAGACTCAGCATCAAAGGACTGAGAAAAACCCTAGAATGAGCTGAGAATTAACATCAAGGGATTGAGGGAACCTTCTCTACCAAAAGGGGGAAGAGTAAAATGAGACAAAATGTCAATGGCTGAGAGATTCCAGAGTCGAGAGGTTATCCTGGAGGTTATTCTTACACATTAAATAGATATCACCTTGTTGTTCAAGATGTAGTGGAGAGGCTGGAAGGAATTGCCCGAAAATGTAGTGTTGTGTTCCAGTAGCCATGTTTCTTGATGATGATTGAACAATGATATAGCTTTCACAATGAGACTCTGTGAATGTGAAAACCTCATGTCTGATGCTTCTTTTAGCTACTATATCAACAGAAGAGTAGAACATATGGAATAAAAATAAATAATAGGGGGAACAAATGTTAAAATAAATTCAGTTTGAAATAGTGGTAAATGAAAGCGAGGGGTAAGGGGTATGGTATGTATAGTTTTTTTTTTCTCTATTATCATTTTATTTCTTTTTCTGTTGTCCTTTTATTTCTTTTTCTAAATCTATGCAAATGTACTAAGAAATGATGAATATGCAACTATGTGATGATATTAAGAATTATAGATTGTGTATGTAGAATGGAATGATATCTAAAATTTTGGGTTTTTTTAATTAATAAAAAAAGTAAAAAAAAAAATAGAAGAGCAAAAATAGAGGAATTAACTGTTCACTTGGAAGAATTAGAGAAAGAACAGCAAGCTAACCCCAAAGCAAGCAAAAGGAAAGAAATAACAAAGATTAGAGCAGAAATAATTGAAATCGAGTACATGAAAATAATCAAGAAAATCAACAAAACCAGAAGCTGGTTCTATGAAAAAATCAATAAGATGGATGGACTGTTAGCAAGGTTGGGAAAAAAAAGAAGATGATGCAAATAAATAAAATCAGAAATGGAAGAGGAGACATAATCACTGACCCCGCAGAAATAAAGGAGGTAATAAGAGGATCCTATGAACAACTTTATGCTAAAAAAACTAGACAATGTATATGAAATGGACAACTTCCTAGAAAGGCATGAACAACCAACACTGACATGAGAAGAAACAGATTACCTCAACAAACCAGTCACAATAAACTGAATTAGTCATTAAGAAGCTCCCAAAAAAGAAAAGTCCAGGACGAGACGGCTTCACATGTGGGGGAAAAAAAAAAAAAGAACAAAACAAACAACAGAAAGAATCAACAAAACCAAAAATTGGTTCTTTGAGAAAAATCAACAAAATTAACACCCCCTAGCTAGGCTGACAAAGACACAGAGAGGGGATGCAAATAAAATCGGAAACGAGAGGGGGATCATTACTATGGATCCTGAAGAAATTTTTAAATCATAACAGTATACTCCAACAAACTAGACAACGTAGATGAAATGGATAAATTCCTGAAAACACATGAATTACCTACACTGACACGATAAGAAATAGAAGACTTCAACAAACTAATTACAAGTAAAGATTTGATCAGTCACAAAAAAACTTCCTACAAAGAAAAGTCCAGGACCACATAGCTTCACAGGGGAACTTTATCAACATTTCAAAAGGAATTAACACCAATCCTGTTCAACTCTTCCAAAACCTTGAGGAAGAAGGAATGCTAGCTAACTTATTTGATGATGCTAACATCACTCTAATAACAAAACCAGATAAAGACGCTACAAGAAAGGAATTCTACAGACCAATCTCCCTAATGAACATAGATGCAAAAATTCTCAACAAAATACCAGCAAATCGAATCCAACAACACATTAAAATATTATACATCATGATCAAGTGGGGTTTATACGAGGAATGCAAGTGGGGTTTTAAACAGGGCAGTTAAACATAAGAAAACCAATCAACGTAATACAGCACATTAAGAAATCAAAAGGGAAAAAAATCTTATGGTCATATCAACTCATGCTGAGAATACATTCGACAAAATTCAGCATCTTTTTCTGATAAAAATACTTGAAAAGATTGTTTCCCAGGGCCTGCCCATGAAAAAAAAAACACCTTTAAAGTAAGGAATCAAAGAAAACTTCCTCAAAATCATAAAGGGCATATATGAAAACCTACAGCCAACATAATACTTAACGGTGAGAGATTGAAAGCATTCCCCATAAGATCAGGAACAAGACAAGGATGCCCACTATCATCACTATTATTCAACACTGTACTAGAAGTGATCAGGCAGGAGAAAGAAATAAAAGGCATCCAAGTAGGAAAGGAAGAACTAAAACCTTCATTATTTGTAGACAACATGATCCTATACTTGGAAAACCCTGAAAAAACTACAATAAAGCTGCGTGAGCTCATAAACAAATTCAGCAAAAGCGGGGGGAGGGGGTACAAGTTTAACGTACAAAATCAGTAATGTTTCTATACACATGTAATGACCTAATTGAGGAGACAATTAAGGAAAAATTCCATTCAAAATCGCAACCAAAAGAATCAAGTACCTAGGAGTTAAGTTTAATCAGGGATGTCAAGGACTTGTACACAGAAAACTACAAAACATTGCAAAAGAAATCAAAGAAGACCTAAATAAAGTGGAAAGACATTCAGTGCTCTTCAAAAGAAAGGCTGAATGTCATTAAAATGTCAATTGTACCCAAATTGATCTACGGATTCAATGCAAAACCAGCAAAAAATTCCAACAACCTACTTTAAAGACTTGGAAAAGCTAGTTATCAAATTTCTTTGGGAGGGAAAGAGACCTGGAATAGCTAAAGATGTCCTAAAAAAAGAAGAGCAAAGTAAGAGGACTAACACTTCCTGACTTTAAAGCTTTCTATAAAGCCACAGTGATCAAAACAGCATGGTACTGGCACAAAGACAGAAGAATTGACCAATGGAATCAAATCAAGAGTACAGAGATAAGACCACAAAATCTATGGTCAACTGATCTTTGATAAGGCCCCCAAATCCACCAAACTGGGACAGAATAGTCTTTTCAGTAAATGGACATGGGAGAAGTGAATATCAATAACCAAAAGAATGAAAGAGAACCCTTACCTTACACCTTACACAAAAATTAATACCAAATGAATGAAAGATCTAAATATAAAAGCCAATAACATGAAACTCCTAAAAGAAAATAAAGGGAAACATCTTCAAGACCTAGTAATAGGAGGTAAGAAAAATGAAGATTTGGCCCAAAGGAACAACCTAACACTTTAAATGTGAAACAGGAGTTTAAACAATCAAGTAAAGATGTTCAAACCAACATGCGAAATCAAATCAATGAGTTGAGGGAAGATAGAGAAAAAGAGATGAAAGACTTAAATAAGACATTAGTCTACCATAAAGAAGACCTTGAAAGCTTGAAAAAACAAATGGCAGAACTTATGGAAATGAAAGGCACAAGAGAAGAGATGAAAGACACAATGGCGAATTATAACAGCAGATTTCAAGAGGCAGAAAAAAGGATTAGTGAACTAAAGGACAGAACATCTGAAATCCTACACACAAAAGAACAGATGGGGAAAGAATAGAAAAATATTAGCAGAGTCTCAGGGAACTGAATGACAATATGAAGCACATGAATACACATGTCATAATTGTCTCAGAAGAAAAAGAAAAGGGAAAAGGAACAGAAAGAATAGTGGAGGAAATGATCACTGAAAATTTCCCATCACTTATTAAAGACATAAAATTACATACCCAAGAAGCACAGCACGCCCCAAAAAAGAACAGATCTGAATAAACCTACTCCAAAACACTTACTAATCAGATTTTCAAAGGTTAAAGATAAAGAGAACTTGGAAAGCAGCAAGAGAAAAGCTATTCATCACATACAAAGGAAGGTCAATAAGACTAGTTATGGATTTGTCAGCAGAAACATGGAGGCAAAAAGACAGTGGTATGATACAATTAAGATAGTGAAAGAGAAAAATTGCCAAACAAGAATTCTATACCCAGCAACACTGTCCTTCAAAAATGAGCAAGTGTTTAAAATATCTTCAGACTAACGGACACTAGGAATTTGTGAACAAGAGATCTGCTCTATAGGAAATACTAAAGGGAACACTATCGGCAGATACGAAAAGATAGTAGAGAGGATTTTGGAAAGGAATGTAGAAATTAAGACTATCAAGAAGGATAAAGTCATGACACATGCAACAACGTGGATGAAACTTGA